>NC_092501.1:132092027-132397005 GCF_047511675.1 Marmota flaviventris | reverse complement strand
GGCGGCAATCTCGGTGTGTGAGGCAGATCTCCGCAGACCGTTTCACTGAGGTAGCAATCAGTTACTCTTGGAGACTGAGACATAAAAAGCCGTTGGTAAAAGCTGAGGGTCAAATTGTGATTCATCTGTCTCTTTAATTTCAGTCCCCACTTCTGTTTTAATTGTACCTTGATTAAATGGTCTCAAAATGAATAACCAAATTTTTTCTTGAGATTCCTTATCTAAAGGCCTTAAATCATAACACTGATCTCACTAATCAACCGACTCAATTATGTGCCTGATTGTGCTATTTTATACACCCTGGAGTAATTCCAGGACCAAAACAAAGGTCCAGGCCACATCTGATATTGGATGGGACCCTAAATCAGAAAAGAAATTAATCTTTGCCACTCTTCTATAAGAAGATTGGCACTGCCCATAGAGAAAAGGATGCAGAGGGTAGAGGAAGTTTCTAAAATGTAATGTCCCAAACCAGTAGTCCCTCCCCATCAATCCTGTATTTTGCTTTCCCTGTTTTCAGTTATCCATGGTCAACCACTGTCCAAAATTATTAAATGAAAAATTCCAGAATTTAAAAAAAGACAGTTCATTCATTTTGGGTGCCACTCCTCTAAGTATACTCGTCCCACCATCAAGTTCTGTCCACCTGAGACATGAATCATTCCTTTGTCTAGTGTATCCACAGTATATGCTCTACCTACCCAATAGGCATTTAATAGCCACCTTAGTTATAAAAAGCCGTTGGTAAAAGCTGAGGGTCAAATTGTGATTCATCTTTCTTCTTTAATTTCAGCCTCCACTTTAATTTCAGTCTACTAAATAGGCATTTAGTAGCCACCTTAGATATCATTTCAACTGTCAAGTTTTCACAACACTCGTTTTCAAGAAACCCTTATTTTGCTCAATAATGACCCCAAAGTGCAACTGTAGCAATGATGGCAATTTTTTTACAATGAATTGTCACAATTGTTTTATTAGTAGTTATAAAACTCCTACTGTGACTATTATATAAATTAAATTTTTATCATAACTATGTATGTGTTGCGGGGGGAAAAGCACAGTATATATAGGATTCAGTACTATCTGAGGTTTCAGGTACCCCCTGGGAGTCTTGTATAAAGAAGCATTCTACTGTACCACATACACTGACCTTCAATTCCTTTGTTTTGGGCGTTTTTGTTTGTTTGTTTTGTATATCAGGGATGCTTAACCACTGAGCCATATCCCCAACTCTTTTTTGTTTGTTTGTTTTTGTTTTTTTGTTTTTTGTTTTTTGTTTTTTTGAAGCAGGGTCTCACTAAGATGCTTAGGGCCTCGCTAAGTTGCTGAGGCTGGCTTTGAACTCACTATCCTCCTACCTTGGCCTCCCAAGCTGCTGTGATTACAGGCATGGACCACCATGACCAGTTATCTCAATTTCCTTTTACACACAGTTTTCAGATAATTTCATTTGTATTACAGATTCTATGATTTATTTGTAAATACAAATAACCTTTAAATTAGTATGTATTATTTCTCTCAACAACTTATATTTTCCACTGATTAAAATTTTTTTTAATCTTAAAATATAAGAGTCCCTTCATAGGTGGTTACTCCCTGTACTGCCATTCAGAACATGTCAGAAGTACTTACTTCTTTTGCCTTCCTAGCCAAGCCATCAAAGTTCTTACACTCCAGTTACCATTCACCCTCCTGCCCCAGCCATGCCATGCCAGGCTGAGACACAGGCAGAAAGAAGCATGCCACAGGTAGGAGAGAAAGTCGCAAAGGTCTCCAATGACGTCCCAAGTACTGTCGGAGTACGGGACAGGGCGCCCAGAAGAACAACCATTCTCATAGGGCCAATATAGTCTCTTGCATGTAGATCCAGCAAAACCTCCTACTCCAGGGCTTTTGGACTTTGCACAGAACAACCCTGTTGTCAGCAAAGCCAAACACAGCCCCGAGCCAATGCTTCCCTGGCAGTGCCCAGAGATGACCTTATTTCTATTGTGAGCATTTCAAATTCACTTAAAGGAACCATTGTCCTTAGGCAGTATACATTTTTAAGAGGTTAGTAGCTCCAACTCTTCAGCCTTTAATAGGCGTATCACAAAATAATTGTTTTTCCCACCTCCCCCAAAATAAAAAGTACAGTAGTAAATTGAAATGCATCTGAGAGGTGTGTTCAACAAAAAGGCCACATTATTATCAGTCACTATAATATAACCCAAAATAGCATTAGTCATTATCATAGGCTTGGAGCTCTCATGAGAACTTTGGCCACATTCCCCAAACTCCAGTTAACCAAACATCCTGGAGATCATCTGACTCTACATTTTCCACAAAGCTATAAAGATTTGAGCTCTTTAGAGCTGGATGGGATCTTAGAGGTCAACTATGCCAAGAGCATCATAGCATAGATAAAGAAGAATGATAAAAACTAACATTTACTGACCACATGCTAAGTGCCCCAAACCAGGATAAGCATTTATATCCCACTGACTTTAATCTCCATCAGCCCTTCAGAGTTGATACTTTTATTATTCATACTTGACACACAAAGCTTGAAGATCAGCTAAATAATGTGTCCAATATCACAGCTAAAAAAACATCTATTTCTTTCCTCCACCTTAGTCCTTTGAACCCTGAACCACTGTTTCTCCAGTCAAAAAGATTACAGAAACTTCCAGACTGCAGAATCCTGGTACGATTCTCTTTTGACAGGGGCTTGTCATTCCCATATCCGGCAAGTTATGTACAACCACAGAAAATATGGCATCTGCCCACTTTACGAGCCTAGTACAGCTGTGACTTCTCAATATTTGTGTTAAATTGCCAAATCCTAGAGTCACAGGGGGCTTCAACCCAAACCTTCATTTTAGAAATGAGAACACAAAACCTAGAGAGAGGAAATGGCTTTCGTAGGATCCCACAATTAGCTAGAAAAGCAAAGCAAGGAGCACTGTTTCAGAGTCAAAAAATAGAATACTGTTTTATTTACTGCATCCCTATCTTTTTCTGAAAATGCAGTTCGACCTACTAACCTGATGTGAGAAGCTGATGAAAAAGAACATCCTCATCCAAAAAAAAAAGAAGAATCCCTCTGCAGTTGTGATTATTAACCTTTTGAAGGCTTTAACTTTTATTCTAGAATTTTTGGAAGAGGTAGCTCAAGGGTATAATGTAACTTAACTTGAAAAAGGTCAGTTCCCTCTTCAGGACATTCTAGCAATTTTATAATAATGCTCAACACTTATAGAGAGCCTTTTCCACCAGGGGAATGGGAGGATCAAAATTGATACCCTCTCAGTTGTTTTTCGAAGTGTTTATTCCACCTGTCTCTGGGTAGATGGCTGAGTTCTGAGCCAAGAAGGGGGATGTAGGTAAAGGAAGCCCGTGGTGTCAGCAGTGTAGACTCCTTGAGAAGGTTCCCTTGCCCCTGCTCCCGTGAAAACAAGCGACAACAGAAAAACTGAGAGATGTCTGCATGCCTTGAGATTAATTAAGTGAACGAGGGAAGGGGTGGTACAGAGAATAGGAAACCAACAGGAGTGAAAAAAAGAGGAAGAAAAAAGATGAAAGAGGAGAATCCATGAGATAGGAAAAGCAACCGTGCTGCATGCAGAGAAGGTTCTAGCAGGGCACAGTCACTGGACACTGGAAAGCCCTCCACGTCAGCAGGGGAACCCCCAGTCCAGACTTACCAGCTAGCAGCTAAGCTCCAGCCTTGCAGGTAGGCGGTGAGAGTCAGAGTCGGACAGCAATGCTTGATGGGTTGGATGCCTTCCAAGGGACTGCGGGGGTGGGGGGGGGGTGTTAAAGGCTAAGACCTCACCATCGGGGCAAGAGAGAGATCCACTAGTAAAGAGCGAGATGAGGACAAGAAATCAGGTCAGAGGCCTGGTCACCAGAACTGGGGCCACAAGAAGTCAGATCTGTTTTGTTTTTTGTTTTTTTCCCCTAAGCTTCACATTTTATTATTGTTAGAGCACAACCTCTTTGACCAATCATACATCAGCATAATCGTTCACTCCCCATCAAACTTAGCATAAAAATACACACGGCTGCCAATTTGAGTAAGAAGTCAGGTCTTGGAGCCAGGTCAGAGCCCAGTGATGAGAATCGGGTCACCAGGGCAGGGTTGGACCAGCGGCAAGTCTTCCATGAGGTGGAGCTGCAGAATACTCCTCAGGACTTTCCCCATCTCCCTCCTCCCTGGTCACAACTGGCTCTAGAGACCTTGATGAGGCTGACCAGGAGGGACAGGTGGAGTTCCTAGAGGCCAACACTTTCAGCACCTACACTGACCTTGCCAAATGGAAGCCCACCCAGAACCAGAGAGCCCCAGATGCAGCACACTAACCCCCAGGCAAAACCAGGAATGGTTCAAGAAACTGGGACCATTTAGGCTGGAAAGGAGGAAACAGCATAGGGCAGCAGCCAATGAATTCAAATATTGGAATGCCTCATAGAAGAATGTCTAGATGTATGCTATGTGTCTTGTCAAACAGAACCGAGCCCAGTGCTGGAGTTCCCGGGGAACAGCTTTGAATCTCTGGATACGGAGAAGCAGTAGTACAGCCTGCCTCTGTGAATTCCAGAAACTCATTCACCAAGAAGTTAAGTGTCAGGTCCTGCTGTGATATTTGTTCCCATCTGACCAGCACCCTCTCAAAGGGTCCTAGTTTGAGTAATAAATAGTAAGGTCACCCTCCTCATTGAGCACCTGCTACATGCCAGGAATTGGACTGAACATTGAAGACAATTAAAACACAATCCTCGACTTCCACAAGCTCACATTCTAGCTTGAAATGGAGATATTGAAAGACTATAGAATATAGTGTGGTAAGGGTGCTAGAAACAAGAGTGTTGGAATGGAGACATTAATTTTAATATCGAGCATAGAAAGGAGCTCACAGCTCACTCATTTCTACCTTCACTCATTTTCTCACTTAATAAATATTTGTTAACTAAGTTCTATGTGTTAGGTGCCACACAGATATCCATATGTATCACTCAACAAATCAGAACTCTCTTGCCTCATAAAAGTTCTTTGGAAAATAGACTAAACTTATGAAATACTTTCTGTTTCTGAAAAATATACCTAGATTCCACCAAAATAGGTTTTCAGAAGCTTCCAATCATTATTGATCTTAAACTTGCTGTCTTGGGTCCCATAAAACAAAATCCCTTTTTCTACATAAAAGTCTTTCAAATAGATAAAGGTAGTTCATACATTTTCCTTTTCTGCTTTCCAAGCTAAATATGTCAAGTTCTTTCGTCCAGTTTTCCTACCATCTGAATGTGAGACTTTTTACCATCCTGGTCACCTTTTCACTCCTTCTTGTCTGTGTCCTTTTTCAAGAGTGACACCTAGAACAATCTCAAGTTAAAGACATACCCTAACTGGGTGCACAAAGAGGCAATGAAACTGGAACCTCTTTGTTTCTATATCCTATTTCTCTGCTATACTGCTAGCCAAATAAAAGTTCTAGGTCTTTTCTCAAGAACTTCTGCCAAGCCACTGTTTGTGTTTATTTCATTTTATCGAAGTATTACCACGACACTATTACTAATAATAATACACTGCTAGCCTAAGACTCTGGAGAGTTAGAGAGAGTGCTTATGTTTCAGGGACATGCTGATCTTCTAGTCCAATCCCTACAATTTACAGATGCAGTTACTGATGTATGAAGAGGACAAATGATAGTCTTAAAAAATCACAGCTCACTACATTCCAGCCTGCCAAAATATACATTTGTGGAAGCATCAGTGCCTGAGAGAACGTTGACTATGACCTCTCCATTACTCCTGATATTCAAGGAATGAGTTTCCCACATTCTGGTCCCCTAGTAAATATCCCTATAATTGACATCTTCCAATTTTCAATCCATTCTCTTACTACTAATTCTATGTTTTTGAAAAAAAATGTAACTCCCTTCTTGAAGTATTTTAAAAGTCCCCCATTGTGCTGAAGGAAGAACCCAGCTTCCATAGCATGTCTTAGAAGCCCCTGTTATTTCATTATTTCTTCCTTTTTACACTAACTTGTCAACTGGGTGGCTTCCATTTACAAATATGCCATACCTGCTCAGTCCCCCTGTCCTTTTTTCCTACAGATCCCTCTTTTGTGGAATTCTTTCCTCACTTGACAAGCTCCTATTTCCTTTTCCCATTATCGTCATGATGAAGTCTTTCCAAATTTTCACTAATTACATCACTGCACACTGCTCACCCCCCACAAGCCTAGGACCCTGAGATAACTGCTCCTCTCACTGCATATCCTATAGCACCTTGTATAGGATCCATTTGTCCCCCAAATGCAGGGTGACTTTTGAACTGTCTCCTCGATGGAGTGATCCCCTGAAGATAGTATACATATGCCATATCATAAATGCTCAATTCATTTATTTAATACATACTAGCTGAACACCTATTGAACAATGAAGTCTTTACCCTTATTTGTCTATCAGTCTAGCAGGATAAATATTCACCATAAATAAATAATAAACATGGGCTCTCTTGAATTTTAACAAGGAGAATATTATGAACTAAGGAAGCAGATAGGAGGGGGCTAAATGTAGACTCAGGACCATGGAAGGCTTCTTTAGAGAAGTAAAATTTAACCCAAGACTCAAGAAATTATCCAAGTAAATAACTCTTTCTTTACTAAGTTGAGCACAACTTACCAAGCTTATCAGGTTTCCAAATGACACCGTCATTTCTTAAAAGTCATTGGTTAAGAACCATGATGAGAACAGAAGCCTGTGGCATCTGTGGAAATCTGTGGAATGCCTTCCCCACCTGACAAACTCCTATTTTCTTTTCCCACTGCCTTCATGATAAAGTCTCAAGATCCTCCACTAATCAATTTTATGGAGGATATGTATGACTGGGGTGATATTCAAAATATTTAGTAACAGATACCACCTGGGCATCAACCAGTCTCAATGGACACCAGCCAGAGGCAACCGGTCCACCCACCCCCACCCCACAGGTAGGCAGAATGTGTCCTGGAAAAAAAAAAAAGAATCCAACCTTCTGTGACTCTCTTCCCCTGGATAAAGGCACAGATGACCTCTACCCAGATGCAACTCTGGCCTACCGTCTCTTAAAGAAGATTTTATTCTGCATAGGATGATGGCAAGTACCATTCAGGACTTCATAGGGTCTGCCTAGGAAATACCTTCAACATGTGTGGGCTACAAACATGGCTGTGTTCTGGCTCCTATGACAATCATCACCTGAGTCAGCTAAGAAACTCCGGCTGCTGTCTCCACACATGCTTTCCCATTTCATGTTCCTTTAACACCCAGAATAAGTTCAAAAGTGCCCAGTGTCTGTCTTTCTTGCTTGGGGCTTTCTTTGCCCGCCTCACAGTAGACTGCGGAATTCCAAGCATGTGTCTGCGGCTTGGTGAGGCTGCTGGTATGTCGGGCCATACGTTTTATTGGGGTCCATATCCTGAGAGAGATACCAGAGGGAAACTCTATCTGAGATGTCTGTGGAGAAAAAAATGTGGAAAGGAAGAAAGCATCTGTGCCACTGAGATTGCTGACACTGGTTTCTTTGTAGACCCTTGGCTTTCTAAAAGATTTGAAACAGGACCAAGATGCACACCGTGGAAAATAGTGTTAAACAATTAGCAAATCACCTGACATTTCCAGCAACTGAATGGAAGTCAAGAACACGTTCTGGGTTCACAGGGACACTTCTGCCCTAATCTCAGGACAAGGATGCCCTACATAACTTCTTTGTTCCTTTCTCATCTAGAAAGAGAACATTCAAGGAATGTTTGCACGGGGCCTGCCCTGCATACTATTCTTTCTTTGTATCAGACAGTAAAATTGTGATCCCTAAATTTCAAAGGATATGAATCAACTCATATTAAGGGAAATAATGTTATTTTCATGAGCTATCCCTTATAAATTTTTGGAGATTCAACCATTTATTATTCCTTTTACCTAACAGCACAGTATTTTATGACACTGATTTTGATGCTTAGAGAGGCTTTGACTTAGCTCTTGCAGGAAGTTCGTGGCTACACTGAGAGTCCTGCCTGGACTGCTAATTCTCAGACTGATCCCATTATGGAGTGCAAGGGAGCCCAAGCCTGGGAAAGCCTGCAGAGCCTATCTCAGCCCCTTCAGGCCAGCAGGTAGACGTCTACCCCTTCCTCCTGCACCCAGTCAGGTCTGCCTCCTGGCTAGTGGTTTCCAGGGCACCCAGAGATGGTTCCGGTTGCTTCCAGGCCTAACTTATACTCTGGGGTATTCTGAGAGTCAGGCCCAGAAAAGTGACTTCAGAACCTACTTCTTGATGCTTCTCCAGCACTTCTGTTTGGCTGCATGGCCTCAGGCAAGACCCTTGAACTTCAGGAACCTCCACTTCATCCTCTCAAAACTGTAGATAACAGCAGCTAACCCAGAGAGCTGTTATGAGTATTCAGTGGGTTTTCCCTATGTGGACCCCATCCCACTCCTCACCCCACACCAACCCCAGACAGTGATGGAGGGTAGTGATGGAATGTAGGGAGGGTGTGGAATAACAAATGTACCTTCTTCCCAGTTCTCTGTACCAGGAAATCTGGTCACATTATCCAGCAAACTCACCCCAGACACAAGCCAGCCAAAGCAGACTAACCCGGAAGTCAATCTCTGCCCAACTTTGCTTTGCCAAACAGGTGACTAATGCCCTTAAAGTAGCTCTTGAGTTCTTCCAACTAGCTAAGTTGTCCTAACACTTCATGGGGAACCCCCAATGTATACAGCAGGCCAGCACAGAACTATGTGGACTTAAGGAAGCATTGCTGGGGCTACCATGCCCTTCCCTTCTCCCTCTCACCCCCGCCCCTCACCTCCAGGGCTTCTGTCCAACTCCAAACGCCATTTGAAAACCCCCACCCTGGACCTCTGGCTCCTCTGCAGAAGAAGAGGTCCACTGAGGCACCTTCATGGGATGGAGGCTTCTGCTGTTCATCACACCCCAAATCTGAGCCCTCAAGAAATGATCTAATCAATCACCTTCAGAAACCAGAACATTCTAGAGACACAGCTCACGCCAGTTCCTTCCACACAACATACAACTTCTTTTTTTTTTTTTTTTTTTAATTTTTTTCCTGCTTCCTATCTGGACAATTATAGGGGCCTCCAGCTGTTCCTGTCTGTCAAATCACCAGTTCTTCCCTTCTGGTAATACATTTTTCCTGAAGCAGCATTTTAACAGCAGATTAGCACCTGATGCATTAGTACTTTTTATCACCTAACAATATTTGTCATCCAAAGGGCTGAGTAACACAGTTGCCATCTCTCAGGTTACGTTTGTTTGCTGCTCTCCCTCTTAGTCATTGTCTCACTGAAACCGGCACTTTAGCCACACAAGATGGCTCTAACCAAGGGGAAATGCTGTTAGAGTTCACACATTCTTCACCCCTAGAGATCCATCAATTTCTCTTCCTAATATCTGTCCCTTCTTCAGTCCTCCTCTTTTTCTTTTTTTTTTTTTTGTCCTTCCAGATTCAATTATTTCAAATAATTTCAGTTCCTGGACAAGTGTCAGGTGTTCAATAAATATTTGATAATTTGCCTTAACTCAGTGGACATAAAAGGAGAACAGAGATGCTAATCACAGCATTTTGGAGCACTCGGGAAACTGGGAAATCCAAAGGAGCAAGCCCCTCATGTTGTGGATGAGGAAAGGGAGCCACAAAGAAGCAAAGCGATTCACCTTCATTCCCACCCAGCAGTTTATTGGCAGAGCTGGAACGCAAACTGAGACGGCAGCTTTCAATTCACACAGTATCATGATTATGAAAACCCCACCTGTTCTCTTCAAGGTCTGCATGTTCCAAGGTTCTAACTGGAATAGGACGCGGTTTGCTAACACCTTGACCCTGGCCATTTGTGGTTTATAGGACCTTTTCATTTCAAAGATTGGATATTTCCTCAAAGCTAACCATAAAAATCCAGAATTCCTTTATTCACCCAAGACCATTCAGTCAAGATTCCACAAAACTGGCTAGATGCCAGAGTTATTACCTGGGCAGCTTTCAAAATGCAGTTTTTCTACCAAGTAAGTTTCCAGCCTTGGCACGATCTGAGAATCTGTTTATTACCTAGTTGAGCTCTGTCTGTTTATTTGCTTATTTGTCCGTTTCACCTCTCAGTGATGGTGACTCATTGGGTTTGGAGACTAGTTGGTGTCAGCTCCTTAGTAGAACCTACAACTTGGTGGTGGTGAGCATATATTTGAACTCACTTGAGGAGGATAACATTATTAGTGACCAGTTATCCTGGAATCATATCCAAAGTCATCAATCAAAATACACATCCAAAGCTAGGTGCAGTGGCTCATGCCTGTAATCCCAGGGGCTTGGGAAGCCGAGGCAGGAGGATTGCAAGTTCAAAGCCAGCCTCAGCGAGTTAGCAAGGCCCTAAGCGACTCAGCAAGACCCCGTCTCTAGATATAATATTTTTTAAAAAAGGATTAGGGATGTGGCTCAGTGTTAAGTGCCCCTGGATCAAAAAAAATCATATCAGAAAATAGCAACATAATAATTATGGTATTGAATATAAAAATTCTATTTCCTAGACCATCAAAGTCAATTTGTTCCCATCCTAGGTGCCCTGACGCTTGGGGAGAGTCCCCAAACACTGTCCCTCTTGGTATGTAAACAGGCAGGGGAGCTCTGTGACTGGGCCTGAAACCTCAGACGGCAGCCGCAGACGCAGAAATCACGAGGACAGTGTAATTTAAAACCTACGTATTTATGTAGACAAACTCCTGTAGACATACAGTTCCAGCACCTTATCTCTCTTTTGGCTCTAATCCCACTCTGACTGCCTTCCTTCCAAGTAATTCCATGAGTTCTGGGAATGTCCAGAACTGCACAAGCCCAGGACTGGGAACAATTTTACCCTGAGTCATCTGTCAGGCCGCAGTTCATGCTTTTCAATTGGTGTAGGTTACTAAGCAACCACCCTGTCACTCAGGATAATGACCTGACTCTATTTCCAAGAGAGGCAACAGGACATGGAATCCTAAAGGCAGTAACACCACCCACTGGGACTCTTGCCAACCTGGGTGTGAACCTAGGCTGTTCAGCTACCCTGGGTCAGTAAGTTAGCCTCTGTTTGCAAAAAGGGGGTTAAGAGAACAGCTCTCCAGCTGGTTATGATTTGAAATGATGCACATAAAATATCTAACACAGCTTCAATGCTCCCTAAATAGTTGTTTTTATTCACTTCAGCCTGAGAGCAAATAAGGCAATGGCTGGGGATGCAGTGTGGGATCGCTTTACATGTGGGACAGTCCAGTCACTGTCAAAGTTAACAGAAAGGAGATAATTCTACAGCTCTCCACCCACCCACCCCCACACACACCCTGCCATGCTCCTCTCCGTCCCTATAGAAAACGGCAGAAACGACTGGGCCTACACTTTTGTTGCCACGATTGGTGCTGGGGGACTGGATGTGTCATTTCTGCAAAGCCTCTAGCATTCAGAAAGGTTAAAGATTGGCCATGGTGACCAGCCCCAGCAAAGGTCTATGGCCACCCTGGGGTTAGGCATCAATGTCTCTCCAAAGCCAGGGCCTTCCCAGCTGCCTTTAGCACTTGTTAGTTTATAAGCTCCATCTGTGAGTTGGGACCAATGCAGCTGATCATCCTCCATTTCCAACATACCCCCTTCTCATGGGGTGTTCACGTCTCCCTGCAGGGCACTTGATGGAGATTGGAGAGGGAACGTTCAGCCAATTCTTCAAATTTGCTCTCAAGTATCTCTGCCAAAAAGAAAAAAAAGCCAACAAGTCGAAAAGACAAGACAGATCCTAGCTGCTAAAGCACTTAATGCTTTGGTATTTAAAAATGGGGAGGTACTGGTTGGTTTGGGGGATTTCAGAATAAACTGGAGGGGCTGGGGTTGTAGCTCAGTGGTAGAGTGTGTCCATCTGCAACCAAAAAAATTTTAAATAAATAAATAATTTAAAAATAAAAAAGGGGCTACAATTGTGGCTCAGTGGTTGAGTGCTCTCCTCATACGTATGAGGCCCTGGGTTCGATCCTCAGCACCACATAAAAATAAATAAATAAAGATATTGTGTCCAACTACAACTAAAAAAAATAAATAAATATTTTTAAAAATAAAATAATGAGTAAAAATTTTTCAAATATATATTTTTTTAAAAAAGAATAAACCAGGGCAGGGATGCCTAATCCCTAATCCAGCATATACTGAACTCTCTATGATCAATGGCATATGACCTCACCGCAATTAATGTCTTCAGGATCCTCTTCCAGAAAGAGGTGGCACTGCAGAGTTCTCTTTGTGAACCTGGTGATACTTAGATCAGGCTAGTGAGCCCCAGCTACCAAAAACATGAAATTCCCCCAGATAAGGAAAGGCTAATTGCTTTTAGCCACAGGAACCTGGAGTAGGCAGGCAGGATAGAAGGAAATACAGTTCTCATTAGAAGCCAGGCAGAGAGGAGAGCACCCCAATACCCAAAATGAAGAAGCAGGTGAGGCCTGCCCTGAACCCTATGTGCTCTTCGACCTAAAGGCCCCTCCATGAGGAGTGGGGTTTCCCTTTCTGTAACTGTGCTTGGTTAAGTGCTCCAAGGAGTCAAAATCAAGCCAGGTGTGGTGGTGCAGGCCTGTAATCCCAGCAGCTCGGGAGCCTGAAGCAGGAGGATCATGAGTTCAAAGCCAGCCTCAGCAACTTAGTGAGGCCCTAAGCAAATAGCGAGACCCTGTCTCTAGATAAAATATTAAAAAGGGCTGTGGATGTGGCTCAGTGGTTAAGCACCCCTGCATTCAATCCCCAGTACAAAAAAAAAGAAGAAGAAGTCAAATTTGAGGACCTGGATGCCCTTAAGCATTTTGCTCTTAATCCATAATGTAGCTCGGGGCGAGAGGTTATACAGAATGAAAGCCATGCTTTCAGGATAGATCTGAGGTGTCCAGGACACATGAGCCCTATTAAAACCAGACCTTTACCCCACAAGCCAGGGGTTGGGTTTGGCTTTGGCTGGGCACTGTGTGGACAGTGTTTGAATAAGAAGAAACAACCTGGAAGCCACCATGGAGCTAGAATGGGCTCGACTCCAGCTCTGCTGACCCCTTTGGTGCCTGACCTTAATAAAGCCCCATACCTCTTTGTGTGTCTGTGAACTTTTGATTTCTTTTGCAGAGATACTTCAAAGAGCCTTATGATTACCCAGTGATCAAGTCCAAAATGGGACCTGGACCAGTTATAGCAGAACCATTAAAAGCAGGATCCCTGAGCCCCACGACAGACCAACTAAAATAGAAAATATAGGAAAACAACTAAGACATCTTCATGCAACAAATTCTCAGGTGATTCTTACACATCCTCAAGATTGAAAGTCACCAAGCAACAGCCTGGAGACCAGACTCCCTAATAAGGTTCCAAGTCCTTACGAAGGACTTTTGAGTCCCATTACCATTGCCTCTCTGCATCCCCATGTATGGCTGACAGCTGGGTCCAGAGACAGCAGGACACTCACTGAGATGATTACATGCTTTGCCGTTTATCCCAAGAGTGTCTCTACAAGCAAGAGCTATCATCCCATCTTACAGATGAGGACACTGAGGCTCACAGAGGTTCAGTAACTCGGCTGAGATCATATAGCAAGTATGTTGCAGAGGTCAGATTTGGATTTCCATCAAGGGGATTGCAGGGTTCTCATTCTTAACCACCACAGACTCACCACATGCTGCGTTCCCTCAGTGACTGTGTTTACTGGCCAGCTGTCCCTTCAGCCTCACATGCCTCACGACGCCTAATCCTTTGCCAACATAGAAAAAGCAACTGTCTTACTGAACCCCCAAACTTCCACGGATCCCACTCCAGAGTATTAGCTACCCCTTCTTGTGCTCCAACTAGATTTCTATTGGCATCTCCATCTCTGCACTGTGAAAAAATGCATCGTGATTGCTTAAGTTCCACCATCTTTTACTGGGCTTTAAAAATTCCTAAAACACAGAAGGTTTTTAGAGCAGTGAAACTTCTCTGTGTGCTTCTATAATGAAGACACGTCACTACACACTTATCCAAACCCAGAGAACATACAACACCAAGAGTGAACTGTGGCCTTTGGGTGACAATGATACATCAATACAGGTACAGCAAATGTAACTCATGTACCCTTCTGTTGGGGGACTCTGGGAGTTGGGGAGGTTGTGCATGTGTGAGGTCCAGGAGTAAAAAAATAAAGTCTATTTAATTTTTTTAAAAATCCTACCACTTTATTATTTATCTCCGTCACCACACACCCCCATGCATGGCGCATAGAAGAGGTTAAAAATTGCACACTGAATGAAAGCAGAATGGCAGATGCTCTCCCATGGGACAGAGTAAAGCAGACCTGAGAGGGGCCCCAGCCAAGGCAAGAGGCAAGGGGAGACCAGAGAAGAGGGCAAGCTATGGAAATTTTGGAGCAAGCCTCCAAAAAGAAGAAAGGAGGAGTGGGTGTCCTGGCTGCGACCCTGTAGAAACTGAAGACAGGTGACTGTTCGGTGCAGAGCGGAATCTGCGAGGGAACACGAGGAGGCCAGGGCAAAGAACAACCGTGGATCTAGAATGGAGAAAAGAGGAGGAGGCACATTGCAATGTCCAAAGGCACCGCTTCCCGTGCAAATTCATCTGAGCCCTGGCCACTCCAGAGGGCAAGCAGGGCCACTGAAGGGGAAAGAGGACCCCTGCAGTGAGTCTTGGAGGAGGGGGTGCAGATCTCAGGAACACCAAGGGACCATTCATCATCCAAATGCCATGCAAAGGGGAAGACCAGCAAGTGAGATTATGCTGCAGGAAACCAGACTGCAGCGTCCCCGAGAATGACCCCTATAAACGTTTTGATGGCAGTTCAGATGCCAGGGAGCAAAGGCTATGACATACGCTTTGCAAGAACAATTGATGCTTTAATTTGGAAAGAAAATCTGGAGGAAGGAAAAGAAAATCATCAGCCATGTAGTAATACCATTTTCTAGACCAAGGACAAAGCACTTACGCAAGAGCCTGGGACCAGCATGTCCTCATTTTTTTGTTGTTTTTGTTGTTAAGGTACTGGGGATTTCACCCAGCTGTTTAACCATGAAGCTACGTTCCCATCCCCCTCCCACTAGTTTCTTTTTTTTTTTTCTTTTCATTTTGAGAAAGGGTCTCCCTAAGTTGCTTAGGGCCTCAGTAAATTGCTGAACTTACACTCTTTGAACTTACACTCTTCCTGCCTCAGGTTCCCCAGCCTCTGGGATTACAAGTGTGCTCCACTGTGCCCGGCTCATGCCTCATTCTGCCAGTGCATGTCCATAACTGACCTCAGAGTTGGCATTAGATACCCTTGGGTTGGACATCCAGGTCTTCCACTTGCTAGTTACACGACCTTGGGTGAGTTTCTTAATCTCCCTGAGGTTTAGTTTCCTCATTTGCAGAAAAGAGATAGTAATACTTAGCTTAAAGGGTTGTCCTTAGGACTGCATGAGATATAGGATGCAAAGTGCTTTAGAAAAGCAACTGGCCTAAGGTTCTATAAATGATGATGGTGATGGTAGTCACTATAATTACAGGAAGAAATCTTTACCGTTTATCCATGCCCTATTTCCCCAAGAAGATTCCATCTCCCAAAGAAGCCCCCAAAATTTGCCCAATTGCTTCAACTGAAATTACTTCCCAATCCCTTTTTTTTAAGTCTGAGCCTTCTCTGTGCAAGATAATGTGCAAAGTCTGATTGAAATGTCCATGACAGGGTTCTTATGCCACCTTGGCTTTCATTAGTGCCAGAAAGGAGGCAGAAGGCCTCTCTATGGTTCTAGGGACAGTAGCAGAAGTGCTACATGAATTCCAACAGGCCTGGGGGTCAGAAGAAGGTGAAATCATCCACTTCTGGTGTCACAGAAGAAGGGGAAATTGGCTGGACAGAATAGTGGGCACCAGAGAAGCCAAATCATGTGCATCTTTTATGCATCAGATTTGCAGGACAACTGCCAAGCTTTGTACAAATCACCCTATTCTAGGGCAATTGGTCCAGAGGACACACTTGACCAAGGTGACCAACCATCGGCCAGCCGGGGAAGAAGAGATGGACTGAGTGGGAGAAGGAGGTGAATCGGGAACATGGCAAGACGGAGTCAGAAACCTGGAAACAGACCCCAAGAGAAAGTGAGGATGCAGCGTTGGGGCCGCGACACACGTTAGTCATGAGAGAACTGAAACAGGAAATTAAGCTAAGAGAAAAGTAAAAAATATGATGAGAAACTGTGTGGTCCTTAAGAGCAAGAGGGATGGTTCAGAAACAATGATAAAAGGAAGAGAGATGGAAGGAGAGAGACCGGTCATCAGACAGGGACTAACATACAGCCTGGCCAAGGGGCAGAGCATGAAGGAGAGAGATCAAATCCAACATGCAGGTCCCCTTCTGGGTTCCCATGCTGGGCTGCACATGGTGGGGACAGGATATCTGAGAAGGTGGAGCATGGGCTGGGCCTGCTGCAGAGGTGAGACCCCATGGGACAGGGACCAAAGCAGTGAGATCTTTCCTTCCAAGCTTTCAACATTTTCTTTTATAAAATTTTTTTTTAAGTTTTGTTTTATTTTTAATTAACGCCATAATTGTACATATTTATGGTGTAAAATGTTATGTTTTGAGACCTCTAAACATTGTTAATGATCAAATTAGAATAATTAGCATATCTGTCACCTTAAATATATATTGTTTCTTTGTTGTAAGAATAGTCAAAATCTAGAGCACTTGCCTCATATGTGTGAGGCACTGGGTTCGATTCTCAGCAGCGCTTATAAATAAATGAATAAAATAAAGATCTATCAACAACTTAAAAAATTAACAAAAAAACAATAGTCCAAATTTTCTACCTATTCTAAATGTTACGTTATTGTTACGTTATGTATTGTTATTGTTAACTATCATGGCCCTGCTGTACAACAGAACACCAACACTTGTTCCTTTCTATCTGCTTGTAACTTTGTCCCCATTGACCGATCCCCCCACAGCCTCTGGTAACCATTATGCTTTTTTTTTTTAGCGTCTATGTGATCAATATCTGTAAGTTCCACATCATTTTCTTTTACATAAATCACAAAAATAATACCTACTCGAGCATACCATGCCTGTTTTCCTTGCTCTGTGCAGTTTCCAGACTCTGGGTCACCTGAGAACTGTCCCAGACACTTCACTATGAGAAAACAGGGAGGCTTTCCAGAGACCCGAAGAGGGTGTTCTGGTGAGGAAGGTGGGAACCGGATCTGGATGTCCCAAATGGAAGGCGTACTTTTCAGGACACATTGTCTAGCAGAGGCTGGACCCTAGGCCCATGCTGATGTCACAACACCAGGGTGAAAAGGGCTTTGAGGACACGGAGTAAAGAGGCCTGGCCTCTGCCCCGGCCTTGTCCACCAACTAGCTCTGTGATCTTGAGCAATTGACTTAACCTATCTGGACATCTGTTTATAAATTTGCAAAATGAGGAGGCTGAACTGGATATCTTCCAAGCTTGCTTGTCGGGCTAACATTCTAGATTCTGTGGTTCTATGAGCCCATGGTTATTTATACATCAGACATTTTCGCAACGCCCAAACGGTATTAGCAGCCTTGCCAGCCATGTCAATAATATTTTATTTATTATATTACTATGAACTGAATAGGTTATTTATCTTCTCCGGGGACAACTTGTACTTGCATACAATTCCAACATGCACAGTAAATCTCTCCTCTGAACTCCCAAGCATCTGGATCCAGACACCTCTCAGTGTCCTTACCACGTTCTACCATGGTGATAGTACAGTTATTCAGGAAAATGCTTTGTTGTCCACGTGGATGGTACACTCCCTGGAGCGCAGTTACAGAGAGAAAGAAGAATGGAAGGGTTGGGACTGGTTTCAATGTCGTAGCCCCAAGATCCCAGGACAGAACCTTGCCCAGAACTGAAGCTCAGTACGTGCTTATGAGACAAACCTGTACTTGAGGAGAAGGTAAGACACAAGAGGACTTTGTCACAGGAGGCTCCCATCTTTTGCTCTTCCTCCAATCTGAAAATTTGTTGTAAGATTCCATCAGGACGGCCAATCTGAAAATTTGCCTACAACTAATACACAAGTGACCCAACTTCTTGGCAAAGGGCCCCCAGCCTGGATACTGCTAAAGGGTTTGGGGAATTACAAGAGGCAGATAAGGGGATGCTGAGAGTGTCACAAGGAAAGGGACAGCATGAACCACATGGAGTCCTTAGCTATAGTATGAAACTGCATGCAGTTTTACAAAAAGGACTCTTCCAAGAAGCTGAAGGAACGAGACGGTGTCAGATTGGCTGGCAAGTGTGTCCTCAGCTGAGAAAATAAAAATGAAGGAAAAAAAAATACCAAACTCTCAAGGGGCCTGCTCTAAGTCTCCTTAAGTAGTATTTTCTAATCATCCGGTTTAAGCAGCCCTCGTATGATACAGGCAGTCCCCTGAGTCTCTGTTCTCTGCCTTTTCCCCAATTCCCAAAGAATACACAGCTCCCCACAACAGGGGATTCCCCAACACCCCCAGGAAGGCTCTGAGTTCCTGTTAATAATCCACTTCCAAATGATGCCTCTGTGTCTTCACCCTGGCTGGCCTCTGCCCTGCCTCCAGGCCTTGCTCCCCTGTGGCCAGCCAAGAGACACTGGCCTCCTTTGTCACCAGCAATCCCTATACTTGCTGGGGTCAGGGGCCCTGCTTCCTCCCCTTCTTCTCCTCCTGCCATTCAGGCCCACTTCCTGTTCCCTCCTTCCACCTTAGCAACCTCCACAGGGCCGCCTCCCATTCCAGACACGCCTCCTCCCCCTGGGTCCCTTCTCCCACCACTAATGCCTTTTTTAGAAACATGCTGGGTTGGGTCTCTACTAGCTAGTGATCGAGGGCATCTTGCACTACCTGTGTGCCTGCTAATCTTGATTCTTGTTAGCTGTGTTAACTTCCAAGTTCTTTTTCACTTCCCTCCTGTGTTTATCCGCATTTAAACAGAGTTCAATCTTGGGATGGGGGAATGGCATTCAGTCCACTGAGGTTGGATATAGCCACTGGGATGGCCCAAGAGGTCCTGGAACAGGCTGCCACTGCAGGACAGAAGGCATTAAGTCCGGCCTGCTGTGGTGGGCACCAGGCACTGGGCTTCAGCTAGCTGCTTTCTCAGCAATGGCCCTCAAAGACAGGCAGCTGGCCACAGGTTTCAGGGCTGCTTGCTTCTGGCTGAAAAATTCACATCTCTCTTGGAGAGGCAGGAAAATGAGAAGCTGTTAAAGACAAAGAGGTCTGTGGATGATGCCAAGAATCCTATATCACACCATCCCAGGATGCTGAAACAGGCTACAAAGGGCAGCCTTGCAGGAGAGCTAAGCCCCAGCACATCACCAGGCTGCTAATGCCACTGGCTCTCAGAGCCGACAGGAACAGGACGTTCTAACGGGGCTACACCCTAGAGCCACCGCTCATCAATCACAGCACAGAACATGAGGCTTTGGGCTCTGACTAGTTCCTGCGGACTCTCTCGCACCTCTCTGCCAAGCTCCTGTTTTGTTAGCTCCTAATTAGCTCTACGGAAACTGGGAATCACTTTGAGTTTCATCGCTCGCGTCTCTCCGTGTCCCACACGTTGGCAGGCACAGCACAGAGAGCCCATGAGTTCATAAATACAAACGCGGTCACTCCAGTTGGCAGCTGTTTATTCATCCGTCTTGATGACGGACATGTGTTCAGGTTACCACACAGGTTGTCTCTGCAACATCTGGCCAGTTGTTTTTCTCCCCAGCTGCAGGACAGCTGGCAGCCGCCCATCCTTGTCTTCCCTTCAGCCTCCCACGAAAAGAAGTCCAGCCTCTCGCCTGGAATTCCTTCCTTATGTGGCTTGGGATCAACTGAAATAGACTTAAAGCGGCTGCTCTAACCTGCCCCTCCACCAGCAGCCGCCAGTATCCTTACTCTTTTCTTTAGTGGCTTTACCTCCATTAATTTTTTTGGGGGGGGAGGGGTACTGGGGATTGAACTCAGGGGCACTCGACCACTGAGCCACCTCCCCAGCCCTATTTTGTATTTTATTTAGAGACAGGGTCTCACTGAGTTGCTCAGCGCCTGGCTGTTGCTGAGGCTGGCTTTGAACTCGCGATCCTCCTGTTTCAGCCTCCAGAACCCTGGGATTACCCGCATGCACCTCCATGCCCGGCTTCCATTAAGTTTTCATACCAAACCGATTTTCCCAAGAACTACTTAAGAAATATCACCCAGGGTTTCTCTGACAGATCCAGGAGGAGTCATCTGATCAGACAGTTTATATTTCAGCAAGATGAACCCAAATTTCAAATTACCCTCCAGGCGGACAGTTGGGTGCTCACCAAAAGTTTCTCCTGGAACAATGCCCTTTTTTTTTCCCTCTCAACAGATGTCTATTTCTCCCCCTTGCACACCTAATTCCTCCAACTTACGTTCTTCAATAAAGTCATATTTACCTTCTAAATCACAACACAGCATTTTCAGGACTCTCATAATTTAATGTGGTCTTCTCTTTGCAAGGCATATTTTTTTCCTCTTTGATTCTGCCCCCTGCTACAAGTGCCCACCTAAGACCCACCTTCACCTTCTGATTCTGATGATTCTGACGCAGGAAGCATGATGATGATGATGTGATGATGACGACAATGACAATGACTACAACAGCTAACATTCATTGAGCACTGGCTAAGCCAGATGAGATTCACCAGGTCTTCTCTCTGCATCTTATTTAGTTTCTCTGAACTGTTGATTACCTGGGAAAACCACCAAAGTGGGCAGAGGAGGCTTAATAGTCGTTCAGTCACTTTCAACATCTCTGGATATTCTTATCTGGCATGATTTTTGTTCTTTGTCTTTTTATCTATTCCTTATTCCTGACTTAAGATTTTGGTACTGAATATTTAACCTTGTTTTTGCTTTTATTTTATTTATTTGTTTACTTACTTACTGACTGACATTTATTTATTTAATTTGGTACTGGGGAATGAACCCGAGGCATTTGACCACTGAGCCACAATCCCAGCCCTTTTAATATTTTATTTAGACACAGGGTCTTGCTGAGTTGCTTAAGGCCTTGCTAAGTTGCTAAGGCTGGCTTTCAACTCACAATCCTCCTCTCTCAGCCTCCCCAGCTGCTGGGATTACAGACGTACACCACCGCACCTGGCTTAACCTTGTTTTTACATGAATAAGTGATATTTTAATTTTTTAAAAACTGCATGCTTTTATACAGATCTCTGTATTTCTAATGATTAAACCAAGAAAGCACAGATTTGGGACAAATATACTTATTTTTAAGTCCTACCTCTGCCAATTATGCTCCCCAAACTAATAATGGATTACATCCCAATAAGCTCATAGTAAATTGAAAATATCATTAAGTCAAAAATGTATTTAGAAAAAAATGTATTTAGTATGTACACATAACCAACCGATCATCACAGCTTGGCACACTGACACTGCTGGCTGTTTCTCCTCGTGGGAACAAGGCTGACCAGGAGCTGCAGCTTGCTGCCGCTGCCCAGCATTACTTCCTGTTAAATGCTATTTCTTTCAAACCATCATGAACAATTAAAATTGGAAGTTGAACCATCAATAAGTTGGGGGCCTTCTGTACTAGCTTTGTGATTCCTGGTACATCCCTAATGCTTCTGTGCCTCTGTTTCTGACTTATAAAAAAAATAATATAGATCTCACAGATGTTGAGGAATATCACAGGAAGTAATGAACGTGAATACTCACCACTGGGCACAGCACCTAGTACATGCTACATAAGTGCCCTTTCCTTTTCTAAGAAGTTTCCTTTTGACTCAGGCAGGTATGAAAGACACAGATTTCTTTGCATTTGTATTTTCTTTACTTAGGGCAAGGTCTTTCCCAGAAATCAGGGGAAATCGCTCCACATGACATATAACAAAGAAATCACCTTGCCTACAGCACACCAGAGGGCAGCTCTAATAAGACGAGCTAATAAATGTTATCCTTCTTTGCTTCAGGCAGATTGGAGGTTTAAAATCTCACCCTCTCCCCCTACTTCCCCAGCATCTCTCAACATGTTTACTTTGGGATCCTTAATAGGTTTTTTCTGACTTGCTCACCAGGTCAATGTCTTCTTAAACTGAGAACAGTGGTGGGCACTTAAGCAAGGTTGACAGCAGTGGTCCTCAAAACATGGTGGACAGACCAGCAGCATCTGGGAGCTAGTCAGAAAAGCAGATTCTCAGGTCCTACCCCAAAGCACAAAATCAGAAAGTCTGGGAGTGGGGTCCTGAAGTCTGTGTTTTGATAATCGCCCTCTTGATGATCCTGATGATGCTTCCAGTTTGAGAACTACCAACTGAAATAGTAACCTGGGAAATCCTCCAAACAGAATCACTGGTGGCAGTTGCAGCAATATAGCAGCAGAGCAAGGAATCCAACCTCTGGAGGCTACTCTGCAGGCCTACACCATTATCTCTGCATATCTCCCATGGAAAAGAATTACCATGTCTCCTCACAGCGCAGATCTTCCCCCACACGCCCTCTCTTATTTTCCCAGCTGCTATGGTCTAGAGCCCAATCCAGAGCCCCCTCATCATCAATCAAAGGTTTGTCATCTATTCCCCCAAGCACCATTCTTTACTCATGCTGAGACTGGTAAAGCACCTCCAATGTACACCTGGATTATTCTTGCTCAGCACTGAGTAGCATGGATTAATTAAAGGTGTTATCAGTCACCACGCCAGTCACCCACATAATATTTAGCTGGCTGGCTCTCTTGCCCTTCCGCCTTCTGCCATGTGAAGACATGGTTCAAAGGCCCACACCAAATGCCAGCACCTTGATCTTGGACCTTTCAGTCTCCAGAACTGTGATATAAAATTCTGTTCTTTAAAATTATCTGTGCTATTCTGTTACAAATGGACTAAGCAAGCCATCAAGACTAAGGATGACTTATTCACCCAAAATCTAATGGACTCAATTGTCCATAGCCCCACTTCCCCTCTTGCCTCAAACCTGAGCTCCCAGGAACTCTCTTCCCCTACATCACCCACAGCCCTGCCATACCCAGCCGCCCTCACTGTACCTGGACCCTCCTCATTGTAGGCGGAAGAAACTAGAATCCATGTTTACAGTCACCCAGCGGGTGACTCAGGAGAGCTCAGGTCTGCAAAGGAAGAATGGGGCTGGCCCAAGACAACATGAGAGAACTGCTGGGTTACTGTTGTCTTAACTCTGGAAGACAACGAAACACTATGGCTTCTGACAACAGAGCTGACGGCCAAAGTGACCTTCCCCCTCTGCACCTTCATTTCCCACTCGCTAAGAATTTCTGCCTTCGCCCTCTTTCTCTCCAGCTCCAGGCGCCATGAGTAGACTTTCAATTAATTCAACAAGTGAACCTAAGTAGGTTTCTTTTGCCTGCAAAGAACCTGGTGGATACCCCATTCTCAGAACCCCACTCAGTTCCCAGCTCCTCCACCAAGACCACCAAAGGTCTCCTCCAAGCGCTCCTTCATCCCTCATTTGGAAACCATTGAAAATCCTCCACCCAGTGTAACAGCCTACATCACAGAGCATGTGTGCAAGGCCAGGTGGCTCGGTGAAAACCCTGAAGTGACAGATGGACCTGCATTTGAACACTGCCTCCCCCGCGATGTAATGCTGGGACCGGGAGCAGTTATTTAGCTTCTAATCTTGTATCTACAGTACACATTGGTTATGAAGAACAAATGAGCAATAACCGTGAGAAGGTGGTGCCCTCTCTGCACACCTAGCCGGTGTTCCTACCTTCCTACCTACCTGACATCCTCACCTAGTCTGGTCATCCCTCTCCAGGCCAGGACCTTGCTTACTTCTCTGTATGTACGCACATAGTATGTGGGCTTTGTATTTGATGTCATAAGCTGATGCTCAGCCCTGATCCCAGCTATTCCTGAGGATCTTTAGAATCTGCTGAAACACTTTCAAGTTCTATGACTATGGCACTATCAATTGTAATTTTATTTGCCATGAGTTGTATTTGGAACAAATGTCTCTAACTATATTTTTGAAAGCTTTGTTTTGGTTGCTAGCCTATTAATATGCAGCTGCAGAAAAGCTTAAAACTAGAAGAAAGAAAAACGATTGGAAATCAGAAGGAGGATAAAATTCTATCCAAGTGTTTAATCACCCTCAGAATCATGTGATCCTTAATGGTGATCTAAATCTTCCTTGCTGAAATTTAGAAGTATCACACACTACATTTGCATTATATACTCCAAGATAGTCTTTGAGTCACTTTTAAGCTTTATCTCCAGATTTTTTTCATTTTTTTCCATAGTGGTTCATATCAATCAAAGGAGAGCCATATACTAAGCCTGCACTCAGCACTTGGCACACATATTTCCCATAATCATAATCATTCTATGAGTATCTACTATATTATGTCCATGTGATTATCATCCCCATTTTATTTCTCATCCCCTCAGAAAACTGAGGCTTAATGAGCTTGTATAACTTGCCCCATGTCACACAGCTGGTAGCTAATGGTGCCAACATTTGAATCTGCGTCTTCTGACTCCGGGACCCCAACTGCTTCAGAAATTCCAATTCCTTAACTTTAAGGATTTGATATTTTTATTGGCCTTTCCATCTTTTCTCTTCATCTTTCATTAATCAATATCAATAAGAACTCTCCTGATATTAAGAATGGCAGGAAGACCTTTGTGCCTAGATGGAACACAGGACAGAGTAGTAATAAAGACGCATTTTTAAAAGCTTGCCTTTTTTCCCACTTTTTAAATTTGTATTTATTAGATGTATTTTGACAGATTATACATACATGGAGTGTAACACTCTTGTAGTTGTACATGAAGTGGAATTACACTGTTCATGTATTCATATATAAACACAGGAAAGTTATGTCTGATTCATTCTACTGTCTTTCCTTTTCCACTCCTTCTCCCTTCCCTTCATTCCCCTTTGTCTAGTCCAATGAACTTATTGTGTGTTAGCATCTGCATATCAGAGAGAACATTTGGCCTTTGGTTTTTTTGGAACTGGCTTATTTCATTTAGTATGAGAGTTTCCAGTTCCATCCATTTACCAACAAATACCATCAATTTCATTCTTCTTTATGATTGAGTAATATTTTACTGGGCATATATATACCACATTTTCTTTATCCATTCATCTGTCAAAGGGCACCTAGGTTGGCTCCAGAGCTTTGTTATTGGGAATTGATGCTGCTGTGTCACTATGGTATGCTGATTTTAATCCTTTGGGTAAATACTGAGGAGTGGAATAGCTAGGTCAAATGGTGGTTCCATTCCAAGTTTTCTGAGGAATCTCCATACTAAAAAGCTTGCCTTCATGTAACTCAACAATTACAGGAATTGCTGGACAAAGACTCATGTCAGGCAGGACCTCAAGTTAAAGCCTGACACCAAAGAATCCCTGCTAGCAATTAATAATAACTCTGATATCATGAACACTGACAATGTGCACAGAGCTTTGTGGCACCAGGTACCCTGTAGATGGCTCTTGTAGATGAAATATTGGGAATACTGAGTTACTAAATGATTTACCAACAGCCACATAGCCACAAGTGGCAGAGCTGGGTTCTGTTTTATTTTGACCCCTGCATAGCTTGGGTTCCTCCCTCCAAGTTCAGCTTAGTAGCTGAATGGTTCTCTAGAACCTGATACAAAGGCTGGCCAGAGTGACACTCCTTGCCTATCCTAGGAGCCTGGTGGGAGGGTGGGCCCACACTCTCTTCCAATCCAGAAGGATTCATTCATTCGTGCCACACCTAGCCATCTGCACCTCAGCCCGATACCTTCACCCACACTTATCTTGGTGAGTGAACACCAAAATAATGATACCATATATTTACAGAAGACTTTGAAGGGCACAGCTTTTTCAGGATGGAGCATCGGTTAGCTCAGGAAGTAAAATGAGTGGCAGGTAGCTCAATGAGTGAAATGTTCTTAATTCTAATCCAATGCTCCTCCTAAGTTTTCTTGGCTATCTATAGTCCAAAAAAATGATATCGGCATTAAAAATAAAATAAAACTGCACTGTAGTAGATGTTAGAAAAAAAAATTAGGACCTAATTTCTCCTATACCAACTGAGTTGTCCCTCAGCATCCATGAGGAATCAGTCCAAGATCCCCTTGTAGATGCCAAAATCTGCAGATGCTCAAGTCCCTTATATAAAATGACATAGTATTTTTGCCTATAACCCACACACATCCTCCCTATACTTAAAGACATCTCTAGATGACATAATACTTAATACAATACAAATCCTATGTAAATAGTTGCTATAGAGTATTGTTTAGGAAATAATGACAAGAAAAAAAGTTATGACTCATTCAGTACAGAAGAAATCATTGTAGGTCTGACTCCATTTAGTTGAATCCCTGGATACAGAAACCATGGATACAGAGGACCAACTGTAGATTTTTATGTCATGGTATGAGGACAATTTATGAAACACTACCTTAGAACTATGTCCCAAATGCAACTTGTAAAACTATGATTGACAGACTGCCCTCATATGGTTCATCAATACTGGACATTGATGAGGCATGTGTTCACATAACCAAAATGATCACAGCAACCAGTCCAGTTTCCCTTGGGCCCAGAGGGCCTCAGGCTGAAGGCCTCATGAGTCTAGGTTGGTTATCTTTCCCCTTTCATAGAAGAAGCAAACTGACTGAGTATCAAAAAGGAGATGGAAGTATTTTCACAGGCTTGTCAACATGGGATCCAAGCGTGTCCCTCCTGGTGGCCTCTGAAATCCAGCCAGCTGCTCAAACAGAAGAGAGTCATTGGCTTCTTGACTGAGGTCTATCCGTCGGGCCACGTGTTGGGTGTTCGGGGGGCTGAGATGGAGGAGCCAGTATTGCATCAATAGCATGAAAGAAGCCTTATTCATGGGAAGCATCCAAAATAGAAATGTTGCTGTAAAAGTAATTAGACTTGGATTTAAAAGGATCAGTTACTCATTAAGGGTTTCCCTCAAAGGCTTTTTACAAGCTTACAGCTCGACTCTAATCTCCAGTGTCAGCTGCGCAAAGGAGCAATGCACAGACGTGAATTTACATACTAAGAAGCGTGCGCTCTGGCTTCTCTGATCGAACACAGTGAGGATTCTGTTGTACACAAATATAAATATTTGCTTTCCACCACCGCCATCCCACCCCCTCACCAGAAACGTAGACCCTGGAGATCAAAGTCAACTCTTACATGTAGAAAATCTAAAAAGAACACTCTAGCCAGGCTTAGATTTGTAATTGGTTATTCTCCAACAGCCTAAAATGTCAATAGAAACCCTTTTCTGTCAGCCTTCATTGTAATTCTCTCTCGGCATTTATTGGAGGTTTACCATACAACTTGTTCTGTTCCTGCCTTAAGGGCACAAAGATGTGCAAGACACACGTCCCTGCCCTCAGGAGCTCATGTTCCTCTGAGTGTGTGCACATTGGCATTCACAGGCTGTGGCCAAACACGAGGCAGCAGTTCTACTGCCCTCCACCCACAGTCAAAATCAGAATCTCTACACATGGGCTCAGAAATTTTTACACAATTACAAGGTGATTCCTATGTACGTAGAGGTTGAGTCACAGACCCCTTAATTTCACAGCATTTGAAAATAATTTCTGGTTTTCATTTTCAAATTCTGGGCTCTGGATCACCAACCCATCTGGAAGGAGAAGCTTACAAAGACAGACAGCATGTCCATTCTACATGGGATCCTTGAGGGGTGCTATAGAACCAAACTTTGACCAGTGATTTTAGTAAAGTGTCCTGCATTTCCCCTTCTCTCAGTGAGTCTTCACACCTCCCATTCTTCACAAGACCTACCACCAGTTCCCTATTTGGTTGATCGCTGGGAAACATTCTAGCATGGGTAAGTGTTAGATGCCATGTTGAAGTCAGACCTAGGTTTGAATCTCAGTCCTTTCATTCATTGGTTACACCATAAGCAAGTTATTGGGTCTTTGGTCTCCTCATCTATGAAATGTACATGCAGGTTGGAGGTCCTGTATTCTGAAATGCTTAGAACCAAAACTTTCTCTTATTTTGTATTTTCAGATTTTAGAATGTTTGCCTATACACACTGAGGTATCTTGGGGAGGGGTCTCAAGTTGAAACATGAAATTCATTTATCTTTCATATATGCCATACGCACTTAGCCTGAAGATAATTTTATATAATATTTTCAATGTACCTTGAGTTTTGACTACACCCCTTCACATGAGATCAGCGGCGGAATTTTCCATTTGGAACATTACATCGGCACTCAAAACATTCCAGATTTCAGGTTTTGGGGATTAGGATTGCTCAACTTGTAATAAAATCTAATTCTAGGGCATAGGATTATTAGGATTGGATGAAATAATGCATACTTACAAGGGTGGCATGCACTGAACACTTAATAAAATTATTATCATGATTACCAAAGTCTGGTGGAAATTTTTTGGATGAATGGCTGAGAGAGCCCAAGGAAAAATATCACAAAATTCACAGCACACTCGCCTTTTTCTCTCAACAAGACTTCCAAAAACCATAAAATGTAGGCACCTAGGAAATGGACAATGATATACTTCTAGAATGCACCATGGAGTTTGGAAGTCATATGATGGTATAATTTGTGGCTGGGTGAAGGAGGGCAAGCAATGGTTGATATTTAAAATAAACTTCTTTAAAATTGAAATTATAAAACACATAAGTATACTGTACCTAACCCAAACCAGATGTATAAAAAATACGGTTTTATTTTGCAAGTCTTGATCAAAAGATAGACCTTTCACTCCCTAAAGCATGTAATGTATGATTTTTATTTACAAAATCTTTACCTAAACACAAAATTCCAGGAGGGCATCTATTACACAGTTCAAACAGGGTTGCTGAATTTAGCTAATTAAAATACAGGAGAGTTAGTTAAACTTGAATTTTGGAATTAAACAAGAAATAATTTTTGTATAAATATGACCCATACGATATTTGGCAGCCCTCACACAGCATGATTATATTTCATCTAAGTTCATGGTTGTAATTCAATATCATTAATAAGCTTTATTATAGGAAAAGAACTGATTAGAAATAGACTTATCATAAGTTAACTAAATTAATATAAGTTGTAGGTCCTGTGAGAAATTAACCAAACCAGCTCAATCGCAAGGATCAAATTAAACTTGAAGGTTTTCTTCAAATGCTAAGAAGTTCGAATTTCCCTTCAGGCCTAGAGAAATTCCTGGTATAATCTGTGCATTATAAAGTGCTATGTGAGTCCTAGAGGAATAAATGGAGGAAAAGTTAACCTAAGAGAAACTCAGCTGCTAAGATCAGGAGCCAAGGTTCACCCTGTTATCTGGGCCCAAGGTTCACGCTTGCTTTCACAATGCAGACCCACTGACCCTGGGCTCTTGCTGCCTGGTGTGTGATGACCAACCCAGCACACATTTTATTTTATTCCTTTAATTTCCTCTAACTCAGGAACAGGTAAAATGCTTTTTCTTTAAGTTTACTCTTGGATGTTACCGGAAAAAAAAAAAAAATCCTGTTGGAACTGCCAAATAGTTTCCATGGTGAAGGTTTAAGTAATTCTTCAGAAACTTTCTAGTCCTTAATAAGCTTTGCAGAGCAATGGGATAGGGGGCGAAAACCAAGAAATTTCCAGCATTTCCTTCATTATTCTTTATATTTTTTTAAAAATGCTCCTGCCATTGATGTTCATGCTGGTACATTTTTTTTTATTTCTCCCAAATTGGCAGGAAATGATTCCGCTCAAACTGAAAATATTCAAGTGATCAAAAGGAAATTAGATAGGAGTATCAGGAAGAAAACTAAAAACTCGAAATCAGAAGGCATGGTCTAGATTAACCCCTTAATAGATATGTGGTTTGCAAATATATACTCTTCATTTTAAAAAATAGAGAAAATTATGGAACAAAAAAAAGGAGGAGGAGGAGGAGGAGGAGACAGCGGCAGTGGCATGGTCTAGACCTCCCCTCCCTATGCACACACTCTGGGTGCTAGGCAAATCCATTTCTCCTCCAGACTTAAGGTCTTTCTTGCAGTCTGCAATTCTGTGATTCTCCTTCTAATCATTTGAATCCAGATCTCCTGTCATTCACTAATATTTGGAGAAAATCTCCTTCCCTGTCTCTGGAAGCCTGCTGTATGAGTGACAAGCACTCACCCCCTCTCTTCATTGTGAGGATGAACCCTGGGCTCTTTAGCGACCACTTTGAAAATAACTGTCAGGCTGCTCAAGAGACATATTAGCCACATGTCCAAAGACAGAAAGTGGCTTTAAATATCCGTCACCAACAAGCAAGGAACCATCATATTAGGAGTGAAGCACATCAAAAGAGCCGTTGTTAAGACTCAGGCTTCAGCCGTTGGATCCTGCTCTGCGGTTATCTGGAGAGAGACAGGACAATGTCCTGTGGGGAGCTGTGGGGGAAAGGCCACTGGAGATGCAGGGAGGCAGCCATGGCTGACTTCCCAACTTACAGGGCCCGTTGTCTCCACCCTACCCCTCACCCCCAGCCTCAAAATCTAAGGCCAGCCACCTCTGAGGCCATGTCCAGTGCCCAGCTCAGGTGGCCCTCGGTTCTGGAGGCCCTCCTCTGCTCCACCCTCCTCTATCTCTGTAACAATTCAGTGGGCCGGAGACTTTGGGGGATATCAAGTCAAAGAGGGACTTTATTCCCTTCAAATTCCTGAACAAAATTATTTTCAGAAGTGTAAGCCCTAAACAGCGTGTCATTTATTTCTTCAAAAGTGGTTATGACTGGTCTGATTCAGATTGTGATTTGTGAAAAATCTTCAAATGGCAAACAGTCCATCCATTTTCATGCATCTGCCCCAAATCGCCTCACAGCAACTGATGAGAAAATAAAGGTTTCTGTTTTTAGGGAAAAAAAATGGCACCAGTAAAATAGGAAAAAAAAAATTATATATATATATATATACACACACACACACACACACACACACACACACACATACACACACTAGTGGAAACATTTTAGGGTAGGTAACTCTGAAAGGTAGCTCTATACCATAAATAATTTCTGTCTCTAAGGAACAAAAAACATCAAGCAAAGTGGTACAATAGTAGTACACGGGAGATGCATTCCAAGATATCCTCTGGATGCCCAAATCCCCAGATAGTACCAACCTCTATATTTAATGCCCTTTCCTTCTTAACTCTTAAGCACTTATGTAATAGGGCCATGTCTTTTGCATTTCAAAATGCAAAGCAAAGCTTGTATGAATTTATTTTTCCTTCCTCATAATTTCACAGATAAAAGACTCAATCCCATTGTAGATCATAGCAATCTCAGAATACAATTTTTTTTTCCTTTCCTTTCATTGAGCACTTTTACCGTTTTAACTTGAAGAAAGCACTTTATGAGTTTTCTGGTGTATTTGAATTGCCAACATAATACTTTAGCATTTTGGAGTTGTTGTTAAGAAAAAGGTTACTTGAACACAAGCACTGTGATACCATGACAGTCAATTTGATAACTGAGATGGCTACTAAGTGACTAACAGGTAGGTAGTATATACAGTGTGTATACTCTGGACAAAAGGATGATTCATGTCCTGGGTGAGATGGAAAAGAATGATGTGAGATTTCATCATGCTACACAGAACATCAAGCAATTTGAAACTTAAGAACTGTCTATTTCTAGAATTTTCCACTTAATATTTCATAGTCGACATCAGGTAACTTAAACCATGGAAAGTGGGGTAACTAGTGTAATGTGCATTCTTTTTAGAAAGATTTCCATCCAGTATACTGAGGGAGATTTAAAGTTGCTGTGCGTGAAAGGGTAAGCTGCAGCTATTGGGCAGTGTGCTTCTGAGAACACAGTGGATACTTTATATACAGCTGTTTGGCTCCATTGATGGTGACAGTATACTTCAGCCTCTTCTGCAGGCATCATGAATGAGATGTGACGAACCAACACACAGGGTAATTCTGTCATTCTGCCCATTACTCATTGGTTTTATGAAAAGCAATAGACACTAAAGTCAATATTTCTGAATTGTCAGAGGTCACTCCAGAGGATACTGGAGGAAAATCTGATCACAGGATGCCCAGAGAAGGTGGCAGTCGATAGTGAAAGAAAGGGGTTTCTTTGGAAACCGGAGTATTGACATTTCTTTTTCTTCCCACTAGAAAAAAAAAAGAAAGAAAGAAAGAAAAAAAGACTCTAGATCCTTCTGTCACTCATCTCAGCAGAGCTTCTCCTAGGCATTCTTCCAGCTACAATCTTTGAAAGATTTGAGAATATACTATCATTATTTTCCATGTTTAAAATCTGACAAAGACACATTACTTCAGTTCCTCCTTCAAGTTTAGCTTGCCTTTTTTGTTATTATCGGGTTTTGGCTTCCATTGTCACTTCTGAGAGATAACTCTTTGCAAAGGAAATTAAGAAAAATAAAAATCTCTGAATCACTTTAAAAAAAGAAAATCCAACTCCATAGAACCTTTTGTCACTGGATATGGAGACCTAAGGTGCGTTTGGTATCTCTTCATCTTTTATAGGTAAAGGTATTCAACACGTCACTGAGGAGTAAGTCTAGGCATCCCCTCTCCTCAGGGCCCGTGGCCCGTCTTAGTCAGGGCCTTGCCAATATGGCAGCCCTTGCTCAGGGAATGGAAGATGGTGTAGCTGATGGAGAGGGTGTCCGTTGTGACCTTGGGATTTCCCAACCAAGCAGAAATCAGACTCTGGAGCCTGGTTCCAGCACACATTTGATGTGTGGTGGTGGACTGTGGTTACCTGCCTGTCAAACCACTAAATGTTGCTTAGCTTGTCTCTAAAGTGGGAATTAAAGTAGTCAAGGGCTACACAGGGCACAGGTCAGTGTTTATGTTTTATGGCTGTTGGTTCGTCTTTGTGCAGAGTTTCAAGGCAGGTAAGTGTGATGGGAAGATAGAATGGCTACCAGGGAAGAGAACAGGTTTGGGGATCAGCTGGGGAAGGGCTCAAACCCACCTCTCTCAGACCATGAATTCGATGCTTCACCTCTAAACTCAAAGGTGAGTTCTTGTGAGAATGTCACCAGAAAGCACATGAACAGCAACTGGGACCAGCCACATTGGCCTACCTGGGAACTTGTAGGAAATTCAAATTCTCAGACCCCACCATAGACCTATTGAACGAGAACCTCGGGATGGGGCCCAGCAATCAGGGTTTTAACAAGCTCTCCTCGTGATTCTGATGTAGTTTGAGAAGCACTAAGGTAAGTCTTCTGGCACAGTGTCTGGGGCACAAAAAATGTTTGTCTAGCCTTATAAAGATTCTGAACGCAACTAGTAGCTTGAGGGTTATTAATTGGAGGATAATGCATCAAATAAGCATATTGCCAGGGCCCAGATAGAATCTCCACTCCCAGGGGTAACTGTGACAGCACCTCCCCCCTTGGTATAAATTAGATGGTACGTGGGCACACTTTAAAATTAGACAGTGTACAGTGTGCATCAGTATGAATGAAAGTGACCTGGAGCAGTCTTCCAGACCCTGTCCACTGCCCCTCCCAAGCACGCCCATCCATTCTCTCCACTGTGTGTGGGGAAGCTCTCCTGGCCCTGAGTGAGGGTCATAGCGGGTCCAGCACTTCTGACGCAGCCAACAGGAAATCTCCAAGACTGGGTGGAAATCAGGTCTGCCTGCTTCTCTTCCTTAGCATCCAAACCTGAAAGACCCTTAGTTGAGGTCACCAATATTGGCCATTTTTTTATTTGTTAGTTGGATGAATGGTTTTCATTTTAGCAGCAAGTTGTAAAGAAATTTGCTTACCCCTCAATGAGGTTAATATCCATGTTGTCACGGATGTCTGAAGTCTGGAGAATGTTACGGGACAAACTGGTGACAGGCTGACCCAGCAACTCATTCTCTGGGCTAGAGATTTGTCAGCTTGTTCCTAAAGGCTGCTGGGGGCTAGATCCTGGGTCCATAGGATGGAAGAAATGTTCTTGATAAGTGTCTCAGGGCATAGGCAACCTGTCTGTCTTGAAAAACAGAAAGAAGATATTTGAGTCCCCCAGAGAAGGGATAGCCAATATTTTTGTTAATGGAAAAAAAAAAACAAACTGGTCAACTTTGGAGGTGAAAAAGATGGAGAAATCTCATGTAGCAAATATGAAAAAAAAAAAAGCAAATACCAGGCCTAAAGGAAGATGATGCTCATCACAGGCATCGGGGCCACTGGTGACAGATACCAAATCCAGATGTGGCCTGAAACCATCAGCCAGGAAACATCACCAAATAGTGAGAGGAACCAAACAATCCATTTAATATGACTAGAACAAATAAACCTCCTTCATCTGTTCATTAAACAAATATTTATTGAGCTCATACTAGGTCAGAGGCCTGGGCTGTGCCCTAGAGGCACATGTGAAGCCCAAGACTTCATGAAGCGGGCTATGGTGGGGAGCTTGAGGGGTTCCCCTGCGAGAAAAAGCTGACATCTGCGGGATCGGTGCCCTTAGCCAGGCAAGTGCCTGGGCAGAAAGGTGTCCTCATATAGGTCTGGAGTCCCAGCAAGGGTGACACGCACAGGCCACAGCTCCACAACCACATCTGAGCCTTGGTTCTGTACCTTCTGAGCTTATACCCTGGGCAAGTTCCCCAACTTCTCAAAGCTTCCATTCTCTCTTTTATAAAATAGGGTTTCTGGTCGGGCACGGTGGTGCACGCCTGTAATCCCAGCAGCTCGGGAGGCTGAGGCAAGAGGATCGCAAGTTCAAAGCCAGCCTCAGCAACTTAGCAAGGCCCTAAGCAACTCAGGGAGACTCCATCTCTAAATAAAATATAAAAGAGGGCCGGGGAGGTGGCTCAGTGGTTAAGCACCCCTGAGTTCAATCCCCAGTACAAAAAAATATGTGTGTGTGTGTATGTGTTTCTATTTTACAGGGTTTCAATAAAGAATAAATGCGATAAATACGTCTTAAACATTAAACACAGTGTTTGTGTTACTTGCACCAAGTATTGGCTGCTATTATTAGGGATAAAATGAGCCGATATTAACTGGGGGTTGTCACAGCCTTTGTCCTTCTGCCTGCCCATCAGCCTCTCTCTCTTTCTCCTTTTGCAAGGAAGGATTCTAGCTCTAGAATCCGAGGTAAGGGTTACCCCGTCTGCTAAGAGATGCCAGGGCTGGTACCCTGAGGTCCATGGTGGGGAAGAAAGCCTCCCTGGTCAGTCTCTCTGTGTCTGAAGCATATTTAGCCTGAAAAAGAAAAGCCCCTGAGATCTCCAGACAAGGGTTATCTGAGATTTATTTTTTGGTGGGAAAAAAAACAATTGGTCTGTTTTGCAGGGGATGGAGGGAAGGGGAGAGGCGGGGGGAAAGTAATGGGGCGTTTGAGATGGGAGAGAAACCTGGGAGAATTGGGGACAAGTGGGGGCCGCTGGCAGAGTGGTAGCCAGAGGGAATTTCATTCCAAGCTGCGCTGGGGCCCTTTTTAAACTTGTTATTTCCGCACCCCCTAAAGATGCAAGAATGACATTCCCTTTGAATGAGGTTGGCTCACGGCCTGTGTTTCTTGAACATGGACTCGACGTGGAGGCTGAGCCATGCAGACTGCTTGGCCGGGATTCAGGAAGTTATGGTATTAATGTTGAAATGGGCATAGGAGTACCTAGCCCAGGGCTAGTCTCAGGATTAGATGTGGTCATGCACGCCGTCTCCACCGGCCTTCACCAGAGCGTGCTGCAAACAACTCTCCAATCTGAGTAGCTTAGGACAACAAAGCTTCCTTTTAGGCCTTGTTCCTTGTGGCTTGGCCGCCATCTTCACCTTGGGGACCCAGACAGAGGGACCCACCGCCATCTGACCAGGCAGGGTGGGGCAGAGGGCAGACAGGCAGGACCACAGGGGTGCTCCAGGCTTCAGCTCAGGAGGCTGGCGCTTCCCATCCCCTTCCATTAGCCAAACAGGTCCACGCACTGTCAACAGGGCGGGAGCGTGATTGTCCCCTGGGAGGGACAGGGGACATGGGCCAGACTGGGAGCACTGAGGCAGGTGCCTGGTGTGTGGGAAACCCCCAGCTGTGTTGTGGTCATTCACATAAGGTCCCTACGAGGGGCCCCGAATGGCACCAGCTGCGGAGGGAACTGGAGGCTGACGGAAGGCAACAGGTATGAAGCTCTCAGGTAGCCACCAGGTAGGATCTCTGCAGCACCCGTGGGAAATGATGCCCCTACTTCGGGGGACAGGGACAGGGCGGGACCCCAGAGAGTCTCCTAATATGCCACCAAACCTTTTAGCACAAGGGCCTTCCGGGGACATTTGGGATCCAAATCAAACTGCTGAGTATATGAGAAAAAGAGCCTGGGGCCAGGGTGGCTATGGTAGGTGTTGATTCAACCTTTCCTTCTCCCCTCCAGCTAACTCTCTATCAGGACCACAGGTTAGGGAAGGAGCCAGAGAAATCTCTCTGTGCTTGTTTCAGTCATGGTAAAGTTGTTTCCTGGAGACGTGCCAACACACTCCTCTGGTTGTGTCTGCACATGGCAGAGCAAGAGGGACTTGAGTTTGAGTCTTTTAGTTCAGCTCCATTCCTCATTCTGCCTCTTAGAAGCTGTGTGATCTTAGGCAACTTACTTCATCTCTGCGCCTCCTTTTCTTCATCTGTTAAATAGAAACAATAATAGCATTGGTCCCATAGTTTCGTGAAGATGAATGAAATAAGTTAATATTTGTTGTACACCTAGAACTGTCCTGCATCAAAAAAAAAAGACATGCTCAAGTGCTTGTTGTGGTGTTATGGACGATTGTTCTTATGGGCTTGTTTACATTCATTCTGGTGTTCCATTATTTTGTGCTGTGCAGGAAATGCTACCGTCTTTTATCGACCACTTTTGACAGGTCTCTGTGGTTGCCTGCTCCAGCCGACTCCACAGGTGTGTCAACAGGAGTTTTTTAATTGCATGAATAATTCATGAGCACACCCTGATTGAAAGCCTTAAGCAGCACAGAGAACAAAGCCGAAAGTCCCTGCAGCCCTGTCCCCAGCAGGGCGGGTCCTCTCAGTTCCCTTTAGACTCTGTCATAGGTACATGGACACTTCTTTTCTTCAAAAGTCGTCTCAGACTACATTCACCCTGCTCGTTCTCCTTCAAACGTACTTTCTGGATCTTTCTATGGTGATATAGGGTCGGCTTCACTCCTCGATATTTCAGCACGGATCTGCCTTACTTCAGCTCCACAGAGCTCCTATGGATGGACGCACGTGTGGTTTCCAGTCTCCCTGCTTTGAAGAGCCCGCGGCCATCACCCTCTGGGTGCAGACGTCTTCACACAGGCAAATGAAGATTTCTTAGAATAGACTCAGGAAGTCGACTCTCTGGGTCAAATGGTGTGTGAATTTTTTTGTTTAGTTTTGTTTGGCTGCATCCCGTCCAATGGCCTTCCCGTTTGTGTTCTTACCAGCTTTGGGGCGGAAGGGGGGCTCATTTTTCTTTCTGTTTTCCATGGGGGGAGGGGTGTATTTATGAGGGGTTTTCCTAACAGTGCATCTCAGCAGAGGGACACATCATGTTCGTCCCTGATAACTAGACCCAGTCATCTGCTCTTTCTTCCTGGAGATGTAACATCCTAGCTGGATACCTCCTTCCCCTCTGTGTGCCTCCCTCCTACCCACCCCCCCGCCACACACACACACACAGTTGTAAGCAACTGTACAGAGTAAGTAACTGTAATGCAAAATGCCCCCAATGTCGCTGACTTGATTTGGAATGTTATTTATACTAAAGTGTGGAAGATTGAATCCCTTCATCATGGCCACCATGAGTTTGCTTTTTTAGGGGGGCAGGGGAGTACTGGGTACTAAACTCAGGGGTACTGAACCACTGAGCCACATCCCCAGCCCTATTTTGTATTTTATTTAGAGACAGGGTCTCATTGAGTCGCTTAGCACCCCGCCTTTGCTGAGGCTGGCTTTGAACTCATCATCCTCCTGTCTCAGCTTCCTGAGCCCCTGGGATTACAGGTGTGCGCCACCGCGACCGGCTGGAGCTTGCTTTTCTGAGTATAAGTTTCTGGCTTTTGATTGCTCACCCAACACCGCTGCTTCCTTTCTAGAAAGAGCCTTATGTTGTTAAGTGTGCATCTTGATTCAGAATCTTGCTACAGAACTACATTTCCCAGCCTGTGGTGCAGGTAGAAGCAGCCAATGAGCTGGAAGTAGAAGTTGAGGGAGGTGTGCTTCTAGGAAAGGCTCTGTGAAGGGGGCCAGCTCACCTTGGAAGTGAGGCCTGTTGCTGGACTCTCCTGTCTTCCTATGTGGAATTGGGATGGTTTGGGGCATATGCATTCTGAGTGAATATCAGCCCTACTTGAAATAAATATGTGATGGCTGGATCCCCAACCATCACATGGTACCTGAAGTCATCTTCAAAATGGAAGCCAGGCACTGAGGATCACGGACAAGACGAAGCCTTGGCCTCTAATGAATGTGGGGCCATCATTTTACCCTATACGTTTCTTTTACAGAATTCCAGCGTATATAAACCCAGAAAGTGGCAAGTTGCTGGCGGTTCCTTTTTCAATGTTTTGACCCATTCTGACTAAGAATAAGTCAAGTCTACACTTTCTGTGGTCCAAAAGAGCAGCCGTATCTCTATAAGCCTGGAATTGCTTGGAGGTGTCCTGTGAAGGACCCTACACACCCCTGTGGCCTTCTCTAAACCAACTCCCATTGGCAACCGCCCCTGGGGAATTCAACACCCAGACCTTTGAACAATCTCTGTGTGTGTGTGTGTGTGTGTGTGTATTTCAATTTTTCTACAATCCAGATCTGGTCCCTTTTTGTTCTAGACAATGTATCTGTTAATTCAGATTAAAACTGGGCTAGCGCCAGGCACGGTGACACATGCCTGTAATCTCAGTGACTTGGGAGGCTGAGGCAGGAGGGTCACCAGTTCAAAGCCAGCCTCAGAAACTCAGTGAGACCTTGTCTAAAAATAAAATATAAAAAAGGGCTGGGGATCTGGCTCAGTGGTTAAGTACCCCTGGGCTCAACCTCCAGTATCCCCCCCGCAAAAAAAAAAACTGGGTTAGCTCCATGGTTCCTGCCAGGCAGCAAAGTCCCCCAAAAGCAAAACATAATCCTTCCCAGGTATGATGGAAAAATTCAAAGGAGCCCAAGTCTGAACTTTGCATCTGCTCTGAACAGATACAGAGAGGTTTTTTATAGGGCTACCCAGTTCCATCGTATTTATAACAATGTGAAAATGGAAGCAATCTACTTCCCACAGTAGGGAATTACTTCAAAACACTGCAATACGTCCATCCCACAGACGACTAAGCAGCTATTTGAAATGAGAGAGAAACTTGTCAGCAATGTTTAAAGTTCAAACATTTTTTTAAAAGTTTGTTACATGGTCTCTTTTGTAGAAACCATGTATAAATATGTCTTTATGTCAATACCCATTTATACAAATGCTTAACACTCCTGGAGGGCTTACTGTCAAAAAGTCAAGATGGTAATTTTTTGAATTTATGGGTGGATTTAAAATTTTCTCCTTTGTAACTACATGTGTGTGTGTATTTTAAATTTTCTACAATTAATATAATTTCTACAATCAGAAAAAAAAACAGTCTCTCTCTCTCTCTCTCTCTCTCTCTCTCTCTCTCTCTCTCTCTCCCGTTATCCATACATCTTCACCCCTAAGCATTTTTTACTTCTTGGAAATAAGGGTGCATTATGATAAGGAGAAACCCCAGCCTGGCGCTCCAAGTTCAGGGGCATTGTTTAAAGTGAAGACTGCCTCGGTTCTGGACACTAGCCTTGTTGCACTTCCCCTGCATTTCTCAACTTGTGTCACGTGCTCCCAAGGATGTGACCCATGTGACAGGCCAGTTCTTGGTATAAACGGGGCTAGAAGGCCACTGGCTGACCTTCACCATCTGGAACGCTGGCGGCCAGGCTGCAGGCAGCTCCCTCTGCTCCGGCTCCCCTCCCACTGACTTGGCACTTCTCTCCACCTCTGCCCTGGATCCCTCTGCTCTGCTCCCCAGGAGGACTGTGTCCTGCCAGCTCTTGCTCCACCGAGTGTGGAAAGGGAGGTTTCTCTGTCCCTGTCCCACTTTGGGAGCTTTAGCTCATACAACCAACAATCGGGGGGCCTCAGACAGGTCACTTTCATTCATACTGATGCACACTGTACACTGTCTAATTTTAAAGTGTGCCCACGTACCATCTAATTTATACCAAGGGGGCCGGTGCTGTCACAGTTACCCCTGGGAGTGGAGATTCTATCTGGGCCCTGGCAATATGCTTATTTGATGCATTATCCTCCAAATTAATAACCCTCAAGCTACTAGTTGCGTTCAGAATCTTTATAAGGCTAGACAAACATTTTTTGTGCCCCAGACACTGTGCCAGAAGACTTACCTTAGTGCTTCTCAAACTACATCAGAATCATGAGGAGAGCTTGTTAAAACCCTGATTGCTGGGCCCCAACCCGAGGTTCTTGTTCAATAGGTCTATGGTGGGGTCTGAGAATTTGAATTTCCTACAAGTTCCCAGATAGGCCAATGTGGCTGGTCCCAGTTGCTGTTCATGTGCTTTCTGGTGACATTCTCACAAGAACTCACCTTTGAGTTTAGAGGTGAAGCATCGAATTCATGGTCTGAGAGAGGTGGGTTTGAGCCCTTCCCCAGCTGATCCCCAAACCTGTTCTCTTCCCTGGTAGCCATTCTATCTTCCCATCACACTTACCTGCCTTGAAACTCTGCATAAAGACGAACCAACAGCCATAAAACATAAACACTGACCTGTGCCCTGTGTAGCCCTTGACTACTTTAATTCCCACTTTAGAGACAAGCTAAACAACATTTAGTGGTTTGACAGGCAGGTAACCACAGTGCTCAAGGGTTCAGAGGCCTCCGCCCGTAGATGGCCGACCCCATTCCTCAGGGCCTGAGGTGAGGAGGAACATCATGGTGGAACATCATGGCGGAAGAATGGGGTGGAGGAAAGCAGCTCAGGACATGGCACCAGGAAGCAGAGAGAGCACTCTGCTCAACAAAGACAAAATATAGACCCCCAAAGGCACGTCCCTGGGGGACCCACCTCCTCCAGTCACACCCTACTGTCTCCAGTCACCACCCAGGTAATCCCTGTCAAGGGATTAATGCACCAGTTAGATTAAGGCTGTCATAACCCCCTCATTTCACCTCTAAACCTTCTTGTACTTTCTCACACATGAGCCTTTGAGGGACACCACCCTCTTTCCTGTCAGGCTCCGTGTTGACCTCAGTCACTGACCCCACCTCACCTTCATTAGGTCACAGAGAAAGCAAAGCCAGCCCTTGCCAGAGAATTCTGCTGCCCTGAAGACCATCACTCCCCGTTACCTCAAAGCCTAAGGTCCAGCGATTTCAAACGCTAGGCCCGCTCTGTTGACCTGCAGACAAATGAGCCCTCTGCGTCTTCCCCTGCCTTTTCTCCCCAAAGGCCCCTGAATCACATCTATTTTTGAGTGAGTAAAACCAGAAAAATGGCCTAATTGTGGAGTTATAAATAAACCAAGTTACTCACTAGGTGATAAACAAACCTGGACCTGCCCTGTCTGGATCAGTAGCACAAACGCCCCCCCGCCCCCGTGACCTGATCCCAGGGAAGGTACAGAGCAACCTGAAAACCAAGAACCAGCCTTCGCCCAGGGCCGTGAGGAGCAGGCAGGGGCCTAGACTAGGGCCGTAGCACCAGGGAAAGCCAGCGGGGGAATGTCCAGAGTCCTCACTGGCACAGGGAAGCTCCCAGCAGTACACACCAACCAGCCTGCAGGGGATAAGAAAGGCCGTTGTCATACTGACTTACCTGGTTTGGCCACTTATTAGCTCAGGGACTGGAAGTCTGTAGCTTGAATTCTGTGCTCCTTGGTTTTCTCCTCTGCAAAACGGACATAATATCAGTAGTAACCCAAGAAGGATGTTGTGCAGATCAAGTGAGTTAATGCTTTCCGCATGCTCAGCACAGGGCTTAGGAAAAGACCAACTGTGCAGTACTAGCACCTACTGGGACCCCCACAAAAGCAACAGGGATGAGAGCACCAAATGGTGCCCCTGGTCCCTACCCCAGCTTCCCGCACATGCTATACACTGATCCCAGCCCACAAAGGACCTCTTTTAAGGACCAACAGGAAGTGTGCCTGGAACTTAAATGTTGGCTGATCTTAAATGTTGCTTGAATGGAGAGATTACATACAGATCGGGGCTGCCGTGTTCCTCACTAAAGGAAACTGAAACTCACGCCCCTCTCACAGAGGGCAGAGGTCCCCTTCACATCTGGTAGCACCACTGGGCGCAGCCAGGCTGGCCGGCATCTCTTGCTCTGCATAGGTCACTTGACCTTTCTCTGCTTCTCATCCATGAGTCAGGTGCCAATAAAGATAGCATCTACTTACTTCATTAGACTGCCGTAGGATCAGATGCAATACCGCGTGTGCAAAGCAACCCAGCCGGTGCCTTCATGCACGGTGAATGCTCTCTGCTGTTAGTTATTGGTGTTATTTGTTCTCAGAAGTCATGAGTTTGATTCTCTCTCCTGATTGCACTATTGTCATGTCCTGAGCTGTTTCCATCCACCACGTGCTTCTGCCTTGCTGTTCTGTCTCACCTTAGACCCAGAGTTATGGAGGTGACAGGGCCTTGTGTTTGCTTGTTGCCTGTAAGGTGTATGTCAAACTTGGAGCAGATTTTATCATCTTTCTGAGCTTCATTCATGCACACCCCCACCCATAATATGGGAACAACCTCCACTCAGCCTTGTAAGACTGACTAGATGACAAAATCAGAGATCAGTGAATTGCTGGGCTCCCCCTGGCCTTAGAGGCTTTGTGTCTCTTGCAGCACCTGGTGCAGAAATGCTTGTTGAATTAATGGATATAAAACTCTATGGTAGTAATTGTTATTGAACTGCTTGTTTTAGTCCTTTAACTGCTTTTTTTGTTGTTATGACCAAAGAACCTGACGAGATCAATATAGAGGAATGGAAGTTTATTTGGGGCTCATGGTTTCAGAAGTCTCAGTCCACAGACTGTCACCTCCATAACTCTGGGTCTAAGGTGAGACAGAACAGCAAGGCAGAAGCACGTGGTGGATGGAAACAGCTCAGGACATGACAATCAGGAAGCAGAGAGAGCTCCACTCTCCAGGGACAAGATATGATCCCCACAAGCTTCCCCAGTGACCCACCTCCTCCAGCCACACTTTACCTGCCTACAATGACCACCCAGTTAATCCATTCAAGCAGCTTAAACCATTGATTAGGTCATGCCTGTCATAACCCAATTATTGAACCTCCGAATGTTCTTGCAATGTCTCACACATGGACTTCTGAGGGACACCATACCCGAACCATAACACTGCTCCCAAATGCTGCCATTTCAAAAACTGAAACACTTGTAAGTTGCTTCAGGAACCGTAGCCCGTCGGATGTGAGGCTTTCGGTTGAACTCACAGTCGTTTCTATTTTGTTTGTTTTATTTTGAGGTAATTTTAGTTTTGTTTTTAGGAACACAAGCTGGTAAAACCAACAAACACATCTCATCACCCTCCAGCCTTTGGGTCCTCCCTCCCAACATCCTCTGGAACAAAGGTCAACTCCTTTGCTCAGATGGAGTAGAAGAGACACTGCAGCTGTCTGGCGATGGCTGTCCGGAATCAGGGTCAATGTCAGAACACACAGCGAGTTGTCTTCCCCGTGTCTTGCAGGACCTGAGGTCTCCGGCTTCAGTTCCAGTTCTCCAAGGCGATGCTCTAACCCCGTGCTTTCCGATCTCCTTCTGAACCAAGTCTTTCCAAAGAGATGTCCATTTTAATGGCCCTGAGTCAAGAGTTGGCCAAGATGAAGGAGAAAGAAAGATGGAGAAGAAGTCAAAGAAGAAAGATGCAAAGGAGGACTCAGAGGACCGTGCATAGGAAAAGGAGGGGGAGGAGGAGCAAAAGAAGAGAGGAGGAAAAAAGAAAGAGAAGAGGGGGGAGAAGAGAAGGAAGAAGATGAGAAAGAAGAAAGAGAGAGAGAGAGAGAGAGAGAGGAAGACAAAGAGGAGGAGGAAGGCGGGGTCACACTAGATCAGCCAGGATGGCCGGTTCCCCAGCACCTCGTAACAATTTCACCTAAAGGATTACATTTCCTCCCAGAGGGGCCAGTCCCTTTATCCTTGAATCAAGTGACAAGCCAAGTGGAGGAAAGATAGTTTCCAAATAAGCTGGTTTGTGGGAAGACACCACAAAAACAGATTAAGCAAAAATAAGCAAGAGGACTGTATAAAAAACAGGCAAAACAGGAAAGAGAGAAATGATTCAAACTCAGAGGGCTAGTAACGAACCAAATACCATGGGTTCACAGAAGACATTGTCCAAACGGTCCCTGAGACCAGTGAACCTGCAGGGTGACATTTGAAAGCGTCCCAATTACCTTCAAGTCCTCAGCAATGAGGCCGGTGTATTTGGGCAGTGCTTTTAGCAGCCAATGCCTTTCAGAGTGAATGCTGGTGGAATGAGTCACCCCACCATGTGTCTACAATGGCAGCTTGAAGGCATTGGTATTTAGAGTCCCAAAAAGGTGTCCTAGCCCAGATGTCGAGTTTTGGTCTAGACACCAACTATCTCATCTGCTTATGGGCACACAGTCGTCAATGTGGCTATCAATCACCCACTTGTCAAGGTGACTATCAGCCAGCTACTTACTTGGCTCAGTTATGCCTTATGACACAAGAGAAAGCTCAAAATGGAGTCCATGCGGTCAAAGCACAGTCACGTGGACTTAGATTTGCAAGAATCATCACACTGCAAGACCCATCACAACAGGGGATAAAGTGGGAAAGTGGGGGGAGAGAAAAACAATGTTTTTCTAATCCGTGGATTAGCGAGACACCGTGAACACTGACCAGTCGTGTCTCAACGTGCCCTCTGGGAGATCCGGAATGAAGCAAATCCCCTCGTGGGCTCTACCAAAGCACATTAATTCTAACAAAATGAAGTTGCTGTTCCAGGAATTCAGTTCAAGGAAACTTTTCCTGGAAAGCTCTACTCTCCCCTGAGAAAGCCTGGCTTTGTTAAGGTGCTTAAGAGCATGTGGATTTGGGGTGTGGTGGCTCTCTGAGGGCACTTGCTTGCCATGTGGGCCACAAGACAGAGCAAAGCAGAAAGCAGAGAGCACATGGGGCTGGTCTTTGGTCCTTCCCAGGCCTCTTTCCACCCATGAAAATGGACAAGACAGTCCCTGTCTAGAGTCCAGACAATCGTGCCATGAAAGTGCTCTGCACTCCTTAGAGAAATAGTGTTCTTCAAATACCACTCTTCAATCCATGCTTGTATAGTCATTTAAAAAGAAGTCCTGACCCAAACTCAGCCTCGCTGAGGGAATGACTTGACCATCAGCCACTCTCCACCTAGCTCTGACCTCCTGTCCATGGACCAGCAGTAAACCCATCTAAGTCTTCCTGGGAGTGAGACTGTGGCTCTGCAGATGGCATGAGACAGTGCAGGAACGGCAATGGGTGAAGGACAATTGTTGTGACACCTTACGTTTCTCCTCCCTCATCTCGCACATTACTTCTTTGGTTTTCCACCAACCAACCACCTCTTTTTTCCACACCCAATACATCCTACAAGTCGCGCGATCCTCGCTGAAGCTCAAATAGATCCAAGTTGAAGCCCAAGATGCTTATCCTTGGCTATGTTCCTTAACTTCCCTAAGCTTCACTTTCTTCATCTATAATAGGTAGGAGGAGAGGGTTTTTGTGAGCACCCAAGGAGTACTTAGCATAGCACCTGCTGTATGAACAGCAGCTACATGCTGTCACTTCTATTTTCAGAAAGCCTACGATGGCTCTTGCCCCTCAAATTAAAACCCCTAATTATGCTTTTAAATTCCTCAACAGATCTACTTCTCAGATTCATTCTTTCTTTCAGACATCAAATCTTTGTGAGGATCTAGCACACAGCTGACCGAGACAAGGAACAGAACAAATGGCAACACCTGGGGCCACCGGCCCTCCGGGGTTTACATCCTAGTGGACAAAAATAAAGCATTCCAGAAACAAGCAAAGATTTAAGGGAGGTTTGGCACCGAGACCTACACATGTAGGAAAAAGGACAACGGGGTCCTGAGGCTGGTGGGTACCCAGCAGGACAGAGGGTCTGCCTAGAGGAGTACGAGGGAGATAACGAAAGGGCATGAAGTACACTGGATTAGACAACGAGGAATGAAGGGAGGTGAAGGGGATGGGGATGGGGAAGACAATGGAAGGAACCGGACATAACTCTCCTGTGTTCACACATGACTACCCGACCAGGGAAACTCCACGTCATGCACAAGCACAAGAACGGGAAGTTATACTCCGTGCATGTATAACATGTCCAAATACACTCTACTGTCATGGTTCAACCAAAAACAACAAATAAAAAATTATAAACAATAAAAAAAAAGAAAGGGCACTTGTCTTGGGTGCAAAGTTAAGGGACATCAAAAAAAATGGAGTACCTAAGGTAAATCATTTTAATGCGATATTTTTTAAAAATCACTATGAATGCAAAAAAATCATGAACAAAATATCATGATTTCAGATAAAGACAGGATCTGTGACTCTCCCTTGTCTTGGGCTCCATGGGGGCTCCGCACTTTATTCATCTTGATTACTGAGCTTTGCAGGGCCTTCTTGCACTTGCCCCACCCTGACCCTGTCCCTCTCTGGGGACTGCAGGGGGAAGGCAGCAAAGAGCCCAAGAGCCATGTGGGCTGCTGCCTCTGAGAGGGGGGACCCCACAGGTACCTCACTGCTGCAGGGCCCTCTCTGCTTCCCCTGAATGTTATTGACGCTGGTGGCTGCAATACTGTCCCTGCACCGCCATCCTCCTGCCCAAATCCTCCCACCACTGGTTTAGGAGCTCCTTCACCTGAGCTAGGAGATAGAACTCACCACAAAAGGTGATTCTTGGCACTGCAAATATTTCAACAGGATTGCTCCCCTCTAAGCCAGCCGCCAGACGAGACCAGGGGATACCACAGTGGGCAGGAAGCCCATGGAGCCTGGGCTGCTATCTGCTCGTGACCCTAGGAGCCATCACACAACCAAAAGAAACCCAGAGAGAAAGGCAGCCTCCCCTGAGCAGGTCAGTGGCCGCCTCAGGCTCACAGACACAGGGTAGCCAATGGTCGTGGAGGTGCTGCTCAATCCAGATAGAGCTGGGTAGGAATCTGGCTGGATTTTCTAGAAGCTGTGAGGTCCTGGGCAGTTCCTATAATCATTTCCAGGCTGAGTTTTCCCATCTGTAAAGTGGAAATAACCACAGCCACTTCAGAAGGCCCTCATGAGGAACAGAGAATCACTGTAAGGAGCAGGACGTGTTCTGTAAGGGACATCTCTGGGATTATTAAGGTGCCACTGGTGCATTTTCGGTTTCCCTCCTGACCCAGGAAGATGCCTCTTTCTGTCTCTATAAGAGCTGATGAAAAAGAGTAGCAGGTCTCTCCTGGCTCCTGGCTCTTGTGGGGAGGGGAGGGGCGGCAGCTGTGAGGAAGCCCTATAGGTCAGGATGCTTGGAGGAGGAACAAGATGCTCCCAGCACCACCCGCAGGGTTTGCACATAAGCTGACACATCTCAGCTCTCACCAGCTCGCGGCCGTGACAGACAGGTTCATGTGTGTGCAACACCCTCTTCCTTGCCACCCCCAACTTTAACACTTTCAGCTGAAAAATCTCAAGCTTCACAGAAGAGCAGCTTTCAAGTCGCTGGGGAAATTTCTGAGTACCAGGTCTTCTCAGCAGGGAGGGGAGCGGGGACTGCTGGTGCTGCTGACCTGGCCGTCAATCAAACCGCAGAATTGGCAGCAAGCTTCCCGATCTTGGGCAGGGAGGTCCTGAGACCCTTCATCCTGGATGGTTCAGGTTGGCAAAGTCCAGTTCCTACACACAGAGCCCACGTCCCCTGCCCATTTTACCTTCAGTCTTCTATGATTCCACCCTGGAGTATAAAACCGGGGAGAAAGGGTCAGAAGCCCTGTTTGTGGGGGGGGCGGGATGGGGGGACAGAAGCTAAGCTGCAGAGGAGGAGAGTTTAGAGGCAGAAGGGAGGGCTTCAGAGCACAGCTGGTCCAGTCGTTTTCAAATGTTGATTTGAACACAGGAAACCTTTTTAAATTCAGATAAAATCGTATGTATAAATTCAGTATATATATTGAAAAAGAAAAAGAAATGCTTCTGTGTTTCTCAGCTGGCATGATATTGAAAACTTGGGCAAGAGAATTTGTTTTGTGGAACCATCCAACATATTGTAGGACATTGAGTGCCCCTGGCCCCATCAATATCGGTGGTTCCCCCACCCAAGCGATTGAAACAAAAAAGCTTCCACACATCTCCAAATGCCTTTTGTGGGTACCATTCCCACTGAGAATGCATACGATTAACTAGGGTTGCAAGTGGCCTGTGAACCTGGGATGATGTCCCTGAACCTGACCTTGGCAGAGCAGCCTTTGAAAACCACAGTGACCACACCTGACAACTGCCACATTCTCACTGCTCTGCAGGAGTAAGCCATAGAGCCTCTCTGGGCCTCAGTTTCCTCCTCTTTATAATGGGAATAATAATCCTTACTTATTCTGTAAGGCTCTGCCAGGACAGAGGTGGTACTGCAAAGAGGGAACCCTGTAAACTCTCAAGCCCTCACTGATGTACAGCATCCTCCATCACGCTGCGCCACTGTGTACGTAAAGACACTGTTATCCCAGCCTTTTGAAAGGACTTACCATGGAAACTAAATAATACAAGCAAAAAGCCCAATCATGATGCTTCCACGGAAACCTGCTTCTATTCACATCCCTGCACACGCAGCCCCGTGGAGAGGAGATTTGTGCTCAGCTCCCACTGAGACACCTACTTTGGCTTTGTTAGTTGCCAAGATAATAAACCAGCCTCAGCCTAAGGAGCATGTCTCAGAGGCCCATGGCTTAGAGAAAATGGCTCAGCAGACCTCAAGAGCTTTCTCTTACTCATTTCAAGTGCCCAAGACTTGAAATATATCAGGAAAAATGTCATGAAACAGATGCCTCATCCCACATCACACCTGGACACCAGGCTCAGATGTCACCGTCTTCACGAAGTCCCCATGGCTTTCAGACTTTTGACAGATTAGTACCTACTTCGTAAGAAAAGGTTGAGATTTTTGTTGAAAAGGGGGAATCAAGATGACCTCAGGTCACTGAAGCTTCTTATTCCCCCGGATTATTGGAAAGGCAGTCTCAGGTCACAGAAGAGGAGACTGTGCAGGTGTGTTCTTCAGGATGAGTGGAGCACGGAATCCATTCCAACTTCCAACTTTACCATAAACTAGAGCCAAGGTCTTATTAAGTGATGGAGTGGGTTTATTTCTTTCTCTTTTCCTGTATTTCTCATTCCTGCGTTCAGGACACATATTATCCTTCCTGTGTTATTCCCAGGGAGCCCCCGTAGCCAGAAGGAGGTACTTCAGTAGTCTTAAAATCCCCCTTGCAGAAGAAAATCTCCCAGTATCCCACTCAGCTCCAGAGCCAGCCCTACCTTGGCAATGGCTGTATCTAGCTGTGGCTAAATAAAGCTTATGGTTCACAGAGAAAATGCACAGGATGATATCACGGGCACCTCAAAATAACCAGGAGATTTCACGTGGGTAACTCTAATATAAATAAGAAGCACATGATTCCATTTCTCTATAAACATAACTGAGTTGAAGAAAAATGGAAAAGATGCCTGACATGAAGCATTCTTCTCTTCTTTCTCCATGACAGAAAGAAATAGCATGAATCAATAAAGGAGGTCCAAAACTCTAGCCCAGGATCATCAGCTCCAAATGAGGAAATACCAAGCAGGTAAAACACAATCTAAGTAAACTTTCACCTCTTCTCACACTAGGGACCCCAGAAAAGGCAGCTGGATTACTGAGGATCAGGCGAGGCTTCATTTCCAACCCCTCATCAGCAGAGGCCCAGCCATTTTACCCACTGACCTGGGGCAGCCACACTTTGGGGACAATGAAATAAAAGCACAGAAGCGAAATGCCAATAATGGCTGCAAAAGACAGGAAACCCGTTAAACGACTCGGCCCCTCCATTACTGTTACTTCTTTTTCTTTTTTTAACAATAAATCTTCTAGAACCAGATGCTTATACTAATGAAGGCCTATTAGGTAAGCAATTCAAAAAAGATACTAGAGCAAGTCTTCCCATGGTAAATGTGGATTAACCTGTAATGGGCAGTCCACCTGCAAACAAAGGATCTGGATTTTGCTTCACCCATGCTAGACAAGCACTCTACCACTGAGCTACATTCCGGTCCCTTATTTTATTTTATTTTATGGCAGGGTCTCACTAAGTTGCCTTCATTTTATTTATTTTATTTTATTTTGTTTTGTTTTGAGACAGGGTCTTGCCAAATTGTTGAGGTTGGCCTCAAACTTGTAATCCTCCTGTCTCAGCCTCCTGAGTCACTGAGATTATAGGTATACACCAACATGCCCTCCAGAATCTGGAGTCTGAGCAGCAACAGGGCTAGTAGTTAAGCAAAGATTCCCAAGTCTGTCAGACCAGCTTTACCACTTAATTGCTGTGTGACATAGAACAAAACAATCCCTTTACTTCTTAGATTTGGCATTTGTCTAATGGATTAAAAACATGACTTCTCATGATTTTAGTGTGTCTTCTTTTTTTTTTTTTTTTGATGTGGGGGTGGTACTGGGGATTGAACCCAGGGCACTTAACCACTGAGCTACATCTCCAACCTTACTTTGAGACAGGGTCTCACTAAATTGCTTAGAACCTCACTAAATTACTGAGGCTGGCTTTGAATGTACAACCCCCCTGCCTCGGCCTCCCTAGCCACTGGGATTACAGGCATACACCACCATGCCGGGCTTTTGTGTGTCTTAAAAGAAATTATCCAATAAATACTAAACACATGATCTGGCACAGACTAACAAACCAAGTTCTTATGTTACTTATTATTATTGTTTGTTGATGTTGCTGTTGTTGCTGTTGAAAATATGCCATAGGAGAGACAGCTCAGCTACCTCCCCTATTCACTCCCAGTTCTACATAACTTGCAGCTAGGTTTCCCAGCCACAACACGTAATTAGAATTTTTAAATATATGCTCCTATTTTTTATGCACCACTAAATCTGACTGAGCTGGGGTTCCTCTGGGCGGTTCCCAGGCCCCTGCCTCCTTCCCCCAGCCCTGGAATTACATGAGCTGAATGAAGTGCATGGACCAGCGTTCTCACTAGTACAGAAACAACCTCACTCAGGCCAGCACTGCTTACACTAAGAGCTTCCCCATCTCTATGAGAAGTACTTGGTAGGCATATTTGGGTAGGTAAGTCCAAATCGTGTACTTCCCATTTACATTAAATTTACTCGCATGGAATCCCCTGGAAATTTCTGTGCCTTTTCTCTCTGATCCATAAGTTGTATTTAGCCAAAACTGGATACAACAACTGCCCGAGATGGACAGGGATTGGGCACAGGTGGTGTCTGTGTATCTCAGGGAGGAAATATGAGGATTTCCACAGGCTCCATTTCCGAGGAGGAGCCTCCTGATGATGAACCATGCAGTGGGCTCCTATTTACATACTATGTGTTCAAGATGCCCCCCACATAAAAAGGCAATCTCTGGCATTCAGGGTGACACCAATTAAGTGGGTGGCGGCAGCAGCCCAGAGGACTGAGATTGCCATCATGGACTGAAGAAGGAGTTCAAGTGGGTAAAGAAGCACTTGCTGCCCCTGCCCACTGATACAGGACCTCAGGGCAGCACCCAGGCACTTTCAAGAGGCAGGCACCAAACAGATGTGCTGTCTCCCTTTCCTTCCTCCATGTCCCACGTATGGGATCTGCCAGCTATAACAAGATGACCGTGGGCCTGCCACATCGTCCACCTTTTTCATTTATTTTTACTTGTGAGATTGAGCTGACAATGTCATTTCCCCACTTGCAATAAGGAAACAAATTTTTCATTCACAGCTCGAGTTCACTGGCTGACCCTAAAGCAAGAAATGTGCGTCTGCATCCCCAACGCCATCAGTCATTCCGTTGGTCAGTCCAAGCAAGACAGTGCCTAAAAGGGCAGTGTCAAGATGGAGGATTAATACAGGTTGCTGCTTCCTCCCCTAAAGCAAATCCTAAGATACATGGGAGCTGGGAGAGAGAGATGCCAAACCCCAAAACCTCAGACCGCAGCTGTGAGACTCACCTATGAACAAGAGATACCGCTGGGTAGCTGGGTGGAGATGGGGTCCTGGACTGGAGGAGGCCCAGGCCCCAGGAGAGTCTGTCTCTCCTTTTCCTTTTCCCAGCCCAGCCCTGGGAAGATCAGTCTCATCATCTAAATGAAACAAACAAACAAAAAAAGAGCAACGGAAGCCCAGACCTGTGCCTGCTGGAATTGAAGAGAACCACTGGAGCAGCCCAAGGCCAAGAGAAGAAGATTCCCTGAGGAGGCACGCTACCCGGCTGGGGAAGAGGTCCACGCTGAGAATGGCCCCTGGTATATTCCCAAGGGAATATGGTTCAGAGGGGAATCTTGGGTGCCTAAAGAAAAGCAGCTCACTCATCAACCTGTAGCCGAGGGAGCAGGGCCTACCAAGTACGTCTCTATGAGAAGATGAACCTGAAAGAGAAGACGCCTAGCAAATATCCTCAAAGAGGAGGGGAAGATATTGAAATGAGGAAGAAGAATCAAGCAGTCAACAATTTTTTTAAAACATGAAGCGGTAGGATGAATGGGTGGATCCATCCGATTCTTCAGAAGAACAGAACCAATAGGAGATTTACTGGTTGATATGGAGAGGCTGCATCTTGCAAGGGCTTCTCGCTGCACTGTCACATGGTGAAAGGACAAAGAGAGGGACAGAGTAAGAGGAGAGATGGAAAGTGTGCACAAGAAGGGGCTGAACGTGTCCTTTACAAGGAACCTACCCTCGAAATATCGAACCCCCTCCTGCAGTGAACACATGAACCATTCGCGAGAGAGGAGCCCTCATGACCCAAATACCCCCCATTAGGCCCCGCCTCCCCCCACCTTTGCGCCAGGGATTGTTTCCAATACATTATTTCTGGGGGACACATTCAGACCAAAGAACCCTGAATGGATTTGCTAGTATTGCTTTCATAGTTCTTGTGATCATTATAATATACAATATATAAAATTATAGTATTATATTATTATTATTATTGTGGTCCTTTAGTATCCATGGGGAATTTGTTCCAGGACTCCTTTGGATACTCAAATCCACAAATGCTCAAGTCCTTTATATAAAATGGCATGGTATGTGCATATAAGCTATATACATCTTCCTGGATTGTTTAATAATTCCTAGATTGCTTATGATAGCTAATAAAGTGGAAATATTAAGTAAACAGTTTACTGTAGCATACAGGAAATAATGTGCAAGGGCAAATGTCTACACATTTTCAATATGGACACAATTCTTTTCCTCCAACATTTTTTTGCTCCATGATTGGCTGGATCTGCAGAAAACGGAGGCCCAACTCATATGTGTGTGTGTGTGTTTACATATAGAGGTTTTAAAGAATCTGCTCATACAATTGTGGGTGCTAACAAGTCCAAAATCAGAAAGACAGGCCAGCAGGCTGGAAACTGAGGCAAGAGCTACATGTCATGGGGTTGGGTTCACAATTTGCAGGATAGGATGACGGACTGGACACGTGGGCAGGGTTCCTATGTTACAGTCCTGGGGAAGAATTCCCTCTCTTCTGGGAAACCTCGATTTTGTTCCTAAGGCTTCTACCTGGCCAGATACCCATCATTTTTTTTGGTAATCTTTACTTAAAGTCAACTAAGGCAAACATTAAGCACATCTGCAAAAATACTAGCACATCGACTCTAGCATTGGGTGGTAGAGTCTAGCCAAGCAACACATCATCGACCATCACACTGGGGATGAGAATATTTTATTAAACTAAAGAGCTCAGTAAATGGGTTGAATAAGAGCCAAGGAACAAATTACTGAGTCAGAATACTGTGTCCAAGAGCCTTCAATCCAAGTGGACCTCAGAAGGAATGGAGACACAAAAATTGTTCAAGAATTACGAGGTGAAAGTAGAGCAGCCAACACTCACAGGGCAAGAAAACAGGGGAAAGAGAAAGAAGGAAATATTTGAAGAAATTACTACTGAAAATTTTCCAAATTTGAAATAAGTACATAGGACCTCAAATAGAAAGCTGTCATGCAGTGCTAAAAGGTAAAATAAGAAAAAACGTATACCCAGATGCACTGTAGCAAAATGTAAGGACATCAAAAGCTAAAAGATAATTCTAAAAGCTCCTAGACAGTAAAAGCAGATTCTATCTAAAGTAAGAAGAATCAGATTTGCAAAAAATTACCCATCAATTACCCTAGAAAAGACAATGAAGTAATGTTTATTTTAAAAGAGCTAAAGAAAAGGAACTTTAAATCTAGAATTTCAAATCAAGCCAAACTATCATTTAAGGATGAAATAAAAATATGTAATCCCAGTGGAAGGGAGGCTAAGACAAGAGGACTGTAAGTTCAAAGCCAGCCTCTGTAACTTCGCAAGGCTCTATCTCTAAATTTAAAAAAAACAAACAAACAAAAAAATAGAATAAAAAATGGGCTGGGGATGTGACTCAGGAGTTAAGTGCCCCTGATTCAATCCGCAGTATCTCCCCCACCCCCAAAAAAGAGAAAAAAATATATTCTCAGTAATATAAGGAGTTAGATGTTTAACTACACAAAGACACAAAAAAGGACTGGGATGTGACTCAGCAGTTAAGTACCTCTGGGTTCAATCCTTGGTACCAAAAAGAAAAAGAGAAAAAGAAAATACTCTTGAAAGGAATACTCTTAGCAAGAAAAGAATTCAGTCCAGGAAGACATATGAGACATTAGAAGTAAGAATGAGTAAATAATTAGGAAAACATATTTAAATAAATAATTATTAAATTTTTGAAAATAATAAAAATCAAAACTACTTTCCTAACAATCAAGAATTAGAACTTGAGATTATATCAGAATGGCATCGTGGGTTAATAAAAGTAGTTGGCTTCCCAAAAGGAGTCATAAGTATATGCAGAAAATTGTCTTGTTCAAGGCAAAAGATGTAAATATGATTAGCCGATGAAATTACAAGAAAAATCAACAAAGGTATGGATCTGAGTAAATTAGGGCTAACTTCAAGAAGAACATAAATAAAATGTGTAACTTTCAAATCAACACAAGAAAATTCAGTGAAAGGGAAAAAAGAAAAAAATAGTCAAAAGAGAAAACACAAATCAGAAGAACTAAGTCTTAGATAACAGGAATTGTAAAATGTAAATGAATTGAACTCATCAAATTGGATTTTTTTAATCTAGCATTTGCAGAATACAATTTTTAAATCATAAAGAAATCTTAAAAGATAATCAAAAAACCTAAGCTAAAAAAAAAGCCACCAACCCTATGGGCATATATGACTACACATAATGTAAAACCAGAAGAATGAGAAGTTATACTCCATTTATGTATGATGTGTCAAAATGTATTCTAATGTCATGCATAACTAATTAGAACAAATATTTTAAAATACCAACATAATTAATTATCACACAAAATAAAGTTTAAGGTAAAAAATATAATAATGGACAAAGTAGAACTTGTACATTAAAAGCTACAAAACATTGCTGAAGGAAATTAAAGATCTAAATATGGGCATGATGGCACATGCCTCAAATCCCAGCAGCAGAGGATCTCAAGTTCAAAGCCAGCCTCAGCAACTTAGTGAGGCCCTAAGCAAATCAGTGAGATCTTGTCTTTAAATAAAATGTTTTAAAGGGCTGGGGATGTAGCTCAGTGGTTAAGTGTCCCTGGGTTCAATCCTTGACACAAAAAAGAAAAAGACCTAAATAGTTGAGGCCTATGCAGGTCCTAATCTGCCTGTGGTTTAGGGCTTCTATCTACCTGATAAAGCAAAGTGGAAGATTTGCCTTCTGAGAAGACAAAAAATCACCTTTTCTTCGAAAAAAGCTCCTACGTAGTTGTCTTTGGCATTGCTGGGAATGGGAGAATACTGATTGAGGCTTCATGAGTCCAAATTTTCAGCTGAGATCAAGAGAAGACAGTAGCTACAGTTGCTATGACCAGAAAATTGAGAGTGAGAAGCCATTGTCTCCAGAACATCTCTGTTAACTCACCTTGGGCTTCATGAAGGTGAAGGCTTCATCTTGCATTCCTTAATAATAAAATTACATAGTTCCCTCCTGCCCCCACCCCACAAAAAAGAGCTAAATCCATATAAAGATATACCATGTTCATGGATCAGAAAACTTAATATTATTAGAATGGCAATGCTACCCAGGAAAATCTATAGATTAATACAATAACTATAAAAATCCTAACAGTGCCAGGCATGGTGGCACATGCCTGTTATCCCAGTGGCTCAAGAGACTGAGACAGGAGGATCACAAGTTCAAAGCCAGCCTCAGAAAAAGCGAGGTATTAAGCAACACAGTAAGACCCTGTCTCTAAATAAAATACAAATTAGGGCTGGGGATGTGGCTCAGTGGTGGAATGTCCCTGAGTTCAATCCCTGGTACCAAAAAAAAAAAAAATCCTAACAGCATTTTTTATAGAAATGGAAAAACTCAACCTAAAACTCTTAAAGAATTTTGAGGGGATAACTATGCAGGTGATTCTTCATTAAGAAATAGAAAAAAGGTCTGAGGAAGATGGTGGCGAGGGGAGTGCATTGCCCCCGTGTGCTGCTTCACTGTGTGGGAGTATGACAAGTCAGGACGGCTAAAGGCTATCTTGTTAGGAATTTCCAGCAATAGTGGGGTGCTCCGGAACCTGGAGGAAGGATTTCCATCGCACGAGGATCGGCTACGGGGACTCAAACGCCAGAGGTTTGTCGCACGGAGGGTAACACTGCTTATTCAGCAAATCGCCCCGCGGCTAGAGTCTGCAGCGCGCACTGGGAAACGAGGAGATAGCGACGCAGGAATACAGCGCTGCAGTTTCTGCCAGCTGTGCAAGCACCGTACTCAGGGCTGAATTCTGGGTTCGAGACGGGGGAAGGAAGCGGTCCATCTCGGTTCTCCACACTGGTCAGACCACAGAGGAGGCCAGCAGCCACCATGTTGGAAAGCTGACGTCACCATCCCTGTGTTCGAATGACCGCAGCTCATTCAGCCATAGAACAGGTAATTTCAGGCTGCCATTCGCCTGCGGCTTGCAGACAGATTGCTCGGGCTCAGTGCCTGGGTGCTTCTTAGAACCTGCTCTTATTGGAGCGAACACCGAGCGCGGGGCGGCCGAGTTCCGGCTCCCGGAACCGCCCTGGCCCAGGGCTGGGGAGCCTGCGGAGGCTGCTTCTTGGACCCTGCTCCTATCAGAGCATACACCAAGCACTAAGCGGCCGAGTTCCGGCTCCCGGAACTGAGCCAGCGGGGCTGCTTCGTGGAGCCTACTCTTATCGGAGCATACACCGAGCACGGAGCGGCCGAGTTCCGGCTCCCGGAACTGCCCTGGCCCAGGGCTAGGAGCCCGCGGAAACTGCTTCTCGGTCCAGGTCCTGCTGAGGGCCGGTCAGGACTCACCCGTTGCTTTGGTTGCCCGGCAAGGGGAACGAAATGCTGCCATTCACATAGGATACCAACATGGCAGAGATCTGATGTCATCAGAAAGCGGCGGAGGAGAGAACTTCATCAATACCAGCGGCGACAGAAACAGTTGGTCTCCTGGTAGGGGGGGTGAGGCACAGACACCCGAGTCTCCTCGATTTGTCGTCGAGCCAGAGGGGAGGAGCCAGGCCACCGCCAGTGCCCGGAGCAGGCCCAGCAGCTCGCCAGCGTGGTGACCGCGTGACCCCAATTGGAGAGGGGGCAGAGCGGAGCCGCCAACCGCACCCGCAAGGTGGGCAGACCCGCGACCCAGTGGTACACGGGCGTGGTAGGAGGGGCAGGGCAGAGCCGCCGCCCGCGCTTGCAAGGTAAACAGACCTGTGACAGACTGGCGGGTCAGGCCCAGTGGCCTGCCAGCGTGGTACACACGTCACCCCAACTGGAGTAGGGGCAGAGCAGATCCTTCGCCCACGCCCGGATCAGGCCCTGCCGGTGTGGTGGTCACGTGAACCCAATTGGAGTGGGGGCGGAGCGGAACCGCCACCCGTGCCCGCAGGGTGAGCAGACCTGTGACCAACCTGCAAATTAGGCCCAGGGGTCCGCAGGCGTGGTAGGAGGGGCAGGGCAGATCCGCCGCCCGCGCCTGCAAGGTAGGCAGACCTGCAACAGACCGGCGGATCAGGCCCAGGAGCCTGCCGGCGTGGTACACACACCACCCTAATTGGAGTAGGGGCAGAGCAGAGTCGCCGCCCGTGCCAGGAACAGGCCCAGCGACCTGCAGGCGGGGTAGCCACGACACCCCAATTGGAGTAGGGGCAGAGCAGAGCCACCACCCGTGCCCGAAAGGTGGGCAGATCTGCGACCGACCAGCGGGACAGGCCCAGTGGCCTGCCGGTACGACAGACACGTCACCCCATTTGGAGTAGGGGCAGAGTAGAGCCGCCGCCAGCGCCTGCAGGGTAGGCAAACCTGCAACCGACCGGCGGATCAGGCCCGGTGGCCTGCCAGCGTGGTACACTCGTCACCCCAATTGGAGTAGGGGCAGAACAGAGCCGCCGCCAGCGCCCAGAACAGGCCCAGTGACCTGCCGGCGTGGTAGTCACGACACCCCAATTGGAATAAGGAGAGAGGAGAGCCGCCGCCTACGCCTGCAGGAAAGATACGCAAGCAGTATGAAAAGACAAGGAAAGAAAGGACCACAAGCAATGCAGGTCAACGCAACTTTAGAAGAGGTAACAGCTGCAGCAGATGGAATGTCAGATAAAGAATTCAGGATATACATGCTTCAGATGATCTGGAGTATCAAGGAAGACATTAGACAGCAAAATCAGACAATGAAAGATCACTTCGACAATGAATTACGCAAACAAATCCAGGAAGCAAAGGATCAACTATACAGGGAGATAGAGGTTATAAAAAAACAAACAAACAGAAATCCTAGAAATGCAGGAAGCAATAAACCAACTTAAAAACTCAATTGAGAATACTACCAGCAGAGTAGAACACTTAGAAGATAGAACATCAGACAATGAAGACAAAGTATTTCAACTTGAAAAGAACATAGACAGCTCAGAAAGACTGTTAAGAAACCATGAGCAGAACATCCAAGAAATATGGGATAACATTAAGAGACCAAACTTAAGAGTCATTGGGATACAGGAAGGTACAGAGCTCCAAACCAAAGGAATGGGCAGTCTATTCAATGAAATAATACGAGAAAACTTCCCAGACTTGAAGAATGAGACAGAATCCCAAATCCTAGAAGCCTACAGGACACCGAATGTGCAAAATCATAAGAGATCCACACCTAGACACATTATAATGAAGATGCCCAACATACAGAATAAGGAGAGAATTTTAAAAGCTACAAGAGAAAGGAAGCAGATTACATTTAGGGGTAAGCCAATCAGGATAACAGCTGACCTTTCAACACAGACTCTGAAAGCTAGAAAATCCTGGAATAACATATTTCAAACACTGAAAGAAAATGGGTTCCAACCAAGAATTGTGTATCCAGCGAAATTAAGCTTCAGGATGGAAGATGAAATTAAAACCTTCCACGATAAACAAAAGTTTAAAGAATTCGCAGCTAGAAAACCATCTCTTCAAAACATCCTCGCCAAAACATTACAGGAAGAGGAAATGGAAAATAACAATGAAAACCAACAGTGGGAGGTAGGACAGTAAAGGGGGGGAAAATAATCAAAGAGGAAAACAAACCATGTTTAGTAACATAAATAAACAAATATGGCTGGAAGAACAACCCATATCTCAATAATAACCCTAAATGTTAATGGCTTAAACTCACCAATTAAGAGACACAGGCTAGTAGAATGGATCACAAAACAAGACCCAACAATATGCTGCCTACAGGAGACGCATTTGATAGGAAAAGACATACATAGGCTGAAGGTGAAAGGTTGGGAAAAATCATATCACTCATATGGACTTCGGAAACAAGCAGGAGTGTCCATACTCATATCAAATAAAATAGATTTCAAGCCAAAGTAAATCAAAAGGGATAAAGAGGGACACTACATACTGCTTAAGGGAACCATACACCAACAAGACATAACAATCATAAATATTTATGCCCCAAACAATGGTGCAGCTATGTTCGTCAAACAAACTCTTCTCAAGTTCAAGAGTCTAATAGACCACCATACCATAATCATGGGAGACTTCAACACACCTCTCTCACCACTGGACAGATCTTCCAAACAAAAGTTGAATAAGGAAACTATAGAACTCAATAACACTATTAATAACCTAGACCTAATTGACATATATAGAGTATACCACCCAACATCAAGCAGTTACACTTTTTTCTCAGCAGCACATGGATCCTTCTCAAAAATAGATCATATATTATGTCACAGGGCAACTCTTAGACAATATAAAGGAGTAGAGATAATACCATGCATCTTATCTGATCATAATGGAATGAAACTGAAAATCAACGATAAAAGAAGGAAGGAAAAAGCATACATCACTTGGAGAATGAACAATAGGTTACTGAATGATCAATGGGTTATAGAAGACATCAAGGAGGAAATTAAAAAATTCTTAGAGATAAATGAAAACACAGACACAACATATCGGAATCTATGGGACACATTGAAAGCAGTTCTAAGAGGAAAATTCATTGCTTGGAGTTCATTCCTTAAAAAAAGAAAAAACCAACAAATAAATGATCTCATACTTCATCTCAAAATCCTTGAAAAAGAAGAGCAAAACAACAGCAAAAGAAGTAGAAGGCAAGAAATAATGAAAATCAGAGCTGAAATTAATGAAATCGAAACAAAAGAAACAATTGAAAAAATTGACAAAACTAAAGTTGGTTCTTTGAAAAAATAAACAAAATCGACAGACCCTTAGCCATGCTAACGAAGAGAAGAAGAGAGAGAACTCAAATTACTAGCATACAGGATGAAAAAGGCAATATCACAACAGACACTTCAGAAATACAGAAGATAATCAAAAACTATTTTGAATCCTTATACTCCAATAAATTAGAAGATAGTGAAGGCATAGATAAATTTCTTAAGTCATATGATCTGCCCAGATTGAGTCAGGAGGATATAGACAACCTAAACAGACCAATATCAATTGAGGAAATAGAAGAAACCATAAAAAGACTACCAACTAAGAAAAGCCCAGGACCGGATGGGTATACAGCAGAATTTTACAAAACCTTTAAAGAAGAACTAATACCAATACTTTTCAAGCTACTTCAGGAAATAGAAAAAGAGGGAGAACTTCCAAATTCATTCTACGAGGCCAACATCACCCTGATACCTAAACCAGACAAAGACACTTCAAAGAAAGAAAACTACAGACCAATATCTCTAATGAACCTAGATGCAAAAATCCTCAATAAAATTCTGGCGAATCGGATACAAAAACATATCAAAAAAATTGTGCACCATGATCAAGTAGGATTCATCTCTGGGATGCAAGGCTGGTTCAATATACGGAAATCAATAAATGTTATTCACCACATCAATAGACTTAAAAATAAGAACCATATGATCATCTCGATAGATGCGGAAAAAGCATTCGACAAAGTACAGCATCCCTTTATGTTCAAAACTCTAGAAAAACTAGGGATAACAGGAACATACCTCAATATTGTAAAACCAATCTATGCTAAGCCTCAGGCTAGCATCATTCTGAATGGAGAAAAACTGAAGGCATTCCCTCTAAAATCTAGAACAAGACAGGGATGCCCTCTCTCACCACTTCTGTTCAACATAGTTCTCGAAACACTGGCCAGAGCAATTAGACAGACGAAAGAAATTAAAGGCATAAAAATAGGAAAAGAAGAACTTAAATTATCACTATTTGCAGATGATATGATTCTATACCTAGCAGACCCAAAAGACTCTACAAAGAAACTATTAGAGCTAATAAATGAATTCAGCAAAGTGGTAGGATATAAAATCAACACGCATAAATCAAAGGCATTCCTGTATATCAGCGACAAATCCTCTGAAATGGAAATGAGGACAACCACTCCATTCACAATATCTTCAAAAAAATAAAATACTTGGGAATCAACCTAACAAAAGAGGTGAAAGACTTATACAATGAAAACTACAGAACCCTAAAGAGAGAAATAGAAGAAGATCTTAGAAGATGGAAAAATATACCCTGTTCATGGATAGGCAGAACTAACATCATCAAAATGGCGATATTACCAAAAGTTCTCTATAGGTTTAATGCAATGCCAATCAAAATCCCAATGGCATTTCTTGTAGAAATAGAGAAAGCAATCATGAAATTCATATGGAAAAATAAAAGACCCAGAATAGCAAAAACAATGCTAAGCAGGAAGTGTGAATCAGGCAGTATAGCGATACCAGACTTCAAACTATACTACAGAGCAATAGTAACAAAAACAGCATGGTACTGGTACCAAAACAGGCAGGTGGACCAATGGTACAGAATAGAGGACACAGAAACCAATCCACAAAACTACAACTATCTTATATTTGATAAAGGGGCTAAAAGCATGCAATGGAGGAAGGATAGCATCTTCAACAAATGGTGCTGGGAAAACTGGAAATCCATATGCAACAAAATGAAACTGAATCCCTTTCTCTCGCCATGCACAAAAGTGAATTCAAAATGGATCAAGGAGCTTGATATCAAATCAGAGACACGCCGTCTGATAGAAGAAAAAGTTGGCTACGATCTACATACTGTGGGGTCGGGCTCCAAATTCCTCAATAGGACACCCATAGCACAAAAGTTAATAACTAGAATCAACAAATGGGACTTACTCAAACTAAAAAGTTTTTTCTCAGCAAAAGAAACAATAAGAGAGGTAAATAGGGAGCCTACACCCTGGGAACAAATCTTTACTCCTCACACTTCAGATACAGCCCTAATATCCAGAGTATACAAAGAACTCAAAAAATTAGACAATAAGAGAACAAACAACCCATTCAATCAATGGGCCAAGGACCTGAACAGACACTTCTCAGAGGAGGACATACAGTCAATCAACAAGTACATGAAAAAATGCTCACCATCTCTAGCAGTCAGAGAAATGCAAATCAAAACCACCCTAAGACACCATCTCACTCCAGTAAGATTGGCAGCCATTATGAAGTCAAACAACAACAAGTGCTGGCGAGGATGTGGGGAAAAGGGTACACTTGTACATTGCTGGTGGGACTGCAGATTGGTGCAGCCAATTTGGAAAGCAGTATGGAGATTTCTTGGAAAGCTGGGAATGGAGCCACCATTTGACCCAGCTATTCCCCTTCTTGGTCTATTCCCTAAAGACCTAAAAAGAGCATGCTACAGGGACACTGCTACATCGATGTTCATAGCAGCACAATTCACAATAGCAAGGCTGTGGAACCAACCTAGATGCCCCTCAATAGACGAATGGATAAAAAAAATGTGGCATTTATACACAATGGAGTATTACTCTGCATTAAAAAATGACAAAATCATAGAATTTGCAGGGAAATGGATGGCATTAGAGCAGATTATGCTAAGTGAAGCTAGCCAATCCCTAAAAAACAAATGCCAAATGTCTTCTTTGATATAAGGAGAGTAACTAAGATCAGAGTAGGGACGAAGAGCAGGAGAAGAAGATTAACATTTAACAGGGATGAGAGGTGGGAGGGAAAGGGAGAGAGAAGGGAAATTGCATGGAAATGGAAGGAGACCCTCAGGGTTATACATTGGAGGGGGTAGAGAGAGAGGAGGGGAGGGGAGGGGAGAGGTGGGGAGGGGGATGGTGGAGGATGGGAAAGGCAGCGGAGCACAACAGACACTAGTATGGCAATATGTAAATCAATGGATGTGTAACTGATGTGATTCTGCAATCTGTGTATGGGGTGAAGGTGGGAGTTCATAACCCACTTGAATCAAAGTGTGGAATATGATATGTCAAGAAATTTGTAATGTTTTGAACAACCAACAATAAAAAATTTAAAAAAAAAAGAATTTTGAGGGACTCCAATTAGCTAAAAGTATGTTGAAAAAAAAAAAGCTATTGTAATTGAAATAATTTGGTACTAACATAAAGATAGGCATGGAGACCAATTGGGTAGAATTGAGAGCCCAGCAATAAGGCTTCACATATTTAGCCAATTGATTTTTGCACATTCCATAAAGAAAAACAGGATCTTCAACAAATGGTCCTGGGAAAACTAAATATTCTTATGCAAAAGAATGAAAATGGATGCTTACCTTATACCATGTACAAAAAGTAACTCAAAGTAGACCAAAGACCTACACATAAGAGCTAAAACTATACAACTCTTAGAGGAAAATACAGAGACAAGTCTTCATGATCCTGGATTTGCAATGGTTCTTAAATGATACACGAAGCATAGAAAATATAGACAAATTAAACAAAATTTAACTGAGCCACTGGGATTACAGACGTGCACCACCACACTCAGCTCTCTATATTTTAACATATACATACACAAATAGTCAAGAAAAGAACAAAAAATACCTGTAATGAACTCAAAAAAAAAAAAACTGGATGTAAGGAAATATAGGTAATGGAGTTATCAGGCATTGAGTTTAAAATAATCAATATGTCAGCAAAAGAAACAATCTGTGAGGTGAATAGAGAACCTACATATTAGGAGCAAATTTTTACCCCTCAGACATCAGATAAAGCACTAATCTCTAAGGTATATAAAGAATTCAAAAGCTAAGCACCAAAAAAACAAATAACCCAATCAACAAATGGGCCAAGGATCTGAATAGACACTTCTCAGAAGATGATGTACAATCAATCAACATATACATGAAAAAAATGTTCATCATCACTAGCAATTAGAGAAATGCAAATTAAAACTACTCTAAGATTTCATTTCACTCTAGTCAGAATGGCAGCTATTATGCATACAAACAACAATAAGTGTTGGCGAGGATGTGGGGGGAAAGGTACACTCATACATTGCTAGTGGGACTGCAAATTGGTGCAGTCAATATGGAAAGCAGTTTGGAGATTCCTTGGAAAACTAGGAATGGAACCACCATTTGACCCAGCTATCCCTCTTCTCTATACTCAAAGGACTTAAAAACAGCATACTACAGGGACACAGCCACATCAACATATATAGCAGCACAATTCACAATAGCTAAACTGTGGAACCAACCCAGATGCCCTTCAATAGATGAATGGACAAAAAAAAAATGTGGCATTTATACATAATGGAATATTACCCAGCAATAAAAGAGAATAAAATCATGACATTTGCAGATAAATGGATGAAGTTGGAGAATATAATGCTCATTGAAGTTAGCCAATCCCAAAAAGCCAAATGCCAAATGTTTTCTCTGATATAAGGAAGCCGATTCATAGTGGGGTAGGGAGGGGGAGGATGGGAGGATCGATGAATTCTAGATAGGACAGAGGGGTGGGAGAGGAAGGGAGAGGGCATGGGGTTAGAAATGATGGTGGAAAGTGATGGAAATTATTATCCAAAGTACATGTATGAGGATACGAATTCACGTGAATATACTTTGTATACAACCAGAGATATAAACATTAGTGCTCTACATGTGTAATATGAATTGTAATGCATTCAACTGTCATATATAAATTTAAAAAAATTAATAAAATAAAATAATCAATATGTTTTCAGAATTTTTTTTAAGATAGGGAATATTGGTCAAAAAGCCAAAAACTTGGAAGCTATATTTTTAAAAGGTTCAAATACGAATTCTGGAAGTGGAAATTGCAATAATTGTACTTACTCCTAAGGAGAATTTGTAGATGAGAGGGTACTAGACTGAAATACCCAGACTGAAGAAAGGAAAGATAGGGAAGGAAAGGAAGGAAAAAAAACTACAGAAAAATGTAAAAAAGAATAACAGATGTGTGGAAAAGAGGTATAAAAAAAACTGCTAAATGTATGTGGACCCCCAAGGAAAGACAGAAATAGCCGCAAATTCTCCAAAAGTAACAAAATACATCAAGCCACAGGCTCAAAAAATACTACCAACAGGATAAATTCAAAGAAAACTACATCTTTGAACATAATAAAGCCACTCAAGATCCAAAGACATAATCTAAAAAGCAGTCAGAGGAAAAGAGCAGATCACCTACGCCTTATTTCCCAGTAGAAACAATGGACTCCAGAACACACTGGAATAATATCTTAAAGTATGGAAAGAAAATAACTGCTGATCTAAAATTATATATTCAGAAAGAAATCACTCCCTCGAAAATAAAGGTCAAGTAAAGATATTTTCAATCAAAACTGAGAGAATTGTCAGCAGCTCACCAACTCGCATGGAATACTGAAAGTTGTCTTAGACAAAAGAAAAATGATCTTAGACAAAAGCTCAGAAACCCAGAGAAGAATGAAGAGCACTACAAATGTTAATCATAGGGAAATCTAAATCAACATCAAGAAGATCAGATAACACTGGTCTTGTGTGGTTCTAAATGCATTAATGAATTAGAACACAACAATAGTGAGTAAGTTGAAAGTAGGGGTCAATGGGGGTCACAATGCTGTTTCACCATGTCTAGGAAATGGTAATAGTATTCATGTATATTGGATTTCTTTTTCCTTTTCTGTGCTGGGGATAAAACCCAGGGCTTCTCTCCAGTTAGGCAAGTGCTCTACCACTGATCTATCTCCAGCCCTGTATATCTGATTTTAAGAATGCATGTTGTAATTTCTAAGGTAAGCACCTTAAAAGAATAGATGATTTATAAGCTAATAAAAGGAGGAAAGAAATGTCTTTTTTAAAACATGTTTTTTTAAAAAGGCAAGCAAAGAGAGAAAATAAACAAAAAGGTAAAATCCATTGAAAGCAAATAGAATTCTGATGTATCGAATTCCAAATAGATCTGTAATTACACTGACTGCAAGCCAATTAAACACTCAATTGAAAGAATGAGAAATTTTTTAAAAACTCAACTGTGTGTTGTTTATAAAATATGCACCTTAAATATTAAGATACATGTGGTAAAAGTGAAAGAATAAAAAAAAATATGTACCACATAAACAGTAACCCAAAGAAAGTTGATGTGACTTTATATTATTAAATAAGGTAGACTTAAAGACACTTATGTAGACCCACTTTTACATATAGGGACATTTCACTAATATAAAACCACCTACCAGAAAGACATAGCAATTCTAAATTTCTAAGCACCTAATATCATAGATTTGAATACATAAAGCAAAAAGACAGGGGGAAAAACATCATCATGGGAGATACTGATACATTTGATATATTTCTCAAAGAAGACATAAAATCAATAAAAATTAAAAAGATATAAACCACACAATTAATTTGACCCAATGGACATATATTAAACACTATCCCCAACAACTGAAGAATAAATACTCCTGAAATATGTATGGCAAATGTACCAAAATAGACCATATCCTAGTCCACAGTCTCAGTAAGTTTCTAAGAACTAAAATCTTATAGTGTTTATGTTCTTCAATCAGTAACAAAAAGATGATTAGAAAATCTCTAAATGCTGGAAAAATTAAGCACCACGCATATGTGGTTCAAACACCTATATATTCCAAAAATACATGCATATCTAAGGATTCATACAACAAACTAAAAAGGAGTGTCAGGGGGCTGGGAATAGGAAACGAGAAAATTAAGAAGAAAAAAAGAAACTAAAACATAACAGAGAAACTATGCCCAGAATGATAATTTTGTATGTTGAATTCAACTCTGTACCTCTGAGGTCAAGAATTTATTCCTTTGTTTGTTTCTTAAGAGCTAATGTCTAGAAACCTAAAATTTGAATTCTAACGTATTCCAAATTTACTGGCAAGTCAACCTCTTTGGGCCTCGTGTTTGATATCTACAGAAGATGAATACTAATGCTAAAAAACAGTCCTTGTGCAGAACTGGAGAACACTATGTCAAGCTAAATGGGCCAAACTCAGAAAGCCGAGGGTTATATGTGAAAGCCAGAGAGGAAGAAGGAAAAGAAAGGTGAAAGCAAAGGGAGGGATCTCATGAGAATCCAAGGGAGTTCAGTAAAGTAGAGAAAAGGGACTGGGGGAGGGAGGAGGGGAGGGAAAGGGAGACTGCTGGGGAATGGTACTGCCAAATTAAATCATGCTATTCTTTGCATGTACAAATATGTAACAACAAATCCCACCATTACCACATTATACAACAAATCCCACCATTATACAACTATAATGCAACCATATATATATATATATATATATATATATATATATATATATATATATGCAAATATATACACACACAACTATAGTGCCACTATAATGCACCAATTAAAAATATGAAGGAAAAAAAAAAAAACAGTCCTTGCGCCTCATCCATTAATTCAACAAGCATCCACTCACTGAGTCTCTTCCGTGGCAGGCACCATGCCAGCTCCTGGGGATGCAAAGTTACATGAGATACAGTCCCAATTCTCAAGGCACTTAGCCTTCGGGGTAGCTGATGTCATACAAGGATAACCACACAGCAGAACTGCTCGGAAGCCGCAGGTTACACAACAAAATACCACTCATTTGATCCTTGATTTTGACTTGGCTGAGGACCGACTTTCTGATCCTGAGATTGCTATGCAATATGTGAGCCCCCTGAGGGCAAGGATAAAGGATAACTGGATTTTACAATCCCAGCGCTTTGCAGAACAAGAGTTTGCTATGTTTCTGTTGGATGAATGAATGTAGAACGGATGCCAGTTTGAGCCAGAGTTCCAAGCCTTATATTTCTACACTGGGAATCCAGGTATAGAAAGAATTGGAGCCTGTGACTGGAAGAAGCTTGAATCCACAAGTAGGTGAACATAATTAGATACTGGACTCTAGAAGCTATCCAACCCTTGATCATAATTCCAGAGTACCAGAGAATCACACAGAAGAGGATTAGAGAATTTCAATTGTCTGTCAGTCAACTGTGAATTAAGTGTATTCAGTGCTAAGAAAGAACCACCCATGTAACGGTTTGGATGTGGGGTGTCCCCCAAAAGCTCACATGTGAGACAGTGCAAGAAGGTTCAGAGAAGAAGTGATTGGGTAGTGAAAACCTTAACTCAATGAGTGAATTAATTCCCTGATAGGGATTAACTGAGTGGTAACTGGGGGCTGGTAGGGTGTGGCTGGAGGTCGTGGGACGTTGGGGGCGTGGTTTGGGGGTATATATTTTGTATTTGGCCAGTGCAGTGTGTGTGTCTCTCTCTCGCTCGCTCTCTCGCTCGCTCTCTCGCTCTCTCACTCTCCTCTCTCTCTCCTGCCTGATCACTGTGTAAGCTGCTTCCCTTTGCCACAGTCTTCCACCATGATGTCCTGCTTAACCTTGAGTCCCAAGGAATAGAGCCCGCCACTTAAGGACTGAGACCTCTGAAACCGTGAGCCTCTTAATAAACCTTTCCTCCTCTACAGTTTTTCTGGCTGGGTCTTTCGGAGGCAGCAGTGAAAAAGCTAACTAAAACAACCCACCACAAAAATCCTAAAAATCAACCCACTCCCCAACACATGCCCAGGAAGCACTGAACACAGCAGTAATGCCCTATAAAACAGGCTGGTGATCCCCTCCATGGTTCTTTTGAAGAATGACCAGTCGTAAAAGTCCTGGCAATGACAGGTGCTCAACAAATATGTGTTAAATAAATAGTAGGTGCTCTACAAAGGCAATTTTTCCTCCTCCTTCCTTTCTCCACACTTCCACCTTCCCGACAGAGGCACAAAATAGAGAGATAATTTTGAGGAACATGGACTGGAGGAAAACATCATTACAGCGGTGGCAAGGAAAGGTGAGGGATGTTGGGTGGCCAGGTGAGGATATGGAAGAAGGGGAGTCTAGTTGCAGGGAACAGCTGTCTGTCTGTCTGCGAAAGGCCTCAACTTCCCCTTGAAAACTTGCTACCCTCTCGGCCTTTGCCCAGACTTCACAGATATTAGTCAAAACTGACCATGTGCTTCCCATATAGGAACCCACTTAACCCTAACAGCAATCCAATGAGGCAAGCACCATTCTTATTCCCATTTTATAGTGTGGAAGGTAAGGAGCAGAAGGATCAAGTTCACAGATTCTCAAAACTGCTTGGGATTCTAGCCAACCCATTAAAATGGAGAATCACATGCTCTGGGAGCAGATGAAATTGCTGAGAAGGAAAAAAAAAAATAGGGAGTGAGAAAAAGACCAAAGGTAGAATCCTGAGAAACAGCAGCTGCATTTATGGGACAGATGGAGAAAGAACAGACCTCAAGGGGTGGAGCAAGAGGCGGGGGAGAGTCCTGGCAGAGGCGGTCTTGCTGGTTCAGGGGAGGATATTCAAATAGGAGGTCAAGTCAGCTGCCTCAGGGAAGACAGGGGCAAGTGTTTGCCCAATTTGGCAATTAGGAGGTCACTTATAATCCTGGCACAATAAGTTTTAGTGGCATGCTGGGGGTAGAAGCCATGGCCTTATTTACAAATACGTTGCAAGACCCAAGAGAAAGTTTTCTCTTCTGCCTCCTTCCTCCTCTCTCTCCTCCTCTCCCCTTTCTTCTCTTCCTCCTCCTCCTCCCTGCTTCTCTTCCTTTAGAATCTCCCTTTCTCTCTCTCTCTCTCTCTCTCTCTCTCTCTCTCTCTCTCTCTCTCTCTCTCTCATTTGACCGGTTGATATAAATGCTCATTTTGCTGATTTCACCATTACAGATAAGGATGATAACATGTGCAATATTACTGAGATAAAGTAAAAAGGGAAATAAGATATGTACTGAGCTGACAGGGGACAGAAGGCAATGCGTCCTTGGGTCCAGTTAGGTAGGAAGGCTGGCCAGACAGAAAAGAGCTACCTCCATTGGTGGAGAAAGGTTATGGGGGCGCGGGGGGATGGTTCCAGGACTCCGGCCACTGGACAGAGGGCAAGCCCAGCTCTCGGATGATAAATGCATCCAAAGCCCTCTTGAAGAGTCAGTTGTCAAAAGCTGAAATCACCGTGAACGCAGAGCCCATGTGCAAATGCCCTCCATTCATGGGCCCCTAGTTCTCCTTCAGTGGCTCAAGTCCGGATAGTGACAAGCACTCGGGGGCGTTTTGGAGAGAAAAATGCACCGTTCCTCGCGGTTGGCCAGCAGTGGAGGGAGAAATGGGAAAACTCCCACGGCTCCAGGAGCATTAAGACTTCAAAAGAGGAACTGCTTACGCTGTCATCGCCACAGCAGCAACTTCTACAGGATAGCTTTGGGATGCTGCCTAGGACGGGCTAGGCTGGGGGCGAGGGGAAGGGGGCGGGGCTTAGACGGTGAGTCGGTGCGCTCCCTGCGCAGCTGCCCCTGGGCACCTCCTCCTCCTCCTGTGAAGTTAGAGGTCAGCTTCTCAGGCTCATGCCAAGTTTTTTTTAAAACACACAGAAGCAAAAAAAAAAAAAAAATGGCCCTGGATGGAGAAGGGGGATTCAGAGAAGAAAAAAATTTTAACATGGAAAGGAATAAGAAAAGGCTTTTCCAAAAACTCAATTTAAAAATGAATAATCCTTTCTCCAAAGGATTTAATAATTCCAGAAAGATAAAAATTTTTCCATTTATAAATGTGTATGGAATAAAATAAAAGGAATGAAGGTCCCACTGTGTTAACTCAGGTCTTTTTAAAATGATCCTAATTTCTTCCAGGAGGCTCTGTAGGGGAGATTGCAAGGTTCATATTAAGACAGAATTACTCAGGCAAGACTATCTCCCCCTCTCTTGGCATGACTTTAGAACGAGTGTGAACATGATGGTATTTTACAGTTGGCACCCTGTATGTTGCTGCTCAAAAGTGCTGTATTCCAAAGGCTCCAATCAAGCATGGTACATTGGAAATGTTGCTGAGGGCGAATGTCAACCCCAAGATGACCCCACTCAGTGGATTCAGCCAACTCCCACCCAGGGGCCACCACACACAGCTTCCCACAGCCCCCCAGGCCCTTGGACCCAGGAACCCAGCCCAGTGCCTGAGGGCTCCCGGGAGAGCTTTTGCCTCCCATCTGTGAAGTGGCTTGGACAAAGGTCTTACAGCTTTGTTCTTTTTAAATGACAGGGAAATGGAGTCTTAATGTCCATCTGAGTGACAGTGCCTGGCCTAAAACCCAGGGCTTCTGAATCTCACCATCACGTAAACTCATTGCCCTGTTGTACCCTCCCATCTCTTAAGGCCAAGCCAGTGCCAAAAACATGGGCTGGCCTGGTTACCACAGGAGGCTGGGGGCCCTCTCTTCCTCCATGTGTCCCCATGCCGCTCCCAGGGTCTCCCAACCCAAGGCCACCCCGTAGGCTTGTAACCACGGAGTGTTTGTAAGTATTCCGGCTGGAGCCACTGAAGTGACTGCTTCCTTTCAGCTTCCAGAAACCTCCATCTAACCGCATGACTGCCGGTTTCCACACCTCCTGCTTTCCCCCATGCCAATAATAACCTGTTTCAGATTAGTTTTAACAATTTTCTCTGGAGATTTTCCAAACTTTCCTTAGCCAAACAACCAGAGAAAGGGATGGGCCTGGCACCTGCCCAGCACCGTGCCAGGGAGGTGGAGAACAGCCATTGCCCCGCCATCCTGGAGCAAGCAACTCTGCCTCCGGACAGAAGTCAGGGTGACTTGTTAAAGTCATTATGTTCAATTATGGGAGATGAGTCATATTTTGAAATAGATCAATGTGACTTTGTGGGTTCCTTCTTTCATTCTTTCTTTCTTCCCTCCTTTGCATCTCTCTATAAATGACCTTCTTCCCTGTTAATGAAGGGATGTTGGAGGGAGGAATATTAGGATACTAAGGAGAAAGACAAGTTGAGCATTTAACACCTAACATTCACCATAGGACTGCCAAGTCTAGGCTTTGTCAAGAGGAAAAGGGGGTTTCTCCGTGTTTTATCTCTTTCTCTAACATTTCAAAAGGCAAGCCTGGCAAACCAGTTCAGGGAGGTCCCATTCAGGATGGAGGGACAATCTGGCTTCTGGGCTCATGATTGGAAAGAAAAAAAGTAAAGAGAGAGGAAGAACAGGGGATGTGATCCTCATATCCCTGAGGCCCATATCTCTCAAAGGGACAGGGACTTTGGGTTCATCTGGTTAGGCACGGGGGAATCCAAAAATATCAGACTGAGTGGTCTCCTTCCAGGGACCTTCCAACAAGAAGCAAGAGCCCTGGGGCAGAGGTTGGATCAGAGACCAGCAGACAGATGGACAGAGGTAGTGCTTTGGCTCTCCACAGCTGGCGTGTTGCCGGTCGGGGCCAGAAGTTCCCTGTGCCTTGGTGAAGTGGTGAGAGGCTGCTGGGTTGGCACAGACATTGGACAGGTGTGCAGAGGTCACAGTGGGAACAAATTGCCACCACCATGTAGCATAAAGGTTGCATTATTAAATCCCATTTGGTTGCTACCCTCAAATATCAAGCAGAATTGACCCATTCCCCCCACCTTCACCGTCGTCCCCCGAGACCCAGTCACTTTCCTCTCTCATCCTGACCCCCTTTCTGAATGTGTTCATCTTCTTACTGGCCATTCTGTTCCCACTCTTGGCTCCAGGGTTACTCTTTCAAAAATGTAACAAAGACCATGGCAGTGCCTAGGTCAAAACCCTCCCAATCTACTTGGCATACAGCAGGTCCCTGCTTATTGGTTTACTTTCCAAGGTTTCAGTGACCCACAGCCAACCATGGTCCCAAAACATTAAGTGAAAAATCCCAGAAACAATTCATAGGTTTTCAGTTATACTCTGTTCGGCATAACATGATGGAATCTCATGTCATCCTGCCTGGGACGTGAACCATCCCTTTGTCCAATGTATCCATGCTGTATGTGCCACCCGCCCAGTAGTCACTTAGTATCCTTCTGGGTTATCAGATCTGCTGTGGCAGTGGGCAGTACTGTGTTCATGAACCTTACAGGGTAGCTTGATGTTATCCCACATCTCATCAGAGGCAGGCCTCAACTGCCATCCTCACAGGAAGAAAAAGAGTGAGCACTGCACAATCATTTGAGAGCAAGGCCACAGTCACATCACTTTTATTACACTATATTGCCACAATTGTTCTATTTGTCACAATTGTTCTTTTGTCACTGCTGTTAATATTTTACTGTGCCTGATTTAGAAACTATCATGCAGACGAATGTATAAATAGGAAATAACATTGTATAGTGTTATCCACAACTTGAGGCATCTTAGGAGCCTCAGAACTTATCCCCTGTGGATAAGGAGGGACAACTGTATCATCTGAAGCCCTCACCGTGACTGACAGGATGCTGCTGCTACATGATCTGGCATCTGTCTCCCTCCCAAACTCCGGTTCCTTTCTGGGCAGCCTCACCCACTCAACCACCCTTCCCAAAATAGCACTCACCTCGGGTCACTTTCTATCCCATGACACAGCTTTCTTTTTCCTCACAGTACTTACCATCCCCCTTATATTTGTATCACATTTATATTTATTTGCTCACCACCTGTCTCTCCAAACTGAACAAAATCGTTGCTAAGGGCAAGGACCTTGTGTTCTCGGCTGCCTCGTCTCCGGCACGAATGCAGTGCTGGTACATAGTACATGCTCAATGAACATGCATGCCCGGGGTCTGTAAACTGCAGAGCTCATACTCCTCACCACTCTTCTGGCTTCTCCCTTCCATCCGGATGTGCTGATGGATCTGAAAAGCAGGCTATAAGCCATGGATGTACACACTGAGGTGTATTAGGCAGTCTCCATTACAACTCTGTCCAAGGGAAGGCACAACCTGGCCCACACCCTTATGTTCTCCCTCTAGGGATAGGAATTTATCGGTACTAGAAAGGCTGAGAGACAACAAAGTGTGACACCACTGGATGTCTGATTCACTGTCATCGCAACCTCTACTCCACTCTTAGAGCCACTGAGTACTATTAGAAATTTTCTGTTTATTCATGTGTCATCTCTTTCCTTTATTGCCACACAAGTGCTATGAGAGAGGCTCCCTGTCTTCAAATTTAGATTGATTGGAACAATAAATAAATGAATAAATTGATACAACTGATCTTTTGTGCTGATTCCACAATTCCCAAGCAGTTTTCAGCTTGCTGAGCTGCTTAGGTCCTGACTAAGTTGCTGAGGCTGGCTCTGAACTGGTGATCCTCCTGCCTCAGCCTTGCAAGCCGTTGGGATTCTAGGCATGCACCATAGTACCCAGCCCAAGATGCTTTCTAATTACAGTTTTATCTCACAGGACATTAATGCCCAGCTCAAACTACAAATACAGTGCTCACTGAGGAATTATCAAAGTGGTGTTTTTGTTTATACATCAGTTTCCCAAAGCCTGGTTAGTGTGACCCTGTTTCTGAAAAATTAACTTTATTCTCAACATGCAAAAGAGAGAGAGAGAGAGAGAGAGAGAGAGAGAGAGAAATAGAACAAAGTCAGCAAGACAAGTGTCACTTTTATAGATTTGTGACCATCACAATAAATCGGAATAAAGGCAGAATTAAATCCTTTGATTGATTCTGTTGTTGGTCTCTTGTTATCTCACCAAAAAGGGCAAAGTGAAATCTCTTATGGAAGGAGATGATCTTTGCCATGGGACAGATTTCAAATCAGAAGCATTGCAATCCTACCAGGAAAAAGTACCATCATGGGTGACATCCATCATGGCCTGGGAAGAAAGAGTATGACATTTATGCCCTGCATCTGCCATTCCAAACCCAGACAGTCTCTAGTCTTCCCTTTTCTTAGAAAATTCAAACACTTTTCAAGGCCTCTAATTACAGAGCACCATAAAGATATTTAAGAAGGGGGTCACCCATCAGTGGGGTTTCTACTCCCCTCTCCTCGCCACTTCCCAGAGAGTTAATGTAGTCAAAGTTATTTTTTGAGGGGCGCAGTGGTGCACGCCTGTAATCCCAGTGGCTGGGGAGTCTGAGACAGGAGGATCACAAGTTCAAATTCAGCCTCAGCAAAAGCAAGGTGCTAAGCAACTCAGTGAGACCCTGTCTCTAAATAAAATACAAAATAGGGCTGGGGATGTGCTCAGTGGTTAAGTGCTCCTGAGTTCAATCCTTGGTACTAAAAAAAAAAAAGTTATTTTTCACCCTTCAGTTCCTACCAAGTCTGTTTCCTTGTTCACAGAGGACCAGGAAGACCATCTCAGACCCTTCAGGAGAGAACTACTTCCCCCTTTCCCTCCTCTCCTCCCTCTCCCTGTTCCCTTTCCTCTAGTCTCCTGATCTTTCTTCTATTTATTTATTTTTTAATTAGTGTCTTGGGCATATACATAAAGGTGAGTTTCACCATGTCGTATTCTCATATGTACATAGGAAAGTTTGGGCAGATTCATTGCACGGTTCCTCCCTTTTGCTGTCCTTCCCCCTCCCCCTCAATCCCTTTCCTCCCCTCCACACTTGATCTCTTTTCTATTTTCGTGGAATCCCTCCCCCAACTTTACTATTTCTTTTTACTCTCTGGCTTATTTCACTTAGCATCATGGCCTCCTGTTCCATCCTTTAACCAGCAGTTACAATGTCATAATTTTACTCTTCCTTAGTGTTGCATAATATTTTACTGTGTATATGTACCACATTTTCTTTATCCGTTCATCATTTGACAGGCACCTAGTTTGGTTCCAGAGCTATTGTGAATTGTGCTGCTATAAACAATGATGTGGCTGCATCCCTGCTAGCTCTTTGGGATATATACCAAGGAGTGGGATAGCTGGTCATGTGGTGATTCCACCCCTAGTTTTTTTGAGGAAGCTCCATACTGCTTTCTAGAATGGTTACACTCATTTGCAGTCCCACCAACAAAGTGTCTATTTAGTTCCTTTGCCCATTTACTGATTGGTGTGTGTGTGTGTGTGTGTGTGTGTGTGTGTGTGTGTGTGTGTTGTTTGTGAGTTCTTTATATATTCTGGATATTAATCCCCTACCTGAGGGGCAGGTGGCAGAGATCTTCTCCCATTCTGTGGCTCTCTCTTCACACTCTTGCTCCTTTGCTGTGCAGAAACTTTTTAATTTGTTGCCATCCCACTTATTGATTCTTGGTTTTATTTCGTGTGCTTTAGGGGTCTTGTTAAGGAAATTGATGCCTGAGCCAATATGTTGGAGTATTGAAACTACATTTTTTCTTCTAGAAGTTGCAGAGTTTCTGGTCTAATTCCTAAGTCTGTGATCCAATAGGTTGGAATACTTCTATGAGGAGGAACTTCCCCCCCTTTCTAATATGAACTTCTAGTTCTAATATGAACTAGAAGTTCATATTAGAAACTGCCTTTCTAATATGAACTTCTAGTTCATATTAGAAAGGCAGAATGGATGGACTCATTCCTGGTGTTTATCAAGTCTCAAATAATGAGTTGGTTCCTTGGCATCCTCCACTGATGACCAGTTAGGTTTTTTTTTTTATTTTGTAAAGTATTATTATGAACTCATAAATTTAAATGTATTTGAACTGTTTCTAGCCATTACAGTAATTATTCATAGTGATGCTCAGATTTTTCCATCCTTAGCTAAATTTGCCCCTGAGTTATTCTAATATGACCCCAATAATCTTTGATAACTTCCTTGCTGATATGACAAGATTTTTCTGAATACATAATAAATACCATGCCTGGAATTGCCACTTCTCCAAGGAAACCTAGTTTCTTTAAGTGAGAAGTGATTTGAGAGCCCACTACCTAATGTTAGGGGTGCTCATTGCTATTACGTATGCTAAAATTATCTCATAATCTCTTTTGTAGTTTGCTCTTTGAACTGGGATACAAATAAGGTTTATACCTTACTATGGGTTATAGTATCTTTTTTAAAAATATATTTATTTATTTTTTAGGTGTAGATGGACACAACATAATGCCTTTTATTTTTATGTGGTGCTGAGGATCGAACCCAGGTCCCGCCCGTGCTAGGCGAGCGCTCTATCACTGAGCCACAATCCCAGCCCAAGTTATAGTATCTTTTACGTCTCTTTTAAATTATAGGTTCCTGCCATGTGTGGTAGCACACACCTGTAATCCCAGCTACTCATGAGGCTGGGGCAGGAGGATTACAAGTTGGAGGCCAGCCTGGGAAATTTAGTGAGACCCTATCTCAAAATCAAATACTTAAAAAAAATAAGCGTTGGGGATATAACTTAGAGGTAGAGTCTTTGTCTAGAATGTGTGAAGCCTTGGGTTCAATTCCCAGTACTGAAAAAACTAATAAATAAATCAATTATAGGTTCCCTTATTCATTTTTCCCGTGTCTTGCTATTGGTGCTGGTATTGGAGAAGGAAGAGGAAGAGAAAAAGGAGGAGAAGGAACAAACCAGATTATTTGCTCTTTTGAGTTCCTTAGATCTAGATTTTGCTAACTGCATTCTTTGGTGTCTTTTAGCACATTGTTATTATTATTATTATTTTGAGAGGGAGAGAGAGAATTTTAATATTTATTTTTTAGTTTTTGGTGGACACAACATCTTTGTTTGTATGTGGTGCCGAGGATCGAACCAGGGCTGCACGAATGCCAGGAGAGCGCACTACCGCTTGAGCCACATCCCCAGCCCAGCACATTATTTTGGTTGTTTGTTGTTGTTGTTGTTGTTGTTGTTTTCCTACAATTTGGTCACTGACCTGGAGACTTTATTAAGCCAAGGCTTTATTGACTTTGTTTTCTCTCCTAGCTTCTTGATTCCTTCCAGTTCTGTATTAGATCTTAGAATGGATAGAAGAATTTGGATCACTTAGACATCCTGAAATCCTTGAGGATATCTGGTTTCCTGCTAGAACATGTCCCAGTGGAGTCTCTTGTGGCTGGATCCTGACTCTTCGATGTGCATGTTGTATCTGCACCAGCTGCATCTGCAGCCCAGAGGTGGTCTCTCATGCGCTACCACCAGCCCAGTTCCTCCACCAGAAGATTGGATAAGCCTTGAGGTGAAGCCTAATCTCTACCTATGTTGTTATATTTAATTGTTAAACTCGTGAAGTCCCATTTCCTGATCTGAAAATTAGTAATGCTTATTAATTATCCTCCCCATCTTTGAGGATAGTTAAATAAAACAAGTCTTAATGAATTAAATTGTGCTGACTTTTTCCTGTCTAGGACTTACCTTCATACCAGCTTTCCCAGCTGCTGACATATCTATAGGAAAAACCATTAAGAGACCTGATACCTTATCTCCATAGAGTTAGCATAATGGAAATTTAGAGCACCATGACACTCAGGACACTCTGAGCTATTGTGGGTCTTCCAATGCAGTTTGAAGCACCTTGGAGCAGATCAAATACCAGAGCATAGCAAGAGCCTGGCCAAACCAGCCGGCAGCTACCACAGGAGGAAGACAGATTCTTCAAATCTCACTCTGCAAACAATTTCACATGTGCACAGAGTGGAAAGTCTCACAGATCCAACACTGGATTCCTAAAGCTCAACTCAATCTTACTAGTACCATTGTCAACTCAGTCACCTTTGAAAATAACAAGAGATTAAAACACAATTAACTATGCCTATATCATGTGACCAAACACTAATGTGACCTGTTTCTCAATGTATCTGGCAAAACCAAATGGATATGCTTAGGACATTTGAAGAAAGTTGCTCTGAACAAATAGAGTTCAACAGTGTGATTTACTGTCCAATATAGTACAAACAAGTCAAGAGAAAGTGAATTGCCTAACCGGTGTATATATTTGTCCTTTTCTTGGAAAAAGTTAAAACCAGAGGAGTTTGTCATAGTGAAGTTTGGGCCTTGAACAAAAGCTCTGTTGTCCAAGAAGGAAGGATGCTCAGGAAATAGCCAGATGAGGATTTTACTTTACTTCTGTGAAGCTAATATTGCTTGTCAGTGCGTGAGGGACTTTGAGCTACTTTCTCATAAATTCTCAAAAGATGTCATTTGCCAGATGAGAAAAATCAGTTCAAAGAGAATTAGTTATGCACTCTAGGGTGCATAGCCAGCAAGTGGGAGAGTAAAGAGCTTTTCACTTTGACCCCATGGAACTCTCTGTAAAAGGCAGGCCTAAGCAAAGCATTTCCCACTCCAGTCAATCTTACATACTTCCTTTACCTGTCCTAGCATAGGTGGTGGGGGGACAAGAGGTGGGACTTTACCTCTGGTAGATATGTCATAATGGCTGCTCTTCTCTTCACGAGTCACTATCACCATCTTGCATTTACAATAAGAAATGGAGCTCTACAGGGTAATGTTTCTGTTTAAGTAAGTAAAAAAATGATACTTCTATGTCTCATGTATTGCATTGAGTAGGTTCCCCAACCAATGCTTTCCCTGAACAGTGAACTCTAGCCCTGGGACTGTCAACATGCAGATCTAACCAAGATGGCTTTATCATACGGCAGTGGTAAATGTATAAACTGGTACAAGAGTTTTGGTTAAAGCTTTAAAAACATGGAAATTAAAATTTAAAATATGGGAATCTTTGGGCATAATATTTCTTATCTAGAAATTTAATTATAATAAAATCATATAGTGATCAAAGAAATACAGACCTACATATTATATATAATAAGTATATATATACTTATTATATATAAGAAAATATATATATACCATATAAGAAAATTTATACATATTGTAGTAATCAGGCAAAAGGGAATATTCTGCAGCCACTAAAAAAAAGTACAGATGTGCATGGAAATGAAAAAGATGCCCAATACATGTTGCTAAGAGAAAAAAATGCAAATTGCAAGACAACATGCATATAATTATCCCATTTTTATAAATAATAAAACACATGGCAGGATATGTGTAGGGAAAAGATCTGGAAAAATATTCACCAAACCACTCACAATGGCTCTTTCTGAGAGATGGAACTAGGAAAGTACTTTCTATAGTTTATGTTTCTGCATTTTTGGAAATTCACATATATGTGAATTCATATTATGTGTGTGTGTGTGTGTTATTTTTATAATGAAAAAATTAACAAAGATTTTTGTTCTGTTTTCAGTTTGGGGCTCAGTGTCAGGGATATGAGAACCTAGCCTAGTTATGTTCAAATCTGGAACTAGAAAGAGAGAATAAAGAGAACTGAAAATCTCCAAAGCATGATTCTCATGTAAGCCATACTTGAGAAAGAACTGTTTATAAGTATGTGTTTGTTGTAGCTTTTAGATGCACAGCTGCAGATAAATATATTGTTGGTGATACAGAATTTTCTTGGAGGTTTCTGTGGAAAATGGCGGAGCTGTAATCTGTTGGCATGACCCCCCTCCCTAAAATTTACCTAAGTAAACAAAAATGGATGCTGCTTATAATTGGGTCTTAATATTTCAATTAAACTATCACAATTTATTAATTTATTTTATTTGTGTGTGTGTCCCAGGGATTGACTCCAGGGATGCTTAACCACTGAGCCACATCCCAGCCCTTTTTATATTTCATTTTGAGGCAGGGTCTAAATTGCTCAGGGCCTCCCTAAGTTTCTGAGGCTGGCCTTGAACTTGCAATCCTCCTGCCTCAGCCTCCTGAGTCGCTGGGATTTCAGGTATGTGCCAACATACCCAGCTAATCACATTTATTTACAGGGGTAGAATCTTTAATGGTATGGTTTTTTACTCCCCCCACCCCCGCCGCCCCGAATTAGATCCTATGTACAAAACTGAGTAGGTTCTCCAACCAATGCTTTTCCTGAAATCATCTAAAAATTGCACATTAAGGTCACTCACTGTCCAATGCACAACCTCACATAGCAATGCTGAGTAACAGTGCCTGTGTAGACTGTTGAGCTGGTGGTTGCTCAACTGCTACCCAGAAGGCCTGCAGAGTGGCCTAATAGTGGCCTCCAGGATCGGGTCTCAGATTTACAAACTCTCGCACCTGACTTTAACAGCACACTGGGAGTGATCCATCCATCATATTTAAACTTGTTGCCTTATAGAAGCTGAGACAAATAGATTGCTAGAAAATTAATTCACGAAGAGAATGACCCTATCGATTAAATCAGCTAATATATGTGATAGCATATGAACCAACGAATGTCAAATGACATGTTATCAGAATGGTATAAATCAAGAATGGATCCACATGAAGAGCAGGAAGTTACAGAACCTGAGTGGGTAATGGCATCTGATCCAAACTGCCTGTGGTCCGCTCCACAGCAGAGTTACATCCTCCACAAGGCTCAGCTGTTGCTCCTGCGTCCAGCCAGGACATCGCCTCTCAAGGACATAGCTCTGAGCTGTCATCTCCCTTTGTATATTCCCTTACAGAATCACAGTGAATCATAATTGATTCCATTTCTGCTGGATTTTGTTTGTTTGTTTGTTTGTTCACCATCAGATTCTACTTTTGCCTTCACGAGTTCACACTTTGAATCACCTTGGATCTGACATCTGACATTGATATCCCTGAATTCTACAGATAGACCATTTTCTTACTTTGCTCTCTCAGGTGACTAATTCCACCCATTGTAGGGGAATTTTACTAACTTAACTTTGAGAAGATAAAATAGTCAGGATAAGATAGACTATGCTAAGGTAACAAAATAATTGCTTAGCAAACAATTGATTTCATGATCTTACAAAGTCTAGCAAGAGACAGCAGATCCCTCTTCCCTCTGGGAACACCCATTCTATGATCCGCGTAGTACCTTATGGCCATGGGATCACTGTCGCAGGGGAAGACAGAGATGGAGGAGAGCACTGGTTCTTAAGAGCCTCAGCCAGAAGTGATGCACCTGACTTGCGTCACACACTTCATGGACCAGAGCTAGTTATGTGACCAAACTGACTGCAGGGAGATCGGCTGAACCACCAGATTATTTGGAAAATGCAGGCTTCATATGAAACAGAGCTATTCTATTTCTAAGATTTTAAAAAGCATTTTATGTCACTCCCTTTTATCAGCAATAATGGCTATAATCAGAGGGCAGCTAATGCTTCAGAACTACTCCTTTAGCTCCTTACTGAAGGATATGGATAATAGGTCCCAAGAGAAATTTACATTCCTGTTCCCCTACCTGCCCTCCCGCCCCGCTCTAAATGATCCCACCACCAAAACTCCTCCCATGACCTGGCCTTGCCCCTGCCCACCAAAATGGCCCACCAAAGTCACTAACTCCTCCCATGACCTGGTTCTGCTATAAAACCCAGACCCTCGTGGCGGCTTGCCACCATTTTGCCCTGGAAGATGTACCCTCCAGTGCTGAATAAAGCATCACTGCTCCATGAGGTTTGCTTCCATTTTTCTTTTTCTTCCATGTGCTTTCAGAGAGAGAAAGAGGGTGGATGAGTAAACAAGGGAGAAAGAGAAAGTCTGTCCATTATTTTTTTAAGTCCATCCATTTGGGGACCAGAAAAAAAATCCATTGACCAGGGCCGGGATGTTTTTGGAGTCCTTTTTAGCCCGCCCCATTCCAACAATTCTCTTTCATGTGCTTTCACTTATTAACTTCCCCCATCAGCACATTCGTATGTATACTGAGGGACTAAATAGCTGGATCAGGCTCAGATATAGAGTAAAACTCAGCTTAGAGGTGGAGAACATGGAGACGTTACATTGACAAAAGCAATATAGTAGGACTCCATGATGAACCAAAATACACAATGTATACAAAACTACAATATCAATACCCATCATATATAGCTAACTGGAATACAGAGAAAAATCAGAAAAGGGCTAGACAAAGGGTACAAGTCACGGTTTATTGGAGGAATCATTCCACTATGGAGAATTTGGAATATGAACTTGGAGAAAGCAGAACTGTAAGTTCCAAAGGTTCTTAAAAGGTAGAGAAAGAGCCAAGGTAGAGGACAGGAGGCTCATATTCATATCAGGGGGTGGTTGGGGAGGGGAGAGCAGTTTGGTATGTCTGAACATAGGCTAATACAGGGACAGACTCCACTTAATGACTGGAGGTAGGCTGAGGCCTTCGAGGCCACAAGACTGGCCTGAACTTTAACCTAAGGCAGTGGGACATATGGTTGGTCTGGAATAAAGGAGAGTAACTAACCCTCCTGGGGAAAGATAACTCAGGTATCAGTCTGGACAGCTCCAGAGAGGGTATTTATCCCTGATGGCCCATCTCCAGCCAGGAACTTCCCCAAGTTGGCCCTCCTAGAGAGCCCATGATCATTGACTCTTCCCCGATGTCCACCTCCCAAGCCTGGCAGTGACTCATTGGCTCTTTCTCCACCAAGCTCAATGTCTCAACAACAGACTGTTGCCCCTGCCTTCAGGGCAAATCCGAAACCTGACCATCCATCCCCAGCTCCTCCATTACCACCCTTACGCTAGCCGCCACCTTCCCCAAAGTGAGCTTATAAGAACCTAAGTCTCAGGGCTGGGGTTGTGGCTCAGGGGTAGGGCACTCACCTAACACGTTCGTGTGAGGCCCTGGGTTCAATCCTCAGCACCACATATAAATAAATAAATAAAATAAAGTTATTGTGTTCAACTACAACTAAAAAATAAAGACTCTTTTTTAAAAAAGAACCTAAGTCAAAGCTCCAAGGGCATACTTGGAATAAAATGAGAAGTCAGCCCTCAGTCTTTGTCCTCACAGTCTGACCAACCCCAGCCGGGGCCCTGGGCTCAGCCTCACCCTGCTCCTATCACACAAATGTCCTCACTGATCCTTCCCATTCCAGCCTGCTCCCATGGTATCTGGGGTCCTCTTTATGCTTTGAACATAGTCCTTGCAGCTCTGCCACTGAGACTCCCTGTTCCCCCCCTAAACTCCCCCCACCTCCCTATTCTCAGTGGAAACAGATAATTCTGCCTAGGATGGGGAAACAAGATTCCCTTTCTTCCCCATCCTAGGCTGAGTTATCTGTCCTTGAGTACACTCCCAACATAGGAACGAAGTAACTCAGACTTGGGGATGGCACCAGAAGATCTCCAAAATGACTCTCTCCCAAATTAACAAGTGAATTGCAATTCCAGGCAGGACAGAGGATACATGGAATGTAGCCTTTGAATCACCTTTTTCAAAGCTCCCTGTTCCTCCCGATGAGCAGAATCACAGCCTCTGGGGCAGGAGTCCCCCGTGTTTCCCCTTTGCTAGCAAAGCAATAACCTTCTTTTTCTTTTTTCTCCAAAATGTGTCCTCATTATTAGTATTGGCGACAAGGACCGAGCTTTGGGCAACAAAAGAAATACTTGAGAATCCCACAGAGACAAGGGAGCCCCACACAGGTGCCAGCCCTGCATCTGTATCAGGGACTGCTATCATAGAGGCCAGTGGGAAGGGAGAAGGTGGTACATGCCTGAAATCCCTGGTAGAGCTAAGTGACACATGGGCAAGCAAATCATACAGAGTGCTCTGGGGAGAGGTTGGTCAGGGCCCCACTGAGTCAGGAGGGGAGGGAGATGCAAGTCCCTCCACGAGACGAACTTGCCTTCTCTCACAAGGGCCAGGACCCACACTTCTGGCCATGAGGGAGGAAAGTTTCATTCACCACCATTCTGAGAGCCACAGAATGGTAACCACCTTGAAGGTTTGCATCTGTGATGCCTCATGTGGGTCTGACAGTTCTTTTTTTAGGCTTAAAAAGAGGAGTGCAAAGATTGGTGGCCACTAATCCAATACATTAATAACAGCTCCATTTTGTAATAAGCCCTGGCCAGAGGTTCCAAACACGCCACAATTCCCAGCCCTCAAGGCCACCTCCACCCGGCAGCCTGGGAACACAGCTGTGGCCTGATTCACCTCCACCATGTTCAGGCTGTCTCCCTGTCCATGGCTCCATCCACTCATTAAAGTTCAGGTCGGAAAATTCAACAGAGGTGAGAAAGAGAGAGAATGAGGGTGGATGAGTAAAAAAGGGAGAAAGAGAACGTCTGTCTATTTTTTTTTTTAAGTCTTTCCATTTGGAGACAAGGAAAAAAAATCCATTTTCTTTGCCTTTCAAAAACAGACCCATTTTCTCAAGCTGAAAGATAGATATGTCAAGATTCCCTAAATAGAAATTAAGAACATTGGAAATTGGTTGAGGAGTGGCCTGAAAGAAGAGCAATAGTCATCACCCCTGAGAATGTGCTTTACTGTGTATAATTCTCATGGGCTCTACTCCAGAAGTTTTTTTTTTTTTTTTTTTTTTTTTTAACCCAGGGGTGCTTAACCACTGAGCAACACCCCCAGATCTTTTAATCATTTTTTTATTTTGAGACAGGGTCTCGCTAAGTTGCTCAGAGCCTCATTTAGTGGCTGAAAGCCTCCTAAATTGCTGAGGCTGGCTTTGAACTTGCAATTCTCCTGCCAACTGTCACTGGGATTACAAGCATGCACCACCACACCGGCTCTACCCCAGAAGTTCTGATTCAGGGTGTGACCGTGTGCAATAAGTGAGGGCAGGTGTCTATATTTAAATGCCCCAGATGATCCTCACTCACTCACGCAAAGAACAAGTTGCCAACCACTTTGACCAAGAAGAGAGACTGGAGAGATGCCTGCCCCGCACTGACCAAGATTGCTTCTAGGAAAGTCACCCATCAACTCCAAGGCAGAGAAAGGCCCCAAACCCTCAGCAGGTTGGCCACCGTCTTTATCCTACCAGCATGGATTTGAATATCAAACTGAATTTCCACAGCCCAGGCCTCCCATCTGCAGGTCTCCTGCCCTCTATCATTCTTCAGGTATGTGTTGAGTACCTGCCAGGGGCCAGGACCCAAGTTGCATCCCCAGCCCTGTGGCAGACTAGTGGCTGCCTCCTGGAGCACAGGGGCTCTCGGGAGACTACATATATCCACATAAGTATCTGTGGATCCATGTAACCCCCCACAGAGGGGTTAATACACAATGTATACAAAAATACAATATCAATACCTATCATATACATCTAACTGGGATACAGAGAAAAATCAGAAAAGGGCTAGACAAAGTGTACAAGTCACGGTTGACAGAGCCAGAACACATACAGGACTGTATGAGGGTGTGTCGTCCTGCTTCAGCTTGGAGGAGGAGGAAAGCCATCCTGGAGAAGAGCCACAGGGCTGCAGACTAGAAGACAGTAAGAACAGCTGGGCCAGACGCTCGGGAAAGAGCACATTCCCAACTATAAAGTGAACATGAACTTAACATCGAAGAGGAGACATCGGCCACTTCTCCATCATTACCTCTCAGAGACATGGCACTGAAGACCTCAAAATGGAGCCAAGGAGCCCATAAAATACCCTCGCAGCCACCTCACATCTTAGCATTTGGTGACCAAGGGGATAGATGGAATTTTGCCTACTTGGAGAATTCATCCATGATTCCACTCAGTGGCCCCTTAAATGACCTCTTCATCTCAAACAAACAGAGTTCTTGGCCTCACCACCTATTGGGGGAAGCACACGAACAGGGACTGTAAAATACAACATATAATGGGGGGCCCGGAACAGTAGTATACATATGTAATCCAGTGGCTCAGAAGACTGAGACAGGAGGATCTCAAGTTACAAGCCAATGTCAGCAAAGGCGAGGTGCCAAACAACTCAGTTTGACCCTGTCTCAAAATAAAATACAAAACAGGACTGGGGATGTGACTCAGTGGTCAAGTGCCCCTGAGTTCAATCCCCAGTACCTAAATAAATAAATAAATAAAATGGGGACAACAAGAATACTAAACTCTAGAGACTTTGGGGGAATTAAATGAGATAATGTATGCAAAATGCTAGGGGAGTTCTAAGGGAGTTCCTAGTACATAAATGTTCAATAGATATTCATCAGCACTCTCATTAGAATATGATAGCAAACAGGCTGTGGCACGGACTAGAATAAAGTATTATAAGAGTACCTAACTAGGATGGTCAGGAAAGGTTTCCTGACAGGGATAACACCTGAGTGGGTTTCAGTGACTGAACAGGAGGCATTAATCCAGATCATATCAATTAGAGGACATTAATAATGAGATCTGACACATACGGTGCACTTCCGTGCAGCAGATATGCTGTGCAGAATGCTGTGCTCACTTCACAGATGAGGAAACTAAGGACCAAGATGGCAGAGCCAGGGATGTGGTGGCAAGTGGATCTTACTCTAGAAGCTATCTTTTTTTCTATTATTTTATCTTTTTGTATAGTTGTATGTTTGGATTTCAGAAAAATGGGTTGTGGGTATAGTTCAGTGGAAGTGCATTTGCCTTGCAGGTGAGAAGTCCTGGATTTAAACCCCTGCACTGCAGGGGGAAAATAAATTTAAACTGCAATTAAGAACATAGATAATACAGCTGGGTAAAATGGTGCTCACCTGTAATTCCAGCAATTCAGGAAGCTGAGGCAAGAGGATACCAAGTTCAAGGCCAATCTGAGCAGTTCCTGTCTCAAAAACTAAAAAGGGCTGAGGATATAGCTGAATGGTAAACCACCCTTGAGTTAAACCCCCAGAAACACACACACACACACACACACACCAAAAAAAAACAGATACGACCAAAATATCCATGTAACCATAACACAAAACCGTAACGCCAAATGAAATCATTGTCCCTTGCTCCTGTTAGTTTTTGGAAAGGCACGGTAACACTGTTAAAGTATCTTTTTTGTGCCTCTGTTCAATTCCATTCCTTTCCTTCCCCAAAGATAATCATAAATAGCACAGACAATTAATCATAATAGTAATAATAATACTACTAATAATAAATCAATGTGTGTCCTTTGGTCCTTTGGCTTTTAAATCACATATATAGATAGATATCCAGAAAAAAACACATCATCCCCATACCCTGTTCGTGTGAATGGTGTCGTTCTCTGGGTGTTGGTCTCTAACTTGCTTTTCTCATGCAGTATTACATTCTAATGGGTAGGATGATGCAGATTTGATCCATTCATTTTAACTACTAGGTGATATCCTGTCTCGTGGCAGGGCTGATGTGGCTGTCCCTAACGATGGGCACGGGGTTGTTCCCACTGTTCTATCATTAGAAACACGCTGCTCTGAACATTCTCGTATGTGCTTTCTCGCACAAGGAAAGGATTTCTTCAAAAGTTGGACTACTGTATGATCTCCCCAGTTGAGAGATCAAAACAGAAGAGGGATATGCAGCTGGCAGGTCCCTTAGGTGGACACTAACCTAAAGCTCTTGCTAGCCAAAATGATTTTTGACAATTGAAGGGGAAATTTTGCTGTATTGGATAGAAATCGGTACAAATGAACTATAACCTGGCTGTTCTCAAAGAGTTCCTATTGGAGCTTAGAGCATAATTCACAACACATGAGACCCACTAAAAAGCTTTACCATCAACAGAGATTCATGATTTAATGGATTCTAGGTACACTGGAAAGGGCAGTCCTAACAGAAGTACCCTGAGTTCCCACCTGTGTTGCAACATCAAGACCTCCCTGCCCATCCCCACTCCTCAGGCCTCTTGCCCAACCTGCAGCCCCAGCCGCCAGCCCCTTACATGATGCTTCACAGAAGGGCTCACACGCTGGCTTCCTTGGACACACTCATCTTCCCTGGGCACCATTCATTTAAGCTACTAGAAGCTGAGAAGAAAATGCTAGTCAAGAAAAACACATGACGAGAGGGGAGAGTTTCACTTCCATTCCACCATTCTTCCATCTACCCAGGCAGCTCATTCAATAATGTCGACATGCCATCTGCTCAGTGTCCAGGACGTTCATATTGTGCAAAGCATACTGCATTTCCAGCTCTGAACCGTGACCCACATTAACCTATGTGAAATTCATAAGCATGCTGTAAGATACGGAACCCCATGGAATCTTCGCCCATTTTACAAGCAAATAAATGAGGTCCCAGAGATCAGGGGACTTAAAACAGGGCTCCCAGACTTTGGATTTTACATATCAGTAAAAGAAAAAAAAATAATGTAATAGTGAGACAGGCATATTTATTTGGTCCATTGACATTTTTAAATACCACCTACTATCGCTCTTATTTCAAAAAAGAAGATTTTTAACAACAAAAAAAAAATAAAGACCCTTATCATAGAATTAAGAAAAATCCTTAAAATTGAATTTATCCTTGGTATTCTTAGAGAAAACAAAATCGATTTTTCTTATTTTTATGCATTCTAATGCAGATGGAACTTGCATCTGGGAACCACTGAATTAGAGCACAGAATTTTAGAGTTAAAAAATAATTTATAAATAACCATGTTCAACTACCCTTATAATGCTAGAGGTTCTGTAATATACTTGACTAATATGTGTCCAGTGAGTTGTAAGAACAGCATTTTGATAAGGCCTTTGACGCATGGACATCTTTGCAAGTTAACTATAAAATTAAAATTGAGGCTTTCTTGTAATAGCATAAAATACCAGCTACTTTAAAATACAAATAAAACTGTGAATTCTTTTGGTGTTTTCAACTATAACCCAGCTCCACCCCCAGAAATCGGTCCCTCATCTTCCATGTTATCATATCCCCATCTTTAAATTGAAGGGACAAGTGAAGGGTGTGTAGGTCCGACTGACAGAGGCTGGGAAAGGGGGGGAAGGAGATGGAAGGGAGGTTGGGAAAATAAGCCAAAGACATCTAATTTCCACCTAATTAAAAAAAGAGAAGAAAGTTCAATGGTAGGAATGAACCTGTTTGCTATGTTCTGTTGTGTTCAGAAGGTTTGATTCTATCCTAAACAGCAACGTTCAAATGTCCACAGCGTCCGTGGCCACCTCAGTACCCAGTATCAAAACAGCCACGTCAGAATGCAAGAATTTGCTGCGATTATCCAAAATCAGGACAATCTGAAGTATCTTTAAACATTTGTCACTATTAGAAAGATCATCTTCATAGGCAACTAAAATGAATTTCTCCACGGTTTCCGCCAAGGGTTCCAGATCCCTGGTCCGTAGGGCCTCACATAAAGAATCTAATTCTGGGCTGGGGATGTGGCTCAAGCGGTAGCACGCTCGCCTGGCATGCGTGCGGCCTGGGTTCGATCCTCAGCACCACATACAAACAAAGATGTTGTGTCCGCCGAAAACTAAAAAAAAAATATTTAAAAAAAAAAAAGAATCTAATTCCTCTTCTCTGTGACACCTCTTGCCAGAGTCACACCTTCCCCCCCAAATCACTTCTTCAGGCCAGCAGCCTCAGTTCCTCTGACAGTCCCTGGTGTGACGTGGTTTCACATCCTGCTCTGGACGCCATCCTCCAAACATGTCTGGACTTGCCTGGGTCACTCTCCCAGTGAGGCACCCAGGGCTGAACTCCGCTCTCCAGGCATGACTCACCTGGAGATTCATGCCCTCCCTATTCCAGGAGGCAGCCTCCACTCAGGAGTCCTGCATACACAGCAGGCTCCCTGTCAGCCAACTCCCCCCACAGCTGTTGCAATCATGTGGTCAGCCCAGGGACCCCGTCCTGGCTCTTCCAGCTGGGAACTCAGGGCCCCGGGCACCACGCAGGCTGGAAGCTCCCAGCACACCTTCCTTAGGGGAAATGGAGGTATAGGCTGTCCTTACTGAAAACAGCTCCAGAATGAGTCACTGAAATTCAACTGGAGAGGCTCTCTAGACATCCTCCAAGCGTGAGCAGCCTGGCCTGCAGCATATGGGCCACAGGCAGTTCACTCCTGCTCCCAGTCGTGATTTCCATGGCACAGGTTTGGCTCAAAGGAACAGGAAACCCAGCGATTTCTCAAGGAAATGTGCACTCCCCTGGCCCCCCACCCCTCCACGTTGCCCTTGCAGTCAGTCTGCTGCTGGGGACAACATACAGGTGTCTCAACCCATCCCAGATTCACAAATAGCCCTGGGAACAGTAGGGAGATTTGACACAGTGACATTCAATGCTTGAATAAACAGCAAAAAAAAAATTAGAGAAACTTCCAAGGGGGAAAGCAATCAGTAGGAGAGACATCATTTGCCACTTTTGATTGACTTTCCCACAGCATGAAAATTTCTCTTCTGCTATGAAAGAAAGTTTCCCTGGCTCTGCCCCCACTTCCCTCACTGTATTTCCCTTTAAAATATTTCATAGGGTGAGTGAGACAGTCACCAGGACATTAAGACTGAGAAGCACTTTCGGTTATGCATTAAACAATGGATCCCTGTAGCAAGCCTGCTCGTGGTGACAAATTCTGATTAAGCTGGCTGTTGAGTACAGATGGGTGGACATAAACGTGAACACATCACACACTCACACACACACATGCATGCATGCACGCACACCCACCAGCTGCAAAACCATCACAGGATAGATGGTCTTTAGAACTAGGGCCTTGGCTATGAGCAATTCCCCATCAAGGCTGAGTCGTGGGATGCCAGTGATTCATGGTGTCCCTCATTTAGAACAAAATGACTCCTACGAGGGTCCCAGACGGATGTAGTTCATTCGCTATCAAAGCAGATCTTCACTCTCCAACCATTTGTCTTCCACTCTTCTCATTAATTCCGGGTTCTGCCAGAAGCCAGGCTGCCTAGTTCTCTTTATTACTGTTAATATTAATAAAGATGGTGGGGCTAATGAGAAGAAAATGGGTTTCAGCACAGGGGAGACCATCCCCCCACTGCAGAACACGGCTTTAGCGTTCAGATTTCATTAGCATTAATGTGACTTCTGCCAGGGAAAGATTTGCACGTGGAGACAAGATTCTGCCGAGACACACATTGTTTTCCTCTCATCAGATGGACATTTTCAAGAATATTCAAAAATACAACACAAATTAGGCATGTCATGAGGCAACAGAACACACTGTTCGCTGTGGAAAATGTTAGGATGGCTGCGGAGAAGGAATCCGCAGTGGGGCACAGTTTGAGTTTGGGCACTTCGTAGGGATTTCTGCTTGGTTACACATGCTTGGAAAAGACCTGGCCCATAAGCCCTGGTCTAAAGGAAAACAGATGACCAGAAGCCACTCTCTGTTGCTCAGCCTCAGCACACAGGAGAGGAGGAGATGAGTCAGGAGGCGCCGTACAGGCCTGTCTTCAAGCTTAGAAGAGATGCAGGTGCCAGAGCTGTCTTAGCATCAGCACCAGAAATACCTGCCCAGAAATCTAGAGCAAGGGCTCTATGGGATCAAGCAGGCACTCTGAGATGAAAGCATGCTACTCATTAAAGAAATACTGAGGTCCACCAAAGAGGGTCCAGGTGTGTGTTACATCCTTACAATGCCATGTCATCACCAGAAAAAAATAATGGTCAGGGCCTGCTTACAGGGTACAGGTGACTGCACAACTGTAGGGTACAACCTGCTTTGCCCCCTCCTTGGTGACCTGCTGTGCTTCTTTCTCCAGGTGCAGGTGGATGTGTTTGGGGCCAGGGCAAGGGCATCCACACAGCTAATGATGGCAAGGTCAGGTTGAAGTTGTTCAAGCCATTGAACTCGGGTTTGCCATTCATAACAAATATGACACTGGTCATAGCACTGTTACGTACATGCGCATGTGCACATTTGTGAATGCACAAACAGAAAAAGATTCACTGCCGTGTTCTCTTGGTCTTTGGGAAGCCTAGGATGGAAGTGAGCTGAGCTTGAGGTTCCCTGGTTGCCTCTGCCCATCCTCCTCCACTCAAGGTTGACCTTGGACATGCTTCCGCAGGCTCACACACCTTTTTATGAGAAACAACATCCCTAGAATGCTGTGGCAGCAATGATGTCCACTCCTTGGGTCTTTGGTATTGATAAGAAATTTCATGGGTAGGTCAGAAACCCCATGCCATCTACATTCTTGGACTGCTAAAGATCAATTCTGTCCCTGAATCTGGGAATCCAAGAAAGCTGGAGGGGAAAAGCAGCATTGGTCACAACTCCTTTCTTGGGTAAACAATCATTTACATACAAAAGGAATGAGAATCTTATCCAGCAACATTCCACCAAGCTAGTTGACCTAGATAACCTGAGTTCTTGGAAAATTCCAGATGGACTCTACCAGATGATATAAAAACTCAGCCACATTGTCCCAAGAAACAAATACCTTAAAATCAAAGCACATTCATTCTTCTTTAACATCATTAAAATAAGAATTTTAATTTCCATTCTTCTTTACATATTGTTAATACAAGTAGATGAACTCTGTTTGAGCTTTATTTTTAACAAAGTAAAAAGGTATATGGAAACCAAAATAGAGAGGATTCTGGTTTTTGTTTCTTTCGCAGTGCTGAGGATCAAGCCCAGGGCCTGCTCATGAGCTACACAAAGCTTGGGTTCCATCTTCTGATGGTGCCTGTGTAGGCAAAGCAAAGTTAGCATTTGAAATAGCTGTCTGGATAATCCAGTCCTGAGACCACAGAGGTATTTCCATGTGAGTCTAACTTCGTTTCAAGACAGACCCTGAGAGCAGGACATTTCTACATTAAATATATATATACATACATAAATCATTCATGATCTTTCCATGGATATTTTTTCATTACATTCAGAAATCACCCAGTCAACATCTACTCAAGGTGGAATTTAAAATGTGAGAGTCGTTGCTCAGAGCTGCCTGAGTCCTTCTCCACGGACAGAGTGGACTCTTCAACACTCAGTTTTCCCTCCCTGGGCTGGGTCAATTCATCAAGCCCTCTGGACACATCACAGCCCATGTAACTGCCAAAGTAGAAAATACTCAAAGACCTGAAAAGAGAAAGTACTGCACACCTGACAGCCCAGTGAGACCACTCACCCCTAACTGCTAGTAAAGGAAGAAGCCAAAAATGGCTCTTAAACTGGCACCCCCCAGGGAGCCCCAGGCTGTGTCTGCAGCTAGAGATGTTACTTCCTTTGGTCTGGGTGGGTCGTGTGCAGATCACAGCCCTTCAGCTGCAAACAGTTCACACGTCAACGGCAGCTGCTGAAGCCCTTCCTGTCTCTTCAAAAATGTATTTCACCTCTTTGTCCAGGGCAGTACCAAGGGAAGCTTTCATTTGATGAAAAAGGAAAATAAGGCTCCTGGCACATTTAACTGCAAGGACCCCTGATGCCAGGTGGGATTCCACTACTCTGATGTCTGGTGGGGATGACGTCATCTCATCTCCTCTTAGCAAACTGGAACCCTTGATTGGTTATTGAATCATTAGCCATAACCCATCAGAGGAGAGAGGCTAGGAGTGCCTAATCCATCCTATCCTGTTGGCACCAGCTTGCCCATAGAATGAGCCCACGAAGAAGGAAACAGTCTCACATAAGCCCAAAACATGTAAGCTCTGGCCTAATGGTCCTCTGCATTGACACTGTCTCCGCTGAGTACTTAAGTACCTTGCCCGAGGTCAAGCGGCAGTAAATACCAGAGCCATGACTCAACCCAGTTCTGCTGTGTTCCCCTGTACAGCGCAGCTGTCACATTTTCCTTAAGGGTTCTCAGGGACTATAGCAATTAAGGTACCATTAGATACTATAACAAGCAAGCCCAAAACGATAGAACACCTCAAACAGGATTGTTTCTTGCCCACAGAAAGTCTGAAATAAATATTCTGGTAAGAGGCAGGCCTCCCCCAGGTCTTAATTCAAGTCTTTTCTTTCCATCCTGTGGCTCTGCTCTTTCAACCTATGGTCTCCCTGGAGGTCACACCCATCTTTGGTATAGGTCAGTGGTAGAGTGCATGCTGAGCACGCAAGGCCCTGGTTCAACCCTCCGTTCGAAGGAGGAAGGGAGAGGGGGAGGGGGAGGAGGGAGGAGGAGAAAAGGAGGGAGGAAGAGGAGGGGGAAAAGAGGCGGGGTGGGAAGGAGGAGGAGAGGGAGGAGGGAGGGGAGGAGGAAGGGAGAAGAATGAACAGGACAGATCCGGTGTAGCTCAGGCCAGGAAGTGTCACACATCATTTATGCCTACATCTCTTTCTCTAGAACTCAATCATGTGGCCTCTTTGGAGAAACGTGCTCCATCTAGGTGCCTTCCCCTGCTCCCACAAGAAAAGAGAGAGAGAAAAGTTTTCATAAACAACTAAATCTCTGTCAGAGGAGATAAAGAATTCAGTGTTTGAGAACTCAGGAACATACCTCTAAAGAAAAGTCTGTGACATTAATTATTTGTGCAACATATATAAATATACTATATTATATATTTTGTATGACATATATAATGTTATATACGCATAACTATGTATATTATCCAAACTTAAGATATGAAAAAGATATTTAAGCCAGGTTCTAGGATCAGTATTTTAAATAGTTAAAAGGAGATATAAATTCTTTCCCAAGCTTTCTAGTGATGGATATTTTGCCATGTAGCCATAGAGTCAGCCTCTCAAGGTCCAAGTCAGTAAAGACAGAGTTGATAATGTGCCAGGGTCAGGAGTATATCATCTACAGGAAGCTGGGGCCACTCTGAAGAGTACCTACCCACTTGAGCCCTGTGGACCAGGCAAAGTCCGGTGCTTCGTGATTACTAGAGCAAAGTGTACAAGTGTCCTAGTGGCCTGGGCCATCCTGGGAGCATAAATATCTAAGAGTCATCTACACCGGCTCACACCCTTATGGCCACTGATGATTTCTCCCTCCCAATACTTTTCGGCAGCAAGACAAGGAAGAAGGTCTAATAATGGCAGTGGCCCTGAGCAATCCTCTCCATGCATAAGCTGTGCAGTGATGAAGGAAAAGCGAACTGCACCCCCCCCAGGCCTGAACCCCAGTGGGTTTGCTCAAAATGTCCAGATGTATATGGCAGCTGAAGCTCTGAGCACCCTGAGGAGTTAAATAAATACCTATGTTCTCAAATGAACTTTAGGTAGATACAGAGGAGGTGCTTGAGGCAAGAAAATATTGACTTTATTTTTCTGTTTTTTTTAGATGTGGTTCAAGGAAATGTCTCTTATACTATGTTAGCAGCCCATCCCTGCCCCACCCCAATTTTTTAGTTCTCTTCTTGACCTTCCGCAGAAAAATCAAAAGGACAGAACCAGAGTTTAGCATGGAGCCTGCCATGTGCCTAGTGGTCGTTTCAAATCCACAAATAGTAAGCAGGCTTGTATGCAGGGAAATATATACAGTGTTGAAAATACAATATGGCTCCACCTTAAAGGGGGTCCACTCTCTCTAAAAAATCAAAGATGCATATTTTAGCAAAAACTCAGAAACTATTTGTTGCATGAATGAATGAATAAATGATCAAGCCCTGTTAGCATACTGTACATCAAGGAAAGACCCCAACCTTTTGCAAAAATGAAAAGCGTATCAATTTTGCCCAGTTGTTGACACAGTTCCTTTGATAAGAAGATGGACAACAATCAGGTGATGGATAGATTCTCTTACACAATCAAAAGTCAGATTTTTATCCAGCCCCATCCACTCAAAAGTGCCCTAGAGGACTAGGAGATAGCTTAGTTGGTAGAGTGCTTGCCTCACATGCACAAGGCCCTGGGTTCAATCCCAGCACCAGCACCAAAAACAAAACAAAACAAAACAAAAATGATCTAGAAAGAGCACCTGATTCTCTAGAAAGAAAGAAGAAAAGAAAAAAAATCATACACAGAAGCAAGGAAGAATGAATTTTAAAATCCCTCCTAAGGTAGGCATTTCCCAAAGTGGCCCAGGAAATATGAGTCCCTGTTCTGTGAAAGAAAACTTCAGTGGCCTATTGAATTGGGAAGGCATGCATACTTCATTTCCCTCTTAGCAGTTCACAAAGCAAAAGGGCATATTCAAAACTGGGTAAGAGCCCAGTAAAGAAGTCTTTTAACTGTTCAACTAGTTTTCACCAAATCCATTAACCACAGAAAGCTTCTCTGCATACTTTGCTTCTTAACCTTTCTTTAAGGTGCATTTTATGAGATTGACTTCGGTCAACAATATCCTCCCTGCACCAGACTGAAGCCCACACCCAGCACAAAGGGGCTGAAAGAGGTACCTGTGGCTGGGGGTGATGCTCAACGGTGTCTTTATGAAAGGTGGCCAGTGACAGCAGATGTCCCATCAAAACAATCCAGAAGCTGAGGAGGAGCCTGGCGTGCGACCACTGGTCACACAAAGCTGCAGCAAGTGGGTGCATGAGGACTTCCGGTGCCAATGCCTACAGCAGGGTCCTGTTTCAGGTTTTGGCTTCCAGGGTGTTGATGTCCCTGATTCCCTCATCCTACTCACTCCTTTGGCATATGCTTCAGAAACTTTGTGATTCCCAAGAAGGAAGTCATAGAAATTTAAAATAAACATAAATTCTAAATAAAACCAGCTCTGATGGGCTTCCTGAGAATGGAACAGCACTAAGGAGTGAATGGAACTTGGGCTGGGAATGGTGTCCCCACGATAGCAATGGAACTGGGTGCAAGTCTCACTCTCTTATCTGGAAAGTGGGGGAGTTGTCCCAATGCACCTGAGCTCCAACTCTGTGCCAGGAACCAGGCTAAGCACTGTGCATAGACTTGATGACAACCAGCGGATTCTATATTGGCTCACCAAAACATGAGGATCCCCACTCCCACCCCAGTGCCACCAGGTAATTAAAAAAGCAGAAAGTTAAGTCCTTGACTATCAACTCTAAAGTTCTTAAGCCCCAGAGTTCTGTCCTTTCCCTTCTGATATATTTAGGATTCTCTCTCTCTCTCTCTCTCTCTCTCTCTCTCTCTCTCTCTCTTTTGTACTGGGGATTAAACCCAGAGGCACTTAACCACTGAGCCACATCCCCAGCCCTTTTTTATATTTTATTTAGAGATAGAGTCTCACTGAGTTGCTTAGGCCCTCGCTAAGTTGCTGAGGCTGGCTTTGAACGAGTGATCCTCCTGCCTCAGCCTCCTGAGCCACTAGGATTAGGATTCTCTTTAAGACAATGGAAGGTTTGAAATTTTTTATTGATTGGGTAGGTCAGAACAATACCAGCATACTTTCTCCATTAGAAAATTTGATGAACTGTTCTCAGAAATAGAAACAAGAAAAACAGATTTACATGTTCATTAATATTAAGCTTTCCTTAGCCTTTGATTTTTAAGCATAAGTGCATATTAAAAAATATAATAGAGTCTACGGAGTCCTACTTTATTTCAAGTGTGTAGAAAAGCACTACATAGCTTTAAGGCTATTATTGAAAGTCAATAAAAATATTATTGTGGAATAAAAAATCATTTCAAATCTCACCAAACATTAATACCTTTTGTAACAGAGCTGAGTCATCATACAATGCATGAAATCCATTTCTCTTAAATTCTGCTGTAAATTCTTATATAAGAACAGGGAAAAAATAATGGCAAATCAGACATAGGGAGCCATGATGCATAAAAAGGGGTTTCTTCCAGAATGAAGGTTAAATGCATATGGCAGGTGACTTGGTCTTATTGCTTAGGTTACTGATCATTGTGGTGAGCAGCCATGGTTTGTCTGAAAGCCAAACATACTATACCCAGTAAATTCCCTTGACCACTAGGCCAGCTTTTCCATAGAACAAGAAACCATCTTAGTCAGAGATGCCCACTTTAAGTATGGAGGTTGTGTTAAACAGCTTTCTCTTACTATATAACAATGCATGAGGTAATCAACGTATCAAGAGATACGTTGTTCATGATTTTAGAGGTTTCAGCTGGTGATTGGTTGGCCCTGTGGTTTTGGGCGTGTGGCAGAGCATCATGGCAGAAGCATATGGTGAAGCAAAAGCACTCAACTTGTGATGGGGACGTGGAAAAGCAGAAGAAAAAAAGAGGGATCAGAGTTCCACAATGTCCCCAATGACCTAAAGACCTCCCACTAGGCCCCTCCCTCTGAATAGAGCCCCCTAGATAGCAAGACTTGACCACACAGAGCTTTGGGAGGACACTTAAGATGTAAACAGCAGGCATTTGACCCCTTAAGGTTTTCGAAATGCTTGATGATTTATTTGAGACTCTTACTTCGGGTTTATTGCCTAAATCTTTGTTCATATGCTTGTGGTGTGTGCGTGTGTGTGTGTGTGAGAGAGAGAGAGAGAGAGAGAGAGAGAGAATTCATACATGGGTGTGGGAGATCTTTACAAGTTTAGGGGTCCCTCCCCAGTTGCACAAATTCATTCTTGAAATGACTTTTGGCTACTTCATTTCTATACCCTGAAATGCAAGAATCCCAAGCCTGCTGACTTTAAATATCCTTAATCTCGTTTAAAATATTACCCACCATGCCTATATCCCCCATTCCTGAAAACCATAGCCAAGTAGGAAGGACTCATGGCAATTTCCTTGTCAGCCTACCCAATGTTGCTTAGAGGGAGGACTCTCCATTGTGGAAATGGGCTTGCCTTGGACCCAGGTCATTTGCAGTGATATTGCATGAATGTTTGAGAAAGGTGACCCTGCTCAAGGACCAGGGTGGATCCGGGTTTAGGGTGGATCCGGGTTTAGGGTGGATCCTGCTGGGAATAGGGAGTATCCTGCTGCCTCAGGCACCCGCTCCTTGAGTTCCCATTGAATTCTCATGGGATTCAGAGAGTATTTTGGTATGCAGAGCCTGGTGGAGAGTGTGGATTTTCCCAGAACGTGTGTGTAGAGTGCCAGTGACAGTTCGGGAATAAAGATTACTGTTTGAATCTACAAGGTGGTGTGGTGGCCCGGTTATTTTGTGCCCAGCCGGACTGCGGCATTTGGTGGCCCATACGGGGAACGTCTGAACCTTGGAGGTAAGTGAAATTGCTCGTCCCTGAGGAAGAGCAAAAGAATGGGTGACCAATTCAAAAAACAATGTGTTCTTGTTTTGATTTATTTTGTTTTTATTTCAAGTTGCCTGTTCCTAGAACTTTCTCAGGCAAACTGAGGAAAATGGTTGACTCAAGGTTTGAAGTTGTTCGCCTCTGAGGAAGAGAAATTGTTAGAGGAAGGAGGCACCCCAGTGAGACCAAGAACAGTCAGGGCATATGTTGATAAAATACAAAAATGTAGCCCATGGCTTTTTAAAGAGGAGTTGTTTAAAATATCACAATGGGACCATCATGCGATCCTGTAGAAAGATTTTTCTTCAACAAGAAAAAGATGGCTAATTCTGTTTACTATACTTGTCTAAGATCTTGGTTTTTACAGACATCTGATTAATTTACAAAGCTAAAGTGTTGAAACATCAACCACTAAATATAAAATCAAGTACTCTTTACTTATTAAGTTCCATAAGGTAATATATTTAAACATTATGTGTGTTTTCATAAATTGGTAAATGGAAAAGTTTAATATTGCTTTGTGTCTGTGTCTTTGCTAAAACAAGGTTACTAAGAGTTAAGATTCTATCATGTGTAATTTATATACAAAGAGTATAAGAAGTTTCAGTTGGGTTTCAATTATAGTATTATAGTACCATAAAAACATGAAAGTATTTCATCTTATTAAAGTGGAGTAATTTGAAGATGTGAAAATATATTTTAATATAAAGGTTAAAAAAAAGAAATGTTTCTAGATGAGATAATCTCTGTGTGGTAAAGTAAAAAGTTGTAAAATGCCATTTAAAAAGATCTTGAGGAAACTAGACTTACTTTAAAAGCTTGAGAAAAGAAAAAAGAAGAAAAAGGTATTTGTACATGGCAGATTGAGACAAAGCTTCTTAATGGAGTAAAAAAAAAAAAAGCCTTTAGTTAAAGGGCAGCCATGTAAACTAACATTAAGCGATTTAAACAGAATCTAAGCCTTGTTTAAAATAGCGAAGCTGTAGGTGGTGAAAAAGTACATTTAAAAGTACAGTATAGATGATAATTGGAAGGCTTTAAAAGGTTAAATTGAAGGTGGTTAAGATGCCTTCATGACGGAGGAAAGATTGCGTCATTCAAAGCCTAGTTAATCTTAAAAACATTACTTAAAAGATAATAAGATAAAAGCAATTTGGAGAAAGAATATTAGAAATTTGAAGTGAAAAACCTTGAAGACAGAAGTACAAAAAGGTGAAAAAAAAGATAGAAAAGATGTAAGAAGATAGAAAAGATGTAGGAAGACAAAAATTGTAAACCCACAAAATAGGAAACAAAAGAAAACTAGGAGGAAAAAAAAGCAACTAAGGGTGAATGTACAAACCTTAGGGAAAAAAAAACTTAAAGATAGAAATAAGATAGAAAATGGTTGAAAATGTCAAGTAAAGGTATTTCAGATAGAAAATGCAAAAAGCTAAGACAACTATTAGATACAGACATTCAAGATAGAAAAAGGTAGAAGAGAAAAGTTTAAAGTCAAATATTGGATAAAATAGAAGAACAAGGAGATTATTAGTAATTTTTTCAAAAAGCCCATCAACTTTAATTTCTGGTGGTGCAGAAAATTAGAAGTCTCAGATGAGGATGTTAAAATTTATAGACAAGAGCCAATTTAGAAAACGTTAAACTAAAAGAAAATTGGTTTAAAACCACATCAAAAATTAAAAGGACTAAAGTAATTCTAAAAACTAAGGCAAAATGCTTTTGAAAGACTTAAATTTAAAAGGATCTTTAAATTTCCAAAGGATGCATATAGAATATTTTGGAACATCATCCCTGAAGAAAAATCAGTTAATATTTTACTTAACAGGAATCCCATACAATCCACAGGGATAAGGCATAGTTGAAAGAGCTCATCAAACTATTAAAATGTACTTATTAAAGCAAAAAGAGGGAATTGGAAAGGGGTATATATCCCCCAAGGATAAACTTAAAATAACCCTTTTTACTCTAAACTTTTTAAATTTGGATTCATCAGGACTTAGTGCTGCGGAAAGGCATATGTATCCAAAAAACGTACATAAGCCTAAGGTACTTTAGAAGGATATTCTAACAGGACAATGGAAAGGTCCTGACCCAGTGATTGTCTGGAGTCGGGGTTCTGTTTGTGTGTTTCCACAGGGAGAACAGCAGCTGATTTGGATTCCAGAGAGACTAACCAAAGCGATTTCTACAGACCAAAAAGAAGATGATTTGACTCAAATCCATAACAGCTGATATCCAGAGCTCTAGCTTGGCTATTCTTACATCTGTGACAGTGATTAACCAGGATGCTTTTTTCAATATCTATTTTATTATTGCCTTTTCCCACATCATAAAGTTCTATTTTATTTTTTGAGCTCATACAAACCTAGGTTAATGGTTTTCTGATCAGTTTTATTTTTTGACTGTGGAGTTTTTAAACATTGCAATGGAGATTTCACCTAGGTAAAGCTACAAGGCCTTTACTATTGTCTTATGTGTTGTATGTTATGTATGCACACTTCTGTTTTGTGTTGTATATCTGTGTGTGTGTATGTCCATATATCATATATGAGGAGCACTCATGAAATAATGGATCCGAATTTTTTTTTTATTCATGTGATTTAAATGGTTTAATTTAAATTAGGTAAACAGCTGTTAAGGATTGTTTTTAAAGGTGGTTAACAGATCTGTTTGTTTACTTTCACCTTTCCTTTTCATTATATTTAATAATTCTGTTCAGGATAATGTAAATTGTTCAGAAAATTGTTTTCTTTGTACCTGTTGGAATGTTACATAATTTCTTTTTAGCATCATTGCCAGAATTCCTATCTTCATCCCAGTGCCGGTGAAGACAAAGATAAAACCAAACTACAGCTTCTATGATAGCTATCACAGTAAACTGTATAAACTGATGCATCAATGAATAATAACTCAACAAGTAATGCTCAATCAAGGAGTGGATTTACTTTGGGAGGAAATGGACATATTGATAGATTCCTCCACTTTGAACTGCTTGCAGAATTTGCCTGGACTATGTATCACTTGTATGCATTGTGAACTATCTGTTGGTGCAGCGAATTGTGATAGTGCTGGCATATCTTTGCTGATGGTGTCACTGGTGAAACAATTTTTCCAAAGGAGCCATCAATTGGCTTGGTATCATGGCATTTCTGTATCCTCCTCCCTTCTGCTAGTGATGGTCTAAAATTTGGGGGCCAACAGAGGTGAGGCAAAGAACCTCACCCTCCCACTGGCACCAAGGCCAAATTTGGGGGCCAACAGAGGTGAGGCAAAGAACCTCACCCCCCCACTGGTGCATAGGCCTATCCACAAGTATGGCTGTATGCTGGACCGGTAGTCAGTGACGGGTATGATCCAATTGCAGTGGTACCAACCTAAGACAGGAGGCTGACGCCTAGAGGTCAGATCATCCGATGACGGGTAAAGACCATATGTTGAATTGGACAACCTAACAGGCTTGGTCCCTAAGCCACATTGCTTGTTGTTTAATTAATCAGAAGGGGGGAGATGCTGAGAACCATAGCCAAGTAGGAATGACGCATGGCAATTTCCTTGTCAGCCTACCCAATGTTGCTTAGAGGGAGGACTCTCCATTGTGGAAATGGGCTTGCCTTGGACCCAGGTCATTTGCAGTGACATTGCATGAATGTTTGAGAAAGGTGACCCTGCTCAAGGACCAAGGTGGATCTGGGTTTAGGGTGGATCTGGGTTTAGGGTGGATCCTGCTAGGAATAGGGAGGTTCCAGGTTTAGGGTGGATCCTGCTGGGAATAGGGCGTATCCTGCTGCCTCAGGCGCCCGCTCCTTGAGTTCCCATTGAATTCTCGTGGGATTCAGAGAGTATTTTGGTATGCAGAGCCCGGTGGAGAGTGTGGATTTTCCCAGAACGTGTGTGTAGAGTGCCGGTGACAGTTCGGGAATAAAGATTGCTGTTTGAATCTACAAGGCGGTGTGGTGGCCCGGTTATTTTGTGCCCAGCCAGACTGCGGCACCCCATCTGCCAAATTTACATGACTTCTGTTCCTTTTTTTTTTTTTTAAGTAAAGAAGTGTTTTAAAAGCTGGGTATGGGCTGGGGTTGTGGCTCAGGGGCAGAGCGCTTGCCTAGCATGTGTGAGGCACTGGGTTCTATCCTCAGCAAGGCATATAAATAAATTAATAAACAAAGGTCCATCAACAATTTTAAAAAATATTTAAAAAAAAAAAAAAAAAAGATTACACTCCTGTAATCCCAGCTACTCAGGAAGCTGAGACAAGACAAGTTTGAGGCCAGCCTCAGCAACTTAGTCCTAGGTCAAATTTTAAAGCAACAAGGGGGGATGGCAGGGGGGCTGGGAGGCTGGGATGTAGCTCAGTGATAAAGCGCCCCAGGCTCAATCCCGTGTACCCAAAAAAAAGAAGTTTCAAAGGGGCATCAAACCTCTCTGTTCTTTTGATGGCATTCTCGTCAGCTTGGCCCCTGTCTAACAAGGGACCGAGGTCACATTTTGTGCTACCCTCTCTTCTCCCTCCCTGTCTCTGTAAGCACTCAACTTAGTTCTTCCAAGTCACTACGATGTGTGCCTCTTGCCACTTGAGAATCTGTCCCACTTTCCTTTTTTTTTTTATCTTTTTCCCCAAATTCCTACTTTTGTTTTGTATTTTTCTTACATGAACTATTTTCCTTCCTCATCTCAGGGCTCATTAAACCCAAAAATAGTATTTTTCTGTGCTTTTCTATTTTTTTTCCTCCTAAAAAAAAAAAAAATCCCATTTCCCCAGGCTCCTTTGCCCCTTGAGTTCCTTGGCTCTGTAGATTCTCTACGACGTTACATAACATTTTTAAAGTCTGTTTTCTTAACATTCATTTGCTGAAATCCGCACTTGAACCTGTGAGTGCTCATATCAACCATTGGCACTTGTTTCTGTTGCTACAAACTGATAACCTAAGACCTTCTATACAATCTCCCTCTCACGGCACTGCAGCTGAATGACTTAGAATAAATATTTGGAGGTGACTAGAGCTTAACACAGACACAAAGTTTCAAATCTGAGTGTGCTTAAATCCATATTTTAATAATTATTTGGTCACTCTTTTAAGCACTTGAGTTGGACTAGAATTATCCATGGCCCCGAGTTCTTTTTAGATAAGGGGCATCTTCTGGATACCTACTATTTTGCTTTATACCCAGTGAAAGCACCCCTGCTCCTACTCTGCGCCTACCAGCTCCAGAAGACTGAACCCACTGGGCAGCCCCTATGTTCCAAAACAGGCTCAGAAAACTATTTTCACTTTCAGAAGGGAAGCTGGATAATCAGACTCTATTGAGCGGAATGCCACGTGCAATTAAGTATTTAACAAATGCCTTTGATAAACTTTTTAAGATTCCTTGAACAGAAGGAAGGAATGGAACAAATGATAGAAATTGATGGAAGGAACGGTCCTGTGGTCAGGGTAAGTAGAAACACATGAAGATAGCATCTTGGGCCCAATTCTGTAAAAACCTAACAGCTGAGATTCCCAAGAGACACGCTGTGTCATGAATAGTGCTAAGCCGTTCATGTGGGTCAGCTCCTTCTGATGACCCAATGAGCAAGGTATTATTTTTGTCCCTAATTTACAAAGAGGAAACTGAGGCATTGTGGTAAGCTTCTGCCTGCCATTTGGCTGGCGGAGCCTTTGGAACTGCAGTTTTGCACTTGCCTGATACGTTTTGTGAGGCTTGTCCCATGGGGCCTGGAGTTTCCTCATAAAGTATCTAATGTGCTTTCTTTATCCCTAGCCCACTTCTGTCCCAAAGCCCTTCCCTGCTCCGAAGTGTTCTCTGTGTTCTTGGCAAGCCTCAACCCTGGGTCTCAGATCTGCAAGACCCAGATGTCTTTTCAACTCCCCAAGACACCTTGATAAGAATCAAAACCAGCCCTAGGGTGTAAGGAATGAGGCAAGAGGCCAAACACCAGCTGGTCCCTAACTGGAGGCCAACGTCCCTCAGATGTAGCAAATTCCACAAATTCAACTGCACTGGAACATAGCCACGAGGCACCCAGCAACCGTGCACATGGGACCCAGTGCCCTCAGCAGTGGCTGCTGGGCTCCCAGAGCCACCTGTTCTCTGCATGGACTCTTCACCCTTGTCATGGCACCATGGTGACTTCCCAATGACTAGCCCTGCAGTTGACACTCTGGAGCGTTTTGGAGATGTCTCATCATGCTCTAGCAGCATTTTATTGTCTTATCACCATCAAGGAAGCATGACTGTCTCTCTCTCACACACACACACACACACACACACACACCCCTGCATGAACCTGGCCCCTTCTTTCCTCCTTCACATTTTTCCTTGGATACTTATTTTAACTTGATTCCATCTTCATCGGGACAATACTGGGATCATCTTAATGCCCATCACTTATTGAGCCTTTCCTGGAGTTTGTGCTGAGCCTATAAAAAATGTCTACGCAACTCCCCCCATTGAATCTTCACAACCCCCCTAGGAGAAGAGAGCCCTCACTTAAAGAGCACCAAGTAGTGAAGCTTAAAGAAGCTCAGAGATTTTGCCTGGATGACAAGTAGCTGGGGGACGTGGGACACGGATCCAGAGTCGTAGGACTTACACGAGCAACTTCTCCTCAGGTGTCTGGAAATCTTTCTAGCACATTCTAGAAAGGTTGTACTCCATGCCCCCTTCAGAGCAGGCAGCATAGCAATCACACGGGATAACACTTCAGATCAACATCCATTACCCTAAGTTGGAGGCATAAAATTATTTGACTTCAGAACAGTGACCACAACAGCATTGAACCAACATAAAATAGACACCAGTGGAATGGAACAGAGAGCCGTAGACTTTAAGTAAACCCATATACTTAAAATACTTAAAATCAACTGATTTTCAACAATGGCAAGAACTACCTTGGAAAAAAAAGGTGATCTCTTCAAAAAACAGTCTAGGGAAATTAAATATCCATATGCACAAGAATGAAACTAGATTCCTGAGTCTCACTGTATATAAAAATCAACTCAAAATGGACCAAAGACCTAAAGATAAGACCTGAAGTGATCAAATCACCAGAAGAAAACATAGGTGAAACATCTCAGGACCTTGGCAAGGGCAAAGATTTTTTTAGATAAGACTTCAAAAGCACAATCAACAAACCCAAAAATAAAAAAATGGAATTCTATCAAAGGTTCTTCACGGCACAGTAAACAACCAACGGAGCAAAGAGACAACCTGCAGAACGGGAGAAAACACTTTCAACTACTCATCCAACGTCTAGAATATATAAGGAACTCAACCCAAAGCATATAAAGGAAAGAAAATAATAATAATCTGATTCTTTTATTTTTTTATTTTATTTTTTGGTACTGGGGATAGAACCCAGGGGCACTTAACCACTGAGCCACATCCCCAGCCCTTTTTAATATTTTATTTAGAGACAGGATCTCACTGAGTTGCTTGGGGCCTCGCTAAATTGCTGAGGCTGACTTTGAACTCGTGATTCTCCTGCCTCAGCCTCCTGGTCACTGGGATTAAAGGCACGCACCACCTTGCCTGGCAATAATCTGATTTTTTAAATGTCAAATGATCTAAATAGACAATTCTCAAAAGAAGATATACAAATGGCCAACAAGCATAAGAAAAAGTACTCACTATTCATCAGGAAAATGCAAATCAAAACCACAATGAGATATCACCTTAACACAGTTAGAATGGCTATTATAAAAAAAAAAAAAAAAAGAATAACAAATGCTAGTCAGAATGCAGAGAAAGGGGAACTCTAATATCTACTGGTGAGAATATAAATCAGCACAGCCATTATGGAATACAGTGGAGGTGCCTCATACAATTAGAAATAGAACTACCATATGATCCAGCATATATATGGGTATATATATATATCCAAAGGAAAGGAAATCTGTATGTCAAAGCACTATCTGCACTCCCATATTTATTTCAGCCTTATTAACAATCACCAAGATTTACAATCAACTAAGTGTCCATTTAAAGATAAATGGGCAAAGAAAATTGCCACAGTCTAGCTGGGCACAAAATAACTGAGCCACCACAAAAGCCTTGTAGATTCAAACAGCAACTCTTTATTCCCGAACTTTCACCGGCACTCTACAGGCACGTTCTGGGAAAATTCACACACTCCACCGGGCTCTGCATCCCAAATACTCTCTGAATCCCAGGAGAACTCAACAGGAACTCAAGGAGCGGGCGCCCGAGGCAGCAGGATACGCCCTATTCCCAGCAGGATCCACCTTAAACCCAGATCCGCCCTAAACACAGATCGCCCTAAACCCGGAGCAAGGTCACCTTTCATGCAATGTCACTGCAAATGACCTGGGTCCAAGGCAAGCCCATTTCCACAATGGAGAGTCCTCCCTCTAAGCAACATTGGGTAGGCTGACAAAGAAATTGCCATGCATCATTCCTACTTGGCTATGGCTCTCAGCAGAAAATGTAGTATGAAATACTACTCAGCCATAAAAAAAATGAAATCCTGCCTCTTGTGACAACCTGGGCAAGTCTGGAGAACAATATGCTATGTGAAATAAGGAAGACGCAGAAAGTCAAACATTGTAAGTTTTTGCTTATATGTGGAAACTAAAAAGAATTATCTCATAGAAATAAAGAGTAGAACAGAGGTCACCAGAGGCCAGAGAGAAGAGGATGGTGATAGAAAGAGAATAGGTAACAGCTACCAAAATACAGCTAGACAGAGCAATAAGCTCTAGTGTTCCTTAGCATAGTAAAAAGACCACAGATAACAACATTTTTTTGTATATTTCAACACAACTAGAAGAAAAGATTTTGAATGTTAACAACACAAAGAAATGATAAAAGTTCAAGGTGACAAGAAAGGTAACTACCCTAACTTGATCATTATTCATCCCACTGTACCCCACAGACATATATAATTATTAGGTGTCAATTAAAATTTTTAATTAAAGAAGGCAGGCAATTTTTGAAATCGTTGCTTGCTCTAATAGTGACTTTTTATTGGAGTTTTCCAATTTTCTGTGGAGACTTGCAAAGGGGGCATCCCGTCTCATTCCAGAGGGTGGGGCACTGACAGTTCCACAGGTCAGATTGGGCAGGAAAGAGGCGGGAGCCCGCCAAGCTTTAGCCAAGGGTTGGTTAGCAATTGGGAAGGGAATGAGAGCTTCCCTTTTGAGTTTCTAGCCCTCGGCCTAAACGAGCATCCCTCGCTGCCCAAGAGTCCCACCCATCCGAGGAGGACCCTGTGTTTCCTCCCTGGCCATCTCTGATCCATTCCTCCCCCTTCACTTCCATTACAATGCCAGCTCTTAAAATAGCCTGTGAGGTCAGAAGGGCCTCAGATTCAGATCAGGCCCAAACTCCAAGGGAAGGAGAAGGCTGTAAAAAGAAAAAGGAAGTAAGAGAAGGAAATGTGTTTCTTGTGTACTGGGGGAAGTACCCAAGTTGACTTCCAGCATTCTGATCATCTTGAATGGGATGGAGCAAGATGGATCCCACTGATAAAAACTGCAGAGGGCTCCTCCTCGGAGATTGGAAAATCAGATGCTCTTCGTGAGATTCTGTCACTATCATGTTTCCCTGTGATGGAATGAAAGCCCACCAAGCACGTGTCTTTGGTGTAAACATTTCCAAATATTCAAGAATAATGGAACATGTTAATATCTCAAACCAGAGAATTCTGTGAATGCTATCCATCCAAGACCAAGAGTGACCAGATGCATGTGAAGGGGGGAATGGGAAGGTGTAGAATTGTCCTCCAATGCTTTTTCTGCATCTGTTGAGATGATCATATGGCTCTTATCTTTAAGTCTATTGATGGGATTAATTACGTTTATTGATTTCTGTATTTTGAACCAACCTTGCATCCCTGGGATGAACCCCACTTGATCATGGTGCGCTATCTTTTTGATATGTTTTTGTATTCGATTTGCCAGAATTTTATTGAGGATCTGGAGGAAAAGGCGAGGTACAAAGTATTTCCAGATTCACACAGAGTAATAGATAATAGAGGCTGGCTGTGGAGAACCAACATGATCTTTTGGACGGATTTTACACTATTATACGTGTACGAACATAGACACAGAATAGCTGGCCACGGTGGCGCATGCCTGTAATCCTATTGGCTCAGGAGGCTAAGGCAGGAGGATCACAAGTTCAAAGTCAGCCTCAGCAGTGAGGCCCTAAGCAAATTTGCACATAAGTTGGGTTGTTGTTGTTGCTGTTGTTTTTGGATTTGGTTTTTGGTTTGGGGATTTTTGTTGTTTTTTTGGGCGGGGGCGGGTGCCTGGGATTGAGCTCAGGGCTGCTCGACAACTAAGCCACATCCCCAGCCCTATTGTGTATTTTATTTAGAGACAGAGTCTCACTGAGTTGCTTAGCACCTTGCTTTTGCTGAATCTGACTTTGAACTCGTGTTCCTCCTGCCTCAGCCTCCTGAGCTGCTAGGATTACAGGCATGTGCCACCGTGCCTGGTGCAAAGAAGTATTTTTGCAAGACCCTAAATCGATCTTTAAGAAGGTTCTACTTAAGGAGGGGGTCCAAATGGCCAGTACAATGTGTGACTATGGATTCCCTGCTCCGTGCTCAGGGTTTTATCAAGCTGGATGAGGAATACCATTGCTTGCTTTCCAGATGGTTCTAATGCGTTCTCGCCTCCGGCAATAAGTCTGAAATTTACTTCAACTGATTTAAAGAATTTATGAACAAGAATTTTATCTGAATTGTCATCACCCTTGAGCAAATGGCCCAATTGAGAAGACGTGCTAATGAGACCCACGAGGTATCCCATCAATCATGGCCCCGGGATCGCCCCAGAACTTGCCGATGGGCAACACTGCAGGATGACCCGACCATATCCATGCAGACTCTGATAAGAACTGACAGGTTAACTAAGGGCATGCGGTGGATGCCGTCCCATGGACACCTCCACCGGGCTCCTCTTTCCCCCAAGAGTCAGAATTTGTTGATGTAACCCACACCAAGAAGAATGACTCAACAGCAAGGCCTTGGTTGAGAGGCATTTTGTTACAAAGTTACAAAGTCACAGTTTATAACCCTGTGTCAGGACCAGTCAATACTGACCGAGAAAGAGAACCACAAAAGGGGTAAAGATGGGAACAGGAGGGCTGGGGCTGTGGCTCGGTGGCATGTGTGATCCTCAGCACCACATAAAAAAACTAAACCAATAGGGGCTGGTGTTGTGGCTCAGCGGTAGAGCACTCGCCTAGCAAGCCCTGGGTTCGATCCTCAGCACCACATAAATAAATCAAATAAAGGAATTTTTAAAAACTAAACAAATAAAGGCATATTATCCATCTACAAATATAAAAAAATAAATTTAAAGATGGGAACAGGATGAAGAGTTTGTGAACAACGTTCTTGTGTGTCATCTTTGGCCCAATGGATGTCTTCCCCACAAGATGAGAAGGGTTGGAAACCCCGCATTCCCAGGCATTGCCCAGGAGTCTTTCAGAGAGCATATACACTAAACTGGATCTGCCGACTTCCAGTTTGGCACCAGTCAGTGCAGGAGTAAATGGGAATAGAAAGGGCTAGAGCCACAGAAAATGCTGAAGATTAGGCAGGTCCATTCTCTAAGACTGAATTCTGAATCACCTATGGCAGGAACATGTGGTGTATCAGCTCCAATACCAAGAGGCTGTGATTAGACACGGGTGGCCATGGATCAGTGGAAAATAGAGAGCCAAAAGAAGGACCCGTTTCCACCACCTCACCTAACATGTGTGCATGCTCCTTCCCCACTATCCACACAGGTTTCCAGAGCCCCATAACACCTTAATGAAGAGTCCTGGAATTGACCCGGACTCATACTCCAGATATACTGGCATTTACTTTGTATCTTAGATTCTTGTATGCACACCTGCTTTGGTAAACTAACCATTAAAAAGCCATTCCATGGTGTCTATCTGTACGTTCTGAACTGGTTCCTCTCTTACATTTCTAGAATCCTAAGCTTTAAAATCATAGAATGTACCATAAATCTGAGAAAACACTGCAGATCTTGGAACGTCCTATAGATCTGGATATTAAAACACACTCCAACTGGGTGGCCTCTTTCCTGATTCCCTGAGAGGGTTAGCCAAGTCCATAGCACCCATCCTAGAATTGACTTGAACACAGCCCTTCAAACTTATCCCCACTACTGAGAACCATGAAACCTCACCCAAGTCGTTATATGGTCTATAATTTAGGACCAGGTTCATGAAGCTTAAAACATTTGCACAGACCGGCATGATGGTGCACTCCTGTAATTCCAATGGCTTGGGAGGCCAAGGCAGGAGGATCAGGAGTTCAAAGCCAGCCTCAGCAAAAGCAAGGCACTAAGCAACTCAGTGAGACCCTGTCTCTAAATAAAACACAAAATAGGGCTGGGATGTGACTCAGTGGTCAAGTACTCCTGAGTTCAATCCCAGATAGATAGATAGATAGATATCACAAAAGGGAACTATTTTCTTTATCTCCCCTGAAATATTGGACCCAGCAAGATGCTCACACATTCCCACAGATGTATTCCCAGCAGAGGGGAATAATGCCCAAGAAGAGCTTGCAAATGGCCTATTGGGAAGGAAGGAACTTCAGATTGGGTCACTGGTGTAGGACGGTGCTCGAGGTGGAGGGTGCTTTTCATTTATTGTTTTATTTTAAAATTTTTTGGTATTGGCAACTGAACCCACCAGGTGGCTTCACCACTGAGCCACATCCCCAGCCCTCTTTTATGTTTTATTTTGAGATAGGATCACTCTAAGTCACTGAGGATCTCACTAAATTGCCACGGCTGGCCTCAAACTTACAATCCTCCTGCCTCAGCCTTCTGAGTCAATGAGATTACTCGTGTACACCACTGTGCCTGACATAGAGGATGAATTTAGGACCACCTGGAAGGTTCGTTTTCAGCACCCTCATAGAGAGGATGTTTAAACAATCCTCATTAGTTGAGGTCTGGAACCATCCTGAGAAAAGCAGGTTAAAAAAAAATCATTAAACCTTGACACCAGCTGAGAAATTCCCAGGCCCACCGGCTGCCCCCCCCCCCATGTGTTTTATAACATTGTTTCATGATGTGAAGACACTAACTTAAAAAATCTGAAAAAAAAAAAAATTGCCTTTGCTTAGAAACTAACGTTCAGCCAGTGTTAGATTAATTCAAAAAGCTCAGCAATTCTCTAAAGATTGACTCCAACAATAACAAAGAATCTCTTTTCTCGTTTCCCCTTCATTCTTGTGCTATCTTTGACACGAATAACCATACCGGCATCAGCAGAGGTCCCCCAGACATCACGAGGCACCTGGAGGATCAGTCCCCGGTACCCAACCTGCGTTCCTAGGCATGCGATTTTCTTTTTTCTCATTTTAAAGGAAAAATCCCATCCTGGGAGGGCTCAGCCTCCAGAGAAGGGTGGAAAATGAATATTCATTATACATATCTAAATTGGGACTATAAATTTAATAATTTTTATGTTGCTTTATTTTGAAGCTTTTGCCTCGTTCGGGTCTGAATCCTAGGAGGTAGTTTGATATTCCAAATCCCTCAGTTTCTAAAATCTCCCTGGTGCCTTTATTCCAAATCAAGTGTTTGAGTTAATTATATTCTCCCGCTCCCATTAAACAGGAGAAATTCTTCAGAGAATGTTACTTAAATGAAACTTCTTAGAATTGTTTCGTTGGAATTGTTTTGCTGTGGTGGGCCCCATGAGAAGAGGCACACACGTGTTCAGAAATGAGACTGTCCACAGCTGATGTAATTATTCAGTCATTTATATAGGATTGTTTTACCAAAATGGCATGATAGTCTCAAAAGCCAAAAGATGAAAGTTTATTCAGTAAGGAAATTAGACTTATTAAAAAATATCAGGACTGGAGATGTAGATCAGTGGTAGGATGCTTATCTAGCCTGCACAAGACCCTGGGTTCAATCCCCAGCACTGCCAAATAACAAACAAATAGATATATCTCCATATTGATTTTGACCAAGGCAAAAGAAACTTCAAAGACAGCAGTCTTAGACTGCTTCAGTTCTGTCATATGGAAAATTGAGTGCAATGGATAACGGAAAGGAACCTCCTATATTTTCCTTGCTATTAAAAATAAGGGCAGCCGGGCCCAGTGGAGCATGCCTGTAATCCCAGTGGCTTGGGAGGCTGAGGCAGGAGGATCACAAGTTAAAAGCCAGCCTCAGCAATTTAGTGAGGTCCCAAGCAACTCAGTGAGCCTCTGGCTCAAAATATTTTTAAAAGTGTGGGGAGAGGGTGCTGGGAATGTGGCTCAGTGGTAAAGCACTCCTGGGTTCAATCCCTGGTACCAAAATAACAATGGCAGTTCCTTCTAACCAAACCAAGTAGGATACTGAACTCAACAAAACTTAAGGATTTGTTGCTCTGTGTCAATAAAGTACACAAAAAAATAGAGACAAGTGGCAGATGTCCTGCAGCATTAAGCAGGACATCCAATCACAGTGTCCCTGAGCATCATCCCTGCCTTCGTGTAAACCCTAAGGCCCCACAGTGGCACAGCTTAAGTGTTTCTAGGTCCTATTCTGCATGTCTGTCATCCATTCTCCCTTACGTTGCTACCCATCCACAAACCCCCTCTCCATCCAGACTAAAAGCTTTTTTCCCTGTGTCAATCAGTCCTCAGAGGAAGTCATGCTCACATCTCTAGATCAGATATTAGAAGCCCCGTCTACACCTCCTTTATCAACTGTATGCTTTTGCTAGGGAGGAAAAGAGGATTGAAGCAGGTACCCGAAGCCTGAGTCCCAGGCCAGCACTGCTACTGGGCAGTCATCCCCCGATACCACCCACCACATTTGGATCTAATTCAGCTCACAGGCCCAGCCCCCAGGTTCCTAAAAGCAACCCTGTCTTCTTGCCTCTGGAATGTGCACGCAGCTAGCTTAGAAAGAGCGAGGAATGTAGACATGTTTGCTGGGGCTCTGGGAAAGACATTCCATTGCCCCTATGAGTGAGTTCTCTCTGGTGCAGCTGCTCTTGGCTGGCATGCACAGAATTGCTGTGGTCACCTTGCCTCTCCCCCAGGTGAAGCCGGCTACAGACGGGGGAGCCAAGCCAAGAAAGTCATGGAAAATGGCAGCAGGCCCATTGCATTCTGTCCATCCTGAAACCAGTCTACCTTCTCTGAGATTTTCAATAATATAGCAAATGGTTAGGGTGAGGTGAGGTGCATCTCCAGGGGCACAAAGTAAATGACCATTCAAAACATATCTTGTAAATGGACAAAGAAAATATGGTATCACACACAAGGGAATATTACTCAGCCATAAGAGAAATGAAATTATGGCACTTGCTGGTAAATGGATGGAACTGGAGGCTCTCATGCTTAGTGAAATAAGCCAGTCCTGAAAAACCAAAGGCTGAATGTTCTCTCTGAAATGTGGATGCTAACACATAAAAAAGGTAAGGGAGGGGACTGGGGTTGTGGCTCAGCGGTAGAGCACTTGCATAGCACGTGCGAGGCCCTGGGTTTGATCCTTAGCACCACATAAAAATAAATAAATAAAATAAAGGTATTGTGCCCAACTACAACTAAAAAAATAAATATTAAAAAAAAAAAGGTAAGGGAGGGAAGAATAGATGTTCATTGGATTAGACAAAGGGGAACAGAGGAAAGGGAGGGGAGTATGAGACTAGGAAAGACAGTAGTATGAATTGGACGTAACTTTCCTACGTTCATATGTGAATACATGACCAGTGGAATTCCACATCTTGTACAACCACAAGAACGGGATCCTTAGGACAAGTTATACTCCATGTATGTATGTCAAAATACACTGTACTGCCATGTATATTTAAAAACAAATAAAAAATCGTATCTCAGCCTTTCTGAATATAGATGCTCCTTGGTTTACAGTGGGATCCTGCCCCAATAAGACCATTGTAAATTGAAAATATCACGGGCTGGGGTTGTGGCCCAGTGGCAGAGCACTTGCCTTGCATGGTGAGGCACTGGGTTTGATCCTCGGCACTGCATAAAAATAAATAAATAAGAAATAAAGGTTAAAAGAAAAGATGAGTAAGCCAAAACTGCTTGAATCCGACTAACCTGCCAAACACCCTGGCCTAGCAACACAGCGCACCGTAGAGTGTTGCCTGTGTCAACCGTCATGGGGCTGTTTGGGAGCTGTAGCTCACTGTTGCTGTCCTGCATCTCACAGATGGTACCGCATAGCTCTAGTCCTGGAGAAGACCAAAATTCAAAGTATGGGTGTTGCCGAATGTATTCCACTTTTGCACCCTCACAAGGTCACAAAGTTGTCAATCCAATCATCTGGAGTCGGGGTGGTCACTGCATGGCAGCCTCTGCCTATACGGGGGCAGTTTCTACGCCTGTCCAAAGCTGGGCCCTGCTCAGAGGAAGCAAGACCAGGCCCCATGCAGGGCAATACCACCTCCAGTGGCCCTTCATTCCTCTGAGGCTGCTGCTCCTTCTTGGCCTCCTTTCATCCCCTCTGATTCCACGTATTCCTCCTGTTACCTTTGGTGAAACACCACACAAAAACACACATAAGTAACGTGGCAATAGCTTACAGCTCTCCTTATCTTTGACCAACATATTCCTATACACCTGAGGATCTGGTTTTCAGAGCCATTGGAGAAAAGGCGTCCTCTATGCTACTTCACAGATGAAACCTGTGACTCCTGGCTCCTGGTGGTTGGGCGACTTGCCCACGGTCATATAGTTGCAGTGGTGGCACTGGGACCCGAGCCCAGGTCCCCTGGGTCCACTCAGGTGTGCTTTTGGCACCAGGGAGGTTATTTAAAAGGCCCACATGGTCCTCATCCTGGCTGATTAATTCACCATTGATGGGGGACAGACTTGGCGGAGAAAGGCACGCTCCAGAGAACACCACCTTGTGAGCAGCTGGGGGAAAGCCCTGGCAAATCTCGCTTCCTCTCATCAACAGCTCTCTCCGTCACATTGTTCTCAGCATTGTCTGCACTTCCCCGTTAGTCACTCGTGAGTCAAGAGCTGGCTGTGGCCAGCTGCAGACATGCTCCACTGGCTCCCCGGTGGGTGGCAGCCTCCTCGTGGGGCCCAGGCACAACACGGCTCTCCTCAGAGGCCCTACAGAGGCCAAGCTCTGCAGGCCAACAAGCCACAGGGGACCTCCCAAGCCACCTGTTATTGTGACCACGCAAGCCCTAATCAGTTTGTTTTGATCGGTGTTCTGAAAAGGAAATGAAGCCTATATTTATTTAAAAAAAAAAAAAAGACAAGGCCACTTGCCCATCCCCCTATGAGTATTTGGAATCCACTGTCCTCTTCCTAAAAACCACTAGAGACATAAGTAAGATCCCCTTGCCCAGAGATCTCCTGGTCAGGGCATAAAATACTGAGCTTGTTGGCAGTTTTTCCAAAGCTCCTCTATTGGCTGGGAAGAGCTGGAAAGATCTAAAAGGGACAGGGGGTAACTCACTTGCATTAGAGGGTGCTGTGCTTAATGAAAGAGGAGAAAACCTCAACTTAGGTCAGCACATGAGACAGAGACAGTTCAGCACATCTATGAGTGATGTCATGTGGTGAGTTGTGTCCTCCACAAAAGGATATTTTGTAGTCCTGACCCCTAGTACCTCCAATGTGACCTTACTTGAAGAACTATACAGAGGTGACCAAGTTAAAATGATATCATTAACAGAGGTCCTCATCCAATACAACTGGTGTCCTTCTAAAAAGGGGAGTTTGGAGACCCACAGCGAGAAGCTCAGGTGAAGCCAAAGATTGACGTTCCAAGGAACTTGACAGAGATTTCCAGCAACCACCAGAGGCTAGGAGAGAGGCATGGAACAGATCCTCCACGACAGCCCGTGGAAGGAATCAACCTGCAGATGCCTTGATCTTGGACCATTTATTGTCTAGGAGATAACAAATTTCTGGTGTTCAAGCCACTCCATTTGTTGGACTTTGTTACCACAGTCCTAGCAAACTAATACAGGTGGCATTGGTGCATTTACCTACACCTGTTCCTCATTAAAGACTGGTATATTTGAGGTTCTTCAACAGGTGAATGGCTGGCTCCTCCTTCCCATGCAGACCTGAGCTCATGTGCTGCTCTTCATGCCCTTCCTGACTACCCAAGCTAGTTGACAGCATCCCCTTCTCCAGCAGTTTACCCTACTGACTGATTTATTTTCTTTTTCTTTGTTTATTTTCTTCTTTTGGGGGGGTGTGGGGAGGAACTGGAGATTGAACTCAGGGGCACTCAACCACTGAGCCACATCCTCAGTCCTATTTTGTATTTTGTTTAGAGACAGGGTCTCACTGAGGTGCTTAGCACCTCTCTTTTGCTGAGGCTGGCTTTGAACTCGCGATCCTCCTGCCTCAGCCTCCTAAGCTGCTGGAATTACAGGCATGTGACACCACACCCGACCTGATTTATTTTCTTGATGACATGTCTCACATTCTTATTCAGATGTTGCTAGCCTTAATGTCTTTATCCACACCTCTACAAGGTAAGTTCATAAGAGCAAGGTTCTTATTTGTCTCCATCATAGCCATGGATAATAATGGAAGCCAAGTACACATATATTGGATAAGAGCACATATGTGGGAGATTGCACATATACTTCTTCATTCAGTGTATTCACTAAACATTTATTTTTTAAAAAAATATGAATGTCTAGAATACTATAACACTCTGGAGAAACTCAAAAGAATTTGAAGTCCTAGCCATTGATGAGCACAGGAAACTCCCCAAACCATCCCATGCAGTATATTGCAAGTAGGAAAGTTGGGTTCTACTCACAGCCCCTGATATTGATTTCAATATTACCACCACATTATACCTACTTGCTTCCTTCCTTCACCTCCTGAATGCAAAACAAGAATCTAACAAGGAGGACAAGAGAGTCAAAACATGCCTAGATCCTCCGTGAGGAATAAACTCCCTAAATGCTTCTGCATCCCTTCTGCTAAAACCAACTTTGTGAAAGCTGAGACCCTCAGGAAAGCCTCAGCAGATTCAGCTCCCACATCACCTATCCACTGCCCACCCCTGTCTCTCTCCCCGGGGCTGGTTGATTTGAGAGTAGAATGATCATTTGTGATGGTGCCTCATGCTGCTCCTCTACATAGACAAGTCTCTAAACACTGGTTAAAGATCAATGTCTCTTGCAGTTTGCAGCCTGAGCTAAATGGCATTGCTGCCCACCGCTCACTCCATAGGACCTTCCTAGACACAGGTGTCCCTAAAGGGCTACCTCAAGTTGGAACAAAAAAGAGGTGTTGTCTATGCACCCCCTCAGCCACTCCTTGTGCTAAGAAAGAGCTTTGGTCTTAGGATCAGGGGACTCTTTATGGATCCTGGTCACTGTTCACCCACTTACTAGATGTGAGAACTTGCTCGAGTATTCTAAACAGTCCATTCCCTTCATTGGACAATGATGACCTCTTCCTCACACCATTGTCACAAACTGGAATATATGTGAAAGCACACACAAGGTGCCTTTTCTGTAGTAGGTAATAAATATCAGTAGAAAATGGACTCAAAGAACAGACCCGACAGATGGTCTACGCCCTAGACAATGGCAGGCAGTCCCTATCTGGGAGCCTGAAGGGTCCCATCATTGATGTGGTAGAGGCTCCCCCGTGCTCTCACTAGTTAACTACTAGGGTACGAAAATGTTTTAATTCTTGAAAATGAGATCATAAAGTATTTTCAAAGAGTTTCTTATAAAAAGAGTAATGTAACCTAGTTCTGGAAGGTGACACAATTGTCTCTCTGGGGTGCTATCTTTCCCTGCGACAGTGATAAGGAGTGATCACTGGGTGGAGAATCACGATTGCAAGCTGGTGGAAAGAACTACACAAGCCTGACTGACACACTTGCACAGCAGAGGTTGCCTGTTCTGACATAATCACCCCCACGTCTCTGGCCCAACTTGCCCGCTTGCCGTTGGCACCCACGCAGGTCACGTGGGAATGATTTCACCAACCAGTTTCAGAAAGCAAGTAAAGCAAATGACATACATTTATAGGTCCCACAGTTGGAATATCCAGGAAACAATCATGTGTCTCTTCTGATTATCTTTAGCTCCTCATGGTCTTCTGGAAGATAGTAGATAGATTCCTGGGTATAAGCATTAGGGCCCATCTTTGTTAGGACTTTGTTTGCTGGATGGTGAAGGGCAGGTCTCTTCACACCTACACCTGTTTCTGATTTGCAAATAGGGCAGTGATCTCTTCCAACCTCATTCTTGAATGATCAGGAAGGATGATAATGACATCCCTATTTTCTCCAGACTGTAGAGATGCTTCAACACTCCATCAATCTCGTTGCCATTACATGATCATGTTATTGATAAAGTACATTGAAATTCTTAAATATTTCCCAGTGGCTTTCTTTGGAAAACAGTTGTAGCGTGGAAATAAAATGAATCTCACAGAGAAGCACCAAAATACCAGGATGAATAAGGCTTTTATCTGAGGGTAAATTTTCTCTCTAAATTTACACTACATTGCTTATCATAGGCAAGAATATTGAACATAAAACAACTGTAACATGCACATTGCAGTAATGACCTACATCATCACTTTTGGAGGCAGATTATAGATAAGATGAAAGAGTTGAAAATATCATCTCAATTGCCCTAGATTTATTATTCCTTCCAAAGTGGATGAAAGGAATTAAAATAATAGAAACTTAGACAACCAAATCATTGAATCAAGGATAAAAGAACAATCACCAAATGACGAAATGAAACAACTATACCAAAAAAAATCTTGACCAAAGACAGTTTAACAGAGGATAGGGTATAGCTCTAGACATCAGAATGTGCTGTTCTTTCATAAATTTTTAAAGTCACTCTTGTTCAGAATGCTAAGAAAAATATTCAACTCTTAATATTCAACTCTCGTCTTTAATCCGCTATATAAAGTGCGATGTGCAAAAGGAAAAAAATAAAATCTGTGGCCATGTTTTTGAAAGTAGTGAAAATTCTTGCCTGACTTTTATCTTTTTCTCTCTCCCCACCAAAAATATTCTAAAAAGGAAACATAAAAGAGATTATCTTTCATCAATGACCCTATTGTTTCAAATGCTTATATTTTCTCAGTCCTAAATTCTTCTACTGGGAGCCTCCAGGGGAAAGAGCCTGGTGGTTTGGTTATCCTCATTTGACACGTCAGTCACAGCCCTCACATATGGAAAACTGTGGAATCACGTCTGAAGGAGCGCTCACGGAATCCCCCTGCAAACATCCAATCCTGCGTTTTGAGACTGAACCATAGGCCCCTCAATTTCGATAGTCCCACCTCCCACTGACTAGACACCAGTCAGAATATATTTCAAGAATTCAATCCACTCTGTCAAAGACAGGCCAGCTTGGCCTCAGTTCCAGGATTCAGACACAGAGCCACCTGTGTCACCCAGAGGACAGTGGCAGGAGACCCTTCTCTGTGATTCCTGAGCCACAGGAGGAATCAGGCAACTGCCTGGCCTTGCGCAAGTTTTCATTTCCTCCCTACGTAGATCCTGAGGCTTAAAGGCCTGTTGTTCACCACCCAGTTTGAAGGAGGAAGTTGACACTGTGCCCTGTGATGTGACCCCTCTGGCTGAAGACTGTCCAGCAGCCACCGTGGCCCTGATGTGGGTTCCATAATGAATCAGCTTGAGTTCTGACTTTCTGCAGCGCCGGCTGACTAGTCTTCCCGGGCACAGCCTGGGCAGAAGGATCCTCACCTCCTCAGCCAAGCTTTGCCCTGGCAATGAAAATGAACTTCTTTCTACAGTGACCTAAGAAGTGGAGGCCATCTCCTCCAGTCCTGCAGGAAGTGGCATGGGAGACAGCTCCAGGAAAATGGACGCTTTGGAAGTTCAGGGGTTGGCATGTTTGGATGGCTTGAGAAATAACTTCCAGGCCCGTATCAGGCACACGACAAAGCTGATGCCACAGGAGGTCAGCAAGGAAGGCAGTGCTGTCCCCTTGCATATTGTTCCCAGGACCAGGACAATCTACTTCCCGGGAGGTGTCCCAGCAAAGTCAAGACACATCACCCAGGTCACACAGCCTTGTTCCAGACACACTTCACCTCCCAACTGAGGTGCTTCCAACTCATTAGAACCATTCAGATGTGTGTTCTGTGAAGCTGATCATCCTATTTAATTTGGAACTGCCTGATAATGGCTTCATCAGCCTACGTTATTCTGCCCTCCCTTTTCTAACTGTGCACTTCAGGTCCAATTTCCACTTACCTAAGGCACTTCTATGAGAAAACGTAAATGTTTAAGAACTTTCAGAAGCATTTTTACTTAGCTCATAAATTCTCATAAATTTGCTTTAAGCAATTTTCTCAGAGTTGATTCCCTGACCTAGGAGCATCAGCATCTCCTGGGACCATGTTAGAAAGATAAACTCTTATTCTCATATTCTCTCTCTCTCTCTCTCTCTCTCTCTCTCTCTCTCTCTCTCTCACACACACACACACACACACACACACACACACCGAACCTACTAAACCAGAACCTCGGGAAGGTGGGGGGGCACCCAGTGAAGTGTGTTTTAACAAAATCAATTATCATTGATTCAGCTGCAGGTCCAAGTTTGAGAATCACCAACTTAAGAGATATTCCTTTTCACCATGGTGGGTGAAGGCAAATTTATATACATACAACTCTTTGAGTGTCATCTGAATGTTAAATAACTTTTCCTGTTAGGCAAAAGCTATCCTTTTTCTATTGACGTAAGAAAAGAAACATGGGATAGAATTTCACTTCATGAATCTTCAAATTTGTTTCTCTTGGAGCAGAGTTCTTAACCAAGCAAATGCAACCAAGCAGAAAACACCCTGGGAGATGTTTTAAACACCTCATCATTTTGGCAAGGGAAGTCATATTCTTTTTTTTTTTTTCTTTTGGTAACGGGAATTGAACTCAGGGGCACTCAACCACTGAGCCACATCCTCAGCCCTATTTGTATTTTATTTAGAGACAGAGTCTCACTGAGTTGCTTAGCACCTTGCTTTTGCGTCGGCTGGCTTTGAAATTGCAATCCTCCTGCCTCAGCCTCCTGAGCCGCTATGATTACAAGCTTGCACCACCACGCCCCCCTGGAGGTCATGTTCTTTAGTCCTTGGTGTGCACCTCTGGTCAGACAACTTGTTCAACTGGAGTGAATTGCAAAGTGGGCCCATTATGGCTTATCCTTTCCAGGGCCGCCCCCAGCAAGACCATTTTAAGACCCAATATGTAGATAAAATGGTGAAAAATGACAACCACATAATCTTTATCACAAAGATAGAAATAAAACACACAGATTTCTCTGGTCCCTTCTTACTGAAAACAGGAATGCTAGAAATACATTTTTTTTCTTGGTAACATTATAGAATGTCATGCCAGTCATGAGAAAAATCATTCAAATGTTTGATTCTCTTCTTTTTCTCATAGAAATATATATATATATATATATATATATATATATATATATATATATATATATATATACACATACATATTCTGAAAATCAAGTCTTCCCTTAGAAATCTGCCCATGTCCCGCCCCCCATGAAGGTACAGGTGGCCTGGTTGAAAACTTAGTAACTTGAGGGAACTTAAGTCTCCCAAAGAAGATTAAGACCCATTTTTTCAGAAACACTAGACTGGTTTAAGTGTATTTAGGCTTTAAACATATGAACAATGTTTGGGGATTGAACCCAGAGCCTATGCATGCAGGGCAAGCACTCTACCAACTGAGCTAGATCCCTAGCCCCTTATATCTGATTCTTAGTCTTTCAAATCGATTAGCCTCCATTGAAGTATGTCAAGCTAAGAATGGAAAAAGAGGAGCTGTTGTGTAACGAACTTTCTCCCACCATTATTTAAAAATGAAAGAAGGACTCCAGTGAAATGCATTGCCAATTCTCATTTTTCTGGAAAGTCCAGTTGGAGGGGGGGATTTAATGTTCTTCCCTATCCAGGACATAAAATAATTTTTTTTAGCAAATTGAGGCAAAACTTCCTGCTTTGAAGCAAAGGTTGACTGTGGTTATTAAGGGCCCAGTCTAGGGAAAAAGTGCAAACTAAACCAGGAGTGAAGGATAAAGGGAAAGTATGGAGATCAGATTTTTAAGGGGACCGGAGAAGAGTTAAAGTGAAGGAATAAGAGGAAAAAAACATTCCACTTGCACAGGCCCTGCCAACCCTTGTCACCTGAAATGTCCATTATTTTGAGCACACGCCACGTGACCTGGATGTGGGATCTCTCCATCTCTCCTCACTGTTCTCTCTCTCTCTCTCTCTCTCTCTCTCTCTCTCTCTCTCTCTTTCTCTCTCTCTCATTTATTCTTTTTAGATATACATGAGAGTAGAGTATGTTTTGATGCATAGAATATAACTTATTCTAATTAGGATCCTATTCCTGTGGTTGTACATGATGTGGAGTTTCACTGGTCATGTATTCATATATGAATGTAGGAAAGTTATTCATTCTGTCTTTTCTATTCCCATCCTCCCTCCTTCCCTTCATTCCCCTCTGTCTAATCCAATGAGCTTCTGTTCTTCCCCAAACCCCTTATTGTATATTAGTATCCACATATCAGAGAGAACATTTGGCCTTTGTTTTGAGGGTTTGGCTTATTTCACTTAACATGATAGTCTCCATTCCATCCATTTACTGGCAAATGCCATAATTTCATTCTTCCTTAAGGCTGAGTAATATTGCATTTGTATACCTACCACATTTTCTTTATCCATTCATCTGTTGAAGGGCACCTAGGTTGGTTCCATAGTTTAGCTACTGTGAATTGAGCTGCTATAAACATTGATGTGGCTGCATCACTATAGTGTGCTGATTTTTAAATCCTTGGTTATATACCAAGGAGAGGGATAACTTGATCAAATGTTGGTTACATTCCAAGTTTTCTGAGGAATTTCCATACTTCTTTCCAGAGTGGTTGCACTAATTTGCAGTCCCACCTGCAATGTATAAGTGAACGTATTTCCCCACTCACATCCCTGCCAACATTTATTGTTACTTGTATTCTTTTTAGTGTGTGTGGTGCTGGGGATTGAACCCAGGGCCTTGTGCATGCGAGGCAAGCACTCTACCAGCTGAGCTATATCCCCAGCCCCCTTACTTGTGCTCTTGATAATTGCCATTCTGACTGGAGTGTGATGGAATCTCTGTGTAGTTTTCATTAGTATTTCTCTAATTGCTAGAGCTGTTGAACATTTTTATGTGTTTGTTGACCATTTGTATTTCTTCTGTGAAGTGCCCTTTCAGTTACTTTGCCCATGTATTGGTTGGGTTATTTGGGGTTTTGTTGGTGTTAAGTTTTTTGAGTTCTTCGTATATCCTGGAGATTGATGCTCTATGTGATATACAGGTGGCAAAGATTCTTCTCCCATTCTGTAGGCTCTCTGTTCACATTCTTGATTGTTTCCTTTGCTGTGCAGAAGCCCTTTAGTTTTATACCATCCCATTTATTGACTTTTAATTTTATTTCTTGCACCTTAGGAGTCTTGTTGAGGAAGTCAGTTCCTAAGCCAACATGATGGAGGGATGGGCCTATATTTTCTTCTAGTAGGCACAGAATCTGTTTTCTAATGCCTAGATTCTGGATCCACTTTGAGTTGAGTTTTGTGCAGAGTGAGAGACAGGAGTTGAATTTCATTCTACTACATATGGATTTCCAGTTTTCCCAGCACCATTTGTTGAAGAGGCTATCTTTTTTCCAATGTATGTTTATAGCGCCTTTGTCTATTATGAGATAACTGTATTTATGTGGGTGAGTCTCTGTGACTTCTATTCTGTCCCATTGGTCTTCATGTATGTTTTTGTGACAATACCATGCAATTTTTGTTATGTAGCTCTGTAGTGTAATTTGAGGTCCAGTATTGTGATGCCTCCTGCTTTGCTTTCTCACTAAGGATTGCTTTGGCTATACTGGGCCTTTTATTTTCCAAATGAATCTTATGACTACTTTTTCTATTTTATGAAGATCATCAATGGAATTTTAATAGAAAATCATGAAGACATTGACAAATTTCTAGAGACATATGTGCTGGGAGCCATTAGCCAAGTAGGTATGACAATTTCCTTGCCAGCGTACCCCATGTTGCTGACATTTTGCAGTGACATTGAATGTAGGTGACCTTGCTCAAGGACCAGGGCGGATTAGGGTGTTCCCGGTTTAACATAATCGGGTTTAGGGCGTTCCCAGTTTAGGTTCCAGGTTTAAGGTTTAAGATTATTCCTGCTGGGAATAGGGCGTATCCTGCTGCCTGAGTTCCCCTTGAGTTCTCACGGGATTCAGACAGTATATTTTTGGGAGACAGAAACCCAGTGGAGGTGGATTTGAGAGAGAACGTGGATTTCCCCAGAACGTGTTTGTAGACGGCTGGTGTGAGTTCGGGAATAAAGAGTTGCTGTTTGAATCTACAAGCTGTGTGGTGGCTCGTGATTGTGTGCCCAGCCAGACTGCGGCATTTGAGCCCAGCCAGACAGTGGCACATATGACCTACCCAAATTGAATCAGGAGGACATAGAAAATTCAATCAGATCAATTTCAAGCAATAAAATTGAAGATGTCATCAAAAGCCTACCAACAAAGAAAAGCCCAGGACCAGATAGACCTCAGCAGAGTTCTACCAGACCTTCAAAGAAGAACTTACACCAATCCTCCTCAAATTATTCCCTGAAATAGAAAAGGAGGGAACTCTTCCAAACTCATTCTATGAAGCTAGTATTACCCTGATACCAAAACCAGACCAAGTCACATCAAGGAAATAAAACTTCAAACCAATATCCCTGATGAACATAGATGCAAAAATTCTTAATAAGGGCCTGGGGCTGTAGCTCAGTGGCAGAGCACTTGCCTGGCATTTGTGGGGCACTGCGTTCAGTCCTTGGCATCACATAATTAATTAATTAATTAATTAAAGGCACACTGTCTATCTACAACTATTAAAAAAATTCTTAATAAAATCCTGGCAAATCACATACAAAAACATATTAAAAAGATAGTGCACCATGATAACGTGGGGTTCATCTCAGGGATGCAAGTTTGGTTCAATATTTGTAAATCAATAAGCATAATTCATCACACCAACAGACAAAAGACAAGAATCACATGATAATCTCAATTGCTCCAAAAAAAAACTTTGACAAAATTCAGCATCCATTTATGCTCAAAACACTAGAAAATCTAGGGTTAGCGAGAATATACTTCAACATTGTACAAGCTATATATGCTAAACCCAAGGCCAACATCATTCTAAATGTAGAAAAATTGAACGCATTCCCTCTAAAAAACTAGAACGAGACAGGGTCGCCCTCTTTCACCACTTCTATTCAACGTAGTCCTTGACACCCTAGCCAGAGCAATTAGCCAAATGAAAGAAATTAAAGGGATAAGAACAGGAAAAGAAGAGCTCGAAATGTCCCTCTTTGTCAACAACATAACTCTATATTTAGAAAACCCAAAAAACTCCACCAGAAAGCTTCTAGAACTCATAAACAAATTCATCAATGATATAAAATTAACAGCCAGACATCAATTGCATTCCTATACACCAATGATGAATCAGCTGAAAGAGAAATTAGGAAAACTATCCCATTCACAATAGCCTCAAAAAAATAAAATAAAATACTTGGAAATCAGTCTAACAAAAGAAGTGAAGGACCTCTATGATGGAAATCTCAGAACACTAAAGAAAGAAATTGAAGAAGACCTTAGGAGGCGGAAAGGTCTCCCACGTTCTTGGGTAGGCAGAATTAATATTGTCACAATGGCCATACGACCAAAAGTGCTCTACAGACTTCATGCAATTCCTCTCTGTTCTCTCTAGGCCTCTACCCACTCTCACTCCCTCTGCCTCTCCAGAGAGGCTTGTTATATTCTCCTTGTGTTGGATTCTAACTATTAACCAAAAATTGCCTCCTGAGAAATTAGTTGATATTAATTTCCAGGAACAATTGGTCGTTGAATTCAATTCTACATGCTTTGTTGTAACGTAATATCGTTAAAATTTTATACAACCAGCTTAATATTTTAAAACCCAACCACATGGGATCTACAATGATATGGTACATAGATTTCTCAGAAGTACAATTGAAAAAAAATAGCATAAATGTTTAAAATTGGGAACCATAAGGAATCTATGAAAAAGTTATTTTATTACAAAAAAAAAAACCTATGGGTAACTCTATTAATAATTCTAAAATGGATGATTTGGGGAATGCAGTATTCATTACAATGAAAAGTAGAACATTTCAAGAGCTGGATAATTGTGAAATAAACTAACACTACTACTGATAAAGTACCTCCTCAAAAAACTCTGATCCTAATTGTTTTACAGACAGATTCTTTTTGAAAATCAAATAGTACCTGTGCCACATATATCCCCACAGAAAAATCTGATAAACATTTCATTTTCTAACTCTACCATATCCCTGATTCTTTATCTTTTTTTAACTAATTAATTTATTTATTTTAATTAGGTATATATGACAGCAGAATGCATTTTGATTCATTGTACACAACTGCAGCACAACTTTTCATTTCTCTGGTTGTACACGATGTAGCGTCACATCATATGTGCAGACATACATGTACCTAGGGTAGTGATGTCCATCTCATTCCACCATCTTTCCTGCCCCCATGCCCTTCCCCACCCCCTTGGCCCCATCAAAATTCCTCCATTATTCCCATCCCCCCTCCATTGTGGATCAGCATCCACTTATCAGAGAGAACATTCAGCCTTTGTTTTTTGGGGATTGGCTTCTTCACTTAGTCTATATCTTAACAAGGAAAACATAAGATAGAAAATTGCAGACCAACCCCACTTCTAATAGGAGATTAAAAAGCTAAAGAAAATAACAACTCGAGTGAAGCAACACAACAGAAAGCAATAAGTGATCACATATGGCTTATTTGTGAATGTACCAAGAGTTAAATATTAGTAATTCTATATAACACACCACTGTAAGGGCACAGGAAAAAGATAAGGTTAATTATTCCAATAAATATCAAACATTAATAATCATTCCTTAATTTAAAACAAGTATTTAGCAAATCAGTGAATATTTCTATTAATAATAAAGTATTACGGGTACTCCTATAAATAGCAAGACATCTAAGTGAGGGACAAAGATATCAACTCAGGCTGCAGGTGTAGCTCAGTGGTAGAGCACTTGCCTAGCATGTGTGAGGCACTGATTTCCATCCCAGCACCACACACACACACACACACACACACACACAAGATACCAACACTCATTGCCAACTTAATATTCATATTACATTTATTTTTATACCTTTGTATCTCTGTGTATATTGGATATATATTATAGCCAACACAACACCAAGCACACAAAACAGATGCACATAATGAGAAAAAATTTCCTTTCAAGTATAATTACCTATATAAAACAGGCACACAGATACATGAATGTGACACAAATAAAAATTTTAAATCTTTCATATTTTTGTGCATTATTATACATATATACAGACAACCAAAAATAATTATTTCACAATAACAATTCACAAAATTCCTACATATAACCTTAATGAGAACTATGTGGTTCATATACCTAAAGGACATAAACAGAAAACAACCATGTGAATGTTTAAAAGATGTCAGTTCTTCCACAAAGAGATCCATAAGTTGAAAGTATTTCCAAACAAAAATCCTAGTACCCAGCCAGGCGCAGAGGCTCATGTCTGTAATTCTAGCTATTCAGGAGGCAGAAGAGGGAAGATTCCAACTTGCCTGGGCAACCCAGCCAGAGCTTGCCTCAAAATGAAATAAAATAAGGGGCTGGGAACGTAGCTCAGTGGTAGAGCACTTGCGTGGCCTGCTCAAAGCCCTGGATTCTCTGGCCACGATGGCCCATGCCTGTATTCCCAGCCGCTCAGGAGGCTGAGGCAGGAGGATTGCCAGTTCAAAGCCAGCCTCCGCAAAAGCAAGGTGCTAAGGCAACTCAGTGAGTCCTCATCTCTAAATAAAATACAAAATAGGGCTGGGGATGTGGCTCAGTGGTTGAGTGCCCCTGAGTTCAATCCCAGGGACACCCCCCACCCGGCCCACACACACACACAAAAAAAAAAACTGGATTCAATCCCCAGCACCAGGGGGAAAAAAGAGATCCAAAAAGCATCCAATAAGCAACTTCACATTTCCAGAAAAGCTGCTTTGGAGAATTCAAAATGCCTAGTGAGGTAGTCCTCTGCAATCTACTCAAGCAAATGCCCAGAAGAACTTCAGCCTCATCGGGCAACATTTCCTGAGCTCGTAACTTTGAACAAACAACAATTACCAGTCCTGGTGATGAGCACACGTGCTGTGCTCCGGAGCACCTGGCCGGCTCTGGGGGCACTGGCAGGTGCTCAGGTGTGCCACCAGTAATGAGAACAGATGGTGCCAGCGGGGAGCAGCCACGGGAGCAGAGGCTGCTCTGTCACCTCACAGCCAGCTCCAGCCTACCCCGTTGGAGAGTGAACAGTGCTCACACATTGCAGGTGGCGGCTGCCAGGGAGAAAGGGACTAAACACGGCAGAGGGAAGCAAGTCCTGAGCCAGAGGATGATGCTAACAAAAAATCTGAATCTCCAAAGGGAGAACTTGGGCCTCGCCTTGCTTCTCAAATGACTAAAAGGAGGCACGGGCGGTAGTTCCTAGGCCTTAGTTCCTAGTTCCTAGGCCTTCAGAGAAAGAAGAAGGCTGGAGGGCCAGGCTCCTACTTGTCCAAAGGTGATGTGACAACCATAGGCTGACAAATGCCCAAGAGAATAGGGATCAGCACTGCCCAGCTCCATACCCCGAAGGCCAACGTGAACTCCATGACCCAGACGAGACAAGGGGACCAGCTGAGTGGCCTGTGGGCAGAAGGGGTGTTCCCCACAGCTGGTCCTCAGCCCTCCCCAGGGGTCAGTCACCTCTGGCACATCAGCAAGGCCACACCCTTCCCTCACCAGGCCACTGAAGAGAGCCCAGGAAGTGAGCAGGGGCAGATGAGGTCTCTGCTTCCTTGATGGAATACTTCTGAAATTCCCAGGACCTTAGGCATCAATTCCCATTGGAATTCCACCCCTCCCCTTCCACCACTCTTAAAATCCAATTTATTTCAATATTCCACTTAAATACATGCTTCTTTTCCATGAGGAGATTATTCCCCAACCTTCTCCCTCATCCCTTAAAGGCAATTCTATGTGTCCCTCAGAACCCCACATTCCTTGGGACTTTGCTCATATCACCAACAGGACAAGTGTTTCACAGCGCCCTTTAGTTAGTGGAATTCAAATCTGGGCACAGTGGACTCTACGGAGAAGCTGGGATCATCTCCTTGGGTGCTGCCTGGAACAGTCGTTTGTCCAACAAATATTCTCAGGATGCTTAATAAATATTTTGGAATGAACTTGATGTCTACTCTGCCTGGACTTTCATTGTGGAGGAGAAGAAAGTGCCAGTTCTCCTTGTGCTACTCCTTGGGACCCTTGGGTTACAAAGCAGTTCTTCTTGCAGATTAATCAGCTGAAGAGAAGACCCCAGTCTTCGGGTTTCCTGGGTTTTGCCTGATTTTGCTCTGCCTGGCTTCTTGGGAAAATGTCCAACCTCCTCTAGCAGCTTGCCCCAATTCTGGGTTCATTCCAAACATTTGCCAGAGACCAGCTTAATTTAATTTTGCTCTGACAATATGATGTTCACACAAAAATCTTGAATGTTTCACACTTGCCAATGTTTGAACATGGATTTCTTTCACACTTTCTGTTATATTTTCTTCTGGAGGCTTAGTTTGGCAAATTCAGCCATCTCCTTTAGAAGTACTCTCCTTGCCAATAAAAAAAAAATTGAAAAAAAAAGTTTTTAAGCCAAAATTTCTTCCTCCCATACACACATACATATATAGTGTCTATGCCTCATGCATAACGCCATACAGAGTCTCACTGTCCCATGGACAGTGAGGGTGCAAAGGGGAAGAAGTTTGAGGAGCCTCCCCCCCCCCCGACTGGCCCCGGGGCAGCAGGACTCTCAGAGCCACTTCCTTAGATCTGGCAGCCCCTTACAAGGAGGCCAGCTCTGGTCGATAAGGGGTGTGGGAAATACTGTGGAGGTTTTTACTTCAGGAATCTTTTCATTCTGCTTCTCAGCTTTTGTGTCTGCATGCATGTACACGTGTGCACACATACTCACATGCACACGTACTCACATGCATGTGTACATGCACACACACAGCCTGTGTCCACCACAGTCTACTATAGATTCCCAGCTGCAAGCAGGACAGCCAAGGGCAGCGCTGCAGCTGCCACTGGATGGTCCTGCAGGAAGGAGTGGAAAGCTGCTGTCCTCCCAGCTAGAAGGGGCTCCTTTGTCCTGACCACGCTTCCCAGCCACAAGGGGTATACAAATCCCCAATGCAGGCAGAGAAGAAAATGTACATGCATGTTGAACAAATGCTGGTACAGGCACCAAATGGGACTCCTCATCTCCTGAAAGCTATTCCACGGGGTGTGACAGAAAACAATCTACTCCCTCCATGGTCAGGGACTCCCCTGCACAGTGAGGTGTCACTCACTCACATGCAGGAGTCCAGCACAGAGGCCCCAGGCCCACTAGGCAGTAGTGGTCTCCAGCACCTGCTTCACAGCTTCAGGAGCTATGCTGGTATCAGAGTCCCACGCAGTGGCACACACCTCTAATCCCAGAGGCTCAGAAAGCTGAGACAGAGGATCGCAAGTTCAAAGCCAGCCTCAGCAATGGGAGGTGATTAGCAACTCAGTGAGACTTCTGTCTCTAAATAAAATACAAGATAGGGCTGGGGACATGGCTCAGTGGCTGAGTGCCCCTGAGTTCAATCCCCGGTACCAAAAAAAAAAAAAGAAAAAGAAAGAAAGAAAAATCCCTTCCTCAGTGCCATCTCCATGACTAGGCACCTAGACAACAAGGGTAGTTCACCATAACATTCCAGGACAACTAAAAATGATAAGATGACCATGTCAAAAAAAGGAAAGGAGGAAGGGGAAATGTTTAAATCTCTGCTAATTGCAGGCCTGAGCTTTCTGATAGCAGAATCAGTGTCTCTCGTGCAGGAACCAAGCAGTGAGCTGTGAGAGCAGAGGGGCCTCTGAGCTCCCAGAGAGACAACAGCCCCCTCAGGAGTCATCTGAGAGACAGTATCCACCCGTCAGCCCTGCAGAAAGACCCAAAGACTCTGCATCCTGACACTGCTCCTAACTGCCCATGGTCGGTGGTAGGATGGTCACAAGGTCTGGAGACAAAACATTGAGACACTCAGTCCTTCCTCTTTTCCTCCTAATTATAGATTAGGGGCCGTTCCTCTAACCCCTTGGAATCCAATGACCTGTAGGTGATGGCCCAGGGAAAACAGGGACGTGAGGCTGGAAAAGTAAAGGGGAGCTGCTCACCCAGGGCATAAAGTGTCAGTTAAGCAGGGTGAATAAGTTCTAAAGATCTGTTGTACAACACTGTACCCAGAGTTAACCATACTGCATTAAACACTTAGAAAATTGGCTGAGAGTGTAGAGCTCATGTTAAGTGCTCTTACTAAAATAAAATAAAATGAATCATCCAGTTATATAACAACCAAACAAAAAAAGTAAATTAGAGCAAAAACTTAATGGACCAGTGTGCCCAGTACAGGTCACACCGGCTTCCCTTCTCTGTTTATTACACCTTTCAAGCCGATGTTTGTTCCTTTGCCTTGATTCCTAGGCATGAAGATAGGAGAGGCACACTGAAGAGCCTACTCCACTTCTGTGTCCCTCTGGGGTGCCCTGGTGACACCAACTAAACCAGACTGGAAAAGCCATTCACCAGAAGCTGGGCCTGTTACCAAGGAGGAAGCCTTATATTCTGGACAATCCTTTCTCATCTTAGCAATGACTGGGAGGACCTCCAAGACCTGTGGCAAGCTGACTTAAGGAAGCCAGCAGAGCCCTGCGGTGTTTTTGTTTTATTCTAAGTAATTTAGTAGCTGAGTTGGTTTTATAAGATTTATTGATATTTAATTGACATACAATAAACCACACCTACTAATTAAGAGGTTTTGACAAATGTATGTGTGTATGTGAATAATGGCCACACTAAACACATCCATCTCTTAGATATCTGGAGCCAATGAATGTCACTTTACATGGCAATAGGGACTTTGAATATGTTATTAAGGATCTGGAAATGGGGAGATTTTCCTAGATTATTCAGATAGGCCCAGTGTAGCTGTGGGTAGAGGTGTGCACCTATATTCCCAGCTCTTCAGGAGGCTAAGGTTGGAGGATGACTTAAACCTGGGAGTTCAAGGCCAGCCTGGGAAGCATAGAAGACCTCCATCAAGAAAAAAAGAAGGAAGGAGAAGAGAGGGAGAGAAAAACAGGTCCACTGTAATCCCAGGGGTCCTCCTAAGAAGGAGGCAGGAAGATCAAAGTGAGCCGAAGGCAAGATGCCTGCGGAAGCCAAGGTTGGCACCATGTGGCCATGAGTCAAGGAACGAGGGTGGCCTCCAGAAGCTGGAAGAGGCAAGAAAATAGATTCTCCTCTAGAGTATCCAGAAGGAACCAATCTTCTTGGCACCATGATTTTACCCATTAAGCCATTTTTGTATTTCTGACCTTCAGAAAGAACCATATAAGACTATATTTGCATTGCATCAAGCCACTAAGTTCATAGTAATTTAGTAATTTGTTATAGCAACCATAGGAAACTAATACCGTTTACATCCATGAAACCATCAGCACAAACAAGATAATAAATATATTATATGTCTTTCCCACCTTTACCCACTGTCTCCAGGTAACCACTGGGCTGCTTTCCATAACTACAGATTTGTTCACATTTTTCTAGAAATTTATACACTGTAAATACAATCGTACAAGATGTATTCTTTCTTGATTGGGTTCTTTCACTCAGCACAATGGTGTTAAGTTTCATCCACATTTTTTGCATTATCGACAGGTTACTTCTTCTATTGTTGAGTATTGTTCTAATACCCATGGCAATTTGTTGATCCTTATTTACATGTTGATGAACATTTAGGCTGTTTTCAGTTTGGGGGTATCATAAATAAAACTGCTACAAATATTCATGTTCAGGTTGTTGAATGGTGTTATGGGTTTAATTGTATCCTGCAATAAAGAATATATTAAAACCCTAAGCCCCAGTACTCAGTGTGACTTTATTTGGAGGAATCATTGCCAATGAAGTCAAATCAAAGTCATCCAGCGTAGAGAGGGCTTCCAATCCAGAGTGGCTGGTGTTCCTATCAAGGATGACCATGTGACAATGGGGAAGAATGCCATATAACAGTGAAGGCAGAAATTGGGCCTATGCAGCTCTAAACCAAGGAATTTCAAAAATGGGGGCTGGAGGTATAGCTCAGTTGGTATAGTGCTTGCCTAGCATGCACAAGGCCCTGGGTTCAATTCCCAGCACTGCAACAGAGGAGGAGGAGGAGGAGGAGGAGGAGGAGGAGGAGGAGGAGGAGGAGGAGGACGACGACGATGACGACGACTTCTTCAACCCTTGGACCTTAGACGTCTAGTCTCCAGTAGTGGGAGACAATATGTTGTAAGTCACCCAGTGGTACTTTGCAGCCCTAGGAAACTAACACAGATGGACATATGCTTTCATTTCTCTTGGGTAAATACCTAGCTGGGTCACATGATGAGCATATGCTTAATTGTTTAAGAAATGGCCAAGCCATCTTTCAAAGTGATAGAGCTGATCCACATTCCCACCAGCAAGATCTGAGGTCCACATCTTTGCACCATCTGGTTTGACCAGCCTCTCTAATTCTATCAATTCTGTCAGGGCAGTTGCACTCATCATGGGTTCATTTCCATCACCTTCATGAATGATGGTGTTGAGCACCTTGTTGAGTGAAGTGTCTGTTAAAATCTTTGGGCTATTTTTTAATGGGGTCGTTGGTTTTCTTAATATTGAGCTGGAGAGTTCTTTCTATATTCCGGGTACAAGTCCTTTATTAAATATATGCTTTGTAAATGTTTCTCTCCTAGTCTGTGGCCTGATTTTCATTCTCTGAACAGTGTCTTTCAAAGAGAAGAAGCTGTTAATTTGGATGACATCCCAAGGAAGAGCCTTCTGAGTGCTCTGCCCAATGCCCTGTATATTATGAGATTTTCCAGTGTGGCTTATGGGAACAGGCACCTTCCCAACCTGGGTGGGTGCTTGGGCACTGTTCCCCCTAATCCTTTCATGTGGATTTTTCCCTGCTGAGGGAGAGATTCTCACCCACTGGTGCTGATTACTACTCCACTAGGGCCAAGCAAAGGGTCTTGTGCACATCACCAAAGTTCCCTCTATTTATAGTCCTCTCTCCCATAGCACTCTGTCCTGTGAACGTGTTGTCCCTGGACATTCAGCTTCATTTCCTCACCTCAGGGAGGCCACTGGGCTGTACCTGGGTTCCCTCTTCCTCCACTGTGGTCTGGAAACTCTCTCAAGGAAGCAAGCCAGGGTAACCTCAGGGCTCACCTCATTCGCTTCTCATCTCTCAGAGGTCGCTGTTTTCCACGGCTCAATGTCCAGTGTCTTGGGGACCTCTCTTGTCCAGTGTGTTAGCACTTTTAGGTGAGATAGCAAGCTGGTCTTGATTTATCCCCCTTGGAAGGAAGCAGTATACTGTGATACACCAATGCCTGCTTCTAGGAGAAAAGGGCAGAGGCAGGATTTGTTGGACAGGCTACCAAGGGCACACCACCCTCTAACATTGACAAATAGTTCCCATCCCCGGTGTCTAGGCGTGCATGACACAGGGATCTCCTTTGCCTTTTTCTCTTCTAATTGAAAACACTTCAGTCATTCCAGAACATGCAGAAGTAACTGCCATCCTGGACTCTTTAAAGATATTTCCCCTCACAATAGCAAATGTTCGGAGAGCAAGGATGAGAAGGCTCAGATCATTAAACTTTTGGTCTTCAGGAGCTGCACCTCACGTTTTTTTTGAAATTTGAGATGATGACTTTGCCAACTTGGCCTCCTGGAGAGGGGCTCAGTCAAGAACAGGAAGGAGCTGGGGAATCAAGGTTAACTCAGGGCCCAAGGCTATCTTCTTCACCATAGAAGTTTTTGCTGGGGATGCCCCACAATTTTGTTGGGGCTCATAAAACAACACCCCAAATATGGTACTTTGCATGCTGACCTATTTGAACTAAAGGTAATTGAAAAGAATCAAGAACTCTCTGACCTTCTTCTTTTCTCCCCAAAAGTACAGTGTGGTTCTCTCTAAAGTTCTCTTACCCCAGAAGGAACACAATTCCTTCAGTCCCCTCCCTGAAATTTCATTAACCAGGGAAGATTACACTCATCACAGAAAGACTGAGGAATGTCCTCACACCAAGACAGACTTTGTCACAAGCCACTGTCTGTTCTAGGTCTCACTTGGTTTCCAAAGAGAATTATTTACAAACTATTGTCTGCACTTTGGGCCTGTTTATTTTTCCTAAAAATTCATTTACTCCCCCCACCAAAAATTCCTGTAGCCTCCACTTCCTTCCCCCTTATGAAGAGGGTATTTGGGCTTCAGCCATCTGGCCCTTCTTGGAGTTTCATGTTTTCTATGGCTTCTACGCACGTATGCACAGTAAGTGTATCTGCATGTGTGTTCTCCTGTTAATCTGCGTATCAACAGTTTATTTTAGCAGATGTTACAAGTCAAACCTTCAAAGGGAAGAAAAGGATGTCACCTTTATCCCTGAAGTTTCATGAAGGTCTGAAAATATACCAAGAATCCAATAGTTCTTCAGAGACATCTTTGTGGGAAAACAGATGTTCTTCTCATGGACCAAGTAACCACCTTAACATAATGCTCAGGTCACTGGTCACAGACTGGCAGGGAACATAAGCCAGAGGGCTTATGTAGGTCTGGGTGCCTGAGAGGGCCATTTTGCCCCCAGTGCCTCAATCTGGAGCAGGAACTGCCTTTTCTGACATCATTCATTTCTTCAACAGATAATTATAGAGCATCTTTCACATCATAGGCAGGTAAGATGCAGAAATTAAAAAGACAACTAATCTGGATGCGAAAGAGATACCTGAGCAGACCATTAGAAGATGGGCAGTAAATGTACCCCACAGATAGGTTTAAGTGAAGTGAGGGCAGCTGACCCCTGAATCTTAAATCACATAAAATAAAATAGTCAGTTAATATGTATTAAGCCCATCCACTATCAAGCCACCCAATGATTAGAAAGTACCATCTCTCCATGCTCTCTACCTACATGCTAGCTCCACATTCCCATTTTATTTATTTATTTATTTTAGTACCAAGAATTGAACTCAGTGGTGCTTAATCACTGAGCCACACCCCAGCCTTTTTAAAAATATTTTATTTAGAGACAGGTTCTCACTAAGTTGTTTAGAGCCTCACCAAGTTGCTGAGGATGGCTTTGAACTCGCAATCCTCCTGCTTCAGCCTCCCAAGCCCCTGGGATTACCGGCATGCGCCACCTCATGCAGTTAAATTTACTTTCTGAAGACACCCAGATGAAGTCTGCCCTCTTTCCACTGAGCAGGAGTGGAATAGTCCTTATTTGAATATGACCCCTGAATCAGCTTCTTCACAAGGAGACCAGCCACAGTTCCCATAACCAGCAGGGAATACCTGTTGGCCCTTTGGAATCCAGTCATCTATTAGCTCTGTGAGCCTAGGAACATGATTTAACCTCTCTGTTTCTGTATGAACATGTGTCAAACAAATCTGCCTCCTAAGAGTATTGTAAGAATTAAAGGAAATTGTGACCTTTAACACTAAGAATAGCATAATGTAAATGCTCAATAAATCACTATCACTGATAGAGTGAAAATTTTTAATCTGGATTTTTTAAGCTAAGAGCATTTAAAATCAGTCTGCAGGATGAAGAGATGGGTCCTCTGATCACTCTTGTACTCACTCTCCTCAGCATTTATGCAGCCAATTTGCATATTAAAACATCCTTAGCAACTGCCACAGAGAGATAATTGTAATGATCAGGACCTCTCATTCCTTTCCCTTTGCTTCTCTCCCATGGATCCCAGGATGCTGCTGTGAGTGCCAGAATTCTACTGGAGGTGACAGTCACAAGGAGAAAACATTCTGAGAAGACTTTCCTGGTACTTTTCCCAATTGTCATTCTAGAATTTCATGGAGACATGAAGAAGGGTATCTATTTCCTATTTTGTCTTTCTTCATTGTCCTGCTGAAGACCTGGTCCAAGTTAGGTTCTTAGCATATTTTATAAAAGTCCATGCATGAAGTGATGATGATAAAGGCTCTTGTGATAACTAAATTTTTTGTGCCAACTTGATTGGGCTAAGGGGTGCCCAGATAGCTGGTAAAACATTATTTGGGATTTGTCTGTTAGGGTGTTTTTGGAAGGGATCAGTTATTCAAACTCATAGATTAAGTAAAGAAGATCTACTCACCTACATGGGCAGACTCCATCTAATCCACTGAGGGACCAGCATTACAGATCCTGGTTCTTGGGCCTTCAGACTTAGGTTTTACACCAGAGCCCCTCCCACCCTTCACCCCCAATCTGAGGCCTTCAAATGGCAGATGATGGGGCTTCTCAGCCTCCATAATCACATGAGTTAACTCCTATAGTAAATCTTGTATATAAATCAACATTTATTATTATATTATATTATGAGATAGATAGATGGATAGCTATAGAGATATGTCTCCTAATGGTTCTGTTCCTCTGGAGAACTCTAATCAAATATAGCTTTATACTTATCTCTTGTCTTTGTCTATAAGATACCTGGTTAGCTACCCTAACCAGACAAGAGAACACAGTTCTTCACTTTTCATTCTATAGCAGGTTTTTTGTTGTTTTGTTGGTACCAGGGATTGAACTCAGGGGTATCTGACCACTGAGCCACATCCCCAGCCCTATTTTGTATTTTATTTAGAGACAGAGTCTCACTGAGTTGCTCAGCACCTCCCAGTTGCCAAGGCTAGACACCTCCTATCTCAGCCTCCCAAGCCACTGGGTTTACAAGCGTGTGCCACCGTGTCCAGCATCTATAGAGTTTTAAAATGTGTATGTCCTCACTCTTGGTATTTTTTTTGTAAAACATATAGAGATATGTATTGTATAGATACATGTTATATAAGATTCATGATGACTTATGGATAATATATGCATGTGCTAACATTATGAACACCATAATATATATACCACACAGAGACAAAAGGAGATAAAAAAAATAAATAGAAGGTGCTGGGGCTGGGGCTCAGTGGTAGAGCACTTGCCTAGCATGGGTGAGGCACTGGGTTCAATCCTTAGCACCACATACAAATAAATAAATAAATAAATAAATAAATAAAAGGTCCATCTACAACTAAAAACTAATAAATAAATAAATATAAGGTGAAATACTTCTTCCCCACACCCCCCTGTATCATCTGCATGTCACACTGGTGACTTCTACTCTGTGGCATCTTAGGAGACAGAGAAGCCACGAGAGGAAGGTGTCAGCATGACATGCGTCAGGCACTGTGCCAGATTCAAGGAACTTGGCAGGAGTTCTCCATCTGATTCGTCCATCCCACAGTGGTCTCCAAGACATTTTATTTTATTTTTTTAGTTGTCGATGGACTTTATTTTGTTTATTAATATGTGGTACTGAGAATTGAACCCAGTGTCCCACACATTCGAGGCAAGCACTCTACCACTGAGCCACAACCCCAGCCCCCAAAACATTTAAAACATGTTGAGATTTCCTGCTTTTGTAGCAAAGGGATGGGTAGTTCAGCAAAGACCAAAGTCCCTCTCTGAAGTGGTCCCAGACACCATTTCTAAGTAGGTTCCAATCAAAGTGCTGGCTGGTGTTTGTTAGCATGATATGATTTGTGTATAGACTTCAAGGTGACTCACCCCAGAACGGTGAGGTCAGTGTCTTCACCAAGTGTGTGGGCACCAGGCATGGAGCTCTGGGGTCGAGTTCCTTGCCTCACTTGGCCACATGGGAAGAAAAGGACCCTGAAATTTATCTTGCCCTCCAAGGAAAAAATGGATGATAAGGCGTCTCACTTTCTGGCCCTGCACCCACTGAGTACAGCCCTTCCAAGGAAAGGTGAGCACACTTCAAGAGCTGATGTCACTGGCCAGGTATATGTGCATCCTGTGCTTCTCTACCACAGCCCCACTGCACACTCACATGCATATACTCGCTCACACATGCACAAGCACACACACATGCGTGCATAGGCAGGCAAATACTTTACACGTGCAAACACACTGGTTATGTACACACATGTGAGCATATATACTTTCATGCCCACCCATTCATGTATAAATGCACATGAATACACTCACGCAAACAGGATACATGTGTGCACACACAACCTTCCTGGGCCCAGGATCATCTTCCCAGGTTTCCTGTACCTTAAGACAGAGAAGTAGGCCAGACTTCAGGGTTGCATGTGGCTGGTACATGGAGTGCAAGCAAAAGCCAGAGATGCTGGTGTTCTGGCCAGCCTCCCTCTGAGAACACCCACAGCTCTGAAAGCTTAGTCAATAGCCCATTGTTTGCTGTGAAATTAAGAAGATAAGAGAGTGAAGGAAGTTAGTCTAAAATGCTAAGAGGCATCAGTTTCTATCTTGCATCTTCAGCTGCCAGCCTCCTGCCAGAATGGCTGCCTTTCAAAGGCAAGTTGTCCCTGTGGATTCTCAATCCACATTCCAGAGCTTCTCTCCCACCACTCCCAGAGCATGTCTTCTCCACCTCCCCCCCCCCCACAGCCCTCCACTGCCAGCATCCTCCCCCTCTCCTTGCTCTGGTCACTTCCCTTGTTCTCTCCTCCTCCCACCCCAGCCGTCCTACTTGGGGGGCCCTAGTCCTCACAGAAGTCAGTGGGGTCCTGTTCCTTCCAGACAGCTGAGCTCCAACAACAGGTGAAACCACTACCTGCCTAAATCCCAGGAAAGGCAAACAATTAAAACCAGAGCCAAGCTAACGGAGCAGAGAGCCAGGATCTAGCAGTGGGGCTCAACTAAGAACACAGCCAGGGGGAGCCTAGAGCCAGGAGCAGGGCAGGGGGCAGTGGATGGAAAATTACTATGAGAAGACATCAGGGGTAAAGGCAATTCTGGCTAAACTGACCCAACAAGATTCTTGCTGAAAATAGGCCACAGTGATCAGACCTCACCTGGGGGATGGTGGGGGATGAAGAAACAGAGATGATACCAAGGATGATGGGAAACTGAAAATGGTAGAGGGGCCCAGTGGTGCATGCCTGTAATCCCAGCAGCTCCAGAGTTCAAAGCCAGCCTCAGCAACTTGGCGAGACCCTAGGCAACTTAGTGAGACCCTGTCTCAAAATAAAATATAGGGGGCTGGGGTCATGGCTCAGTGGTAGAGCACTTGCCTAGCATATGCGAGGCACTGGGTCTGATTCTCAGCACTACATATAAATAAATGAATAAAATAAAGGTCTATCAACAACCAAAATAAAAATATTTTTAAAATAAAATATAGGAGACTGGGTTGAAGCCAGTGGTAGAGTGCTTACCTAGCACAGGTGAGGCACTGGGTTTAATTCTCAGCATCACATAAAAAAACAAATAAAGGTTAAATCATTTTAAAAATAAAATCAAATATAAAAAGGACTGGGGATATGACCCAGTTAAGCACCCCTGGGCTTAATCCCTGGTGTGTACATACATACAGACAGACAGACAGACAGACATAGAAGAAGGTAAGACATCAAGGGACTGGGGTTCTTGTTAATTGTTAAACTGACTTAGCAGGGGTATTTGCTAAAACTGGATTGTTCAAGGAAGTTAACAGAAGGGCCTCAGAGAAGGTTCATCAGCCTGACTAAAGTTTGGTCAAGGAAAGGACCTTTGTCACCACCCCCATGAAGCATATTCATCTTCTCACCCCCATCCCACCCCATCAGGGACAACCACTCCTCCCAGGCATCTTCACCCAAAGGAAGCTTTCTAACTGGGAAACTCCAACATGATAAACCTTGGTTAGAGCTGCCAGCTGCTGGGCACTGGCTCTGTGTGTTACGTGCTTTAAAAAGTTATTTCAAGCTAGGGTTGTTGCTCAGTGGTAGAGCGCTTGCCTAGCATGTGTGAGGCACTGGGTTCGATCCTCAGCACCAAATAACAAAATAATAAAACGAAATAAATACTATTTCATTTAATCTTATGCTCTTTGGCAGTCTGTTCCTCATTCCACCGCCAGCACCCTCGCACCTTCACTTCTTCCTAAACTCTTTCTTCACTTGCTCACCTGATGCCAGCTCATCTTTCTCCTCCCGCCCAACTGGCTGCACTTTTCCTTCCTCCCCCTCCTCTCCCTGTCCATTAAATGTTACAGAGAGCAGCCTCGGGTATCTGCCTGCTCTAGCTATAGTCACTCCTTGTATGATGTCATCCGGCCCCAAGTGTGAAATACTATGTTCAAATTCATATCTCTTCCCGGACTTCGCTCTCTGAATCCCCGTCTTTTACTTCCAATTTCCAACTCAGCCTCTCCTCTCCTGCCCCTAACACGGCTACAACAGAACTTCCTGACTCTCCATCTGCTTCCTCCCTTCTCACTATCGGCTGCTCCATTCTTGAAGTTGCTCAGAACAAACAAGGAGGTGTCTCCCATGACTTTCCATTTTCCCCTCTCTCTTTTGTTTTCTCACCCTACACCCAACCCATCAGAAATCTGGTCAATCCTGTCTTTAAAACAGACCCTCAGTCCGCCACCTCTCACCACTCCACGGCTATGCTCTTCGTCTCCGACACTTCCTCATCTCTGCTCAACAGTCTTCCTGCCGCTCCTCTGCAGATTCAGTCTATTCTCAACTCAGAAGACAGAGAAAAACTTTTTAAATACAAGGCAAAAGGCATTGCTGTTCTGCTCAAAACCCTCCAATGGTTTCAAAGCATGGCCTAGAATATTCTAGGTGGCTCACATATAGCTCTCAGCCCTCGGATCCTCCTGCTGGCCCTGTCCCTCACACACCAGCCTCCCCTCTGCTACTTCAGAGTCTTTGCCCTTGGAATCCCCTGTGCAGGGAAGACTTTTTCTGGGCCTCCACATAGCTCATGCAGTTTATTCAGAGAGACTTTCCTGACCACCTGGCCTGGTCAGAAAAGAGCAGGCACTCACACTTGTGCATACATAAGCCCCCACCCACCCCCACCCCCGCATTCCCCATCTCTCTCTCTGCCATCATTATCTGTTCTGCATTCTGTTGGCCATTTTTCCATCATTTATCCCACCTAATATGTTATAAATTTATTTGTTGATTGTTGTTATTTATTTTCTATCCTAGTCCATTAGAATATACACTCTGTGTGTGTATGTGTGTGTGTACACACACGCGCGCACACTCATGCACATGTGTCTGGTGCTAGGAATTGGACCCAGGGCTTTGAGATGCCAATCAAGTGCTCCACCACTGAGATACAGCCCCAGCACAAACTTTTTTGTTGTTGTTGTTAGCCAGGGGTCTTGCTAAATTGCTTCAATTTGAGGATTGGCCTCAAATGTACAATCCTCCTGTTTCAGCCTCCGAGTAGCTGCATCCACCTAGAACACAAAGCAGAAACGTTATATCCCCAGCATCCAGGAAGAGAGACTGCCAGGTAGTGAGCTTACAACAACAAATAACTGACCTCAAGGAACGAATGAGTGAATGCTGAGCAGATGAGGTAACGGAGGGTCAGAGAGTAGATGTGACTTTCCCAAGGCCGGCAGCCAGTAAGCGGAAGAGCTAACCCAGGGCTGTCTGGCTCCACCTCTCAGAAGTCATGACACATAGGGAAATCCTGATAAATCAAGCCCTGACGTGTAAAACACAAATGCTTAGGGATATCAAATAGCACACTCAAGCCCCAAAATAGTTACCATAACTTCCTTAGAGGCTTCTCCACCAGAGAGACTCTACCTTCTAGACTGGAGAGTAAGTACTCCTTACCACCCCCTTCTCTGTCCCTTCAACACCAGAAAGTATGTCCTCACATAATACTTCTCTGCAATGCCTGGAATTAAACAAAGCATGCACAGCCCCTGCCCTTTGGAAGCTCAGCAATCTAGAACAAACACTGAGGCTCACAGGGCTGGTCTTATGAGCTGGCAACCACATGGTCTGATTTTAGAGACTGGGGAAGCTTAGTCCAAAAATATCTACCCCTCCCAAATGCCACAGTGCCTGGAATTCCACCATTAGAGAGATATTTCTGGGAGCTTAAGCACTATCTCTGATTCTGAGTCACTTCATTTTAGGTATATTTCTTAAAACAGTACATAGTTGTATTTAGTTGTTTTCTTTAAACTGATTCTGAGTTGATCTCATTTACGTTTATTTTATAATTCATTTGTCACAATTCTAGCCTCTTAGATTTTTTTAAAGCTTTATTTATGTTCCCTTTGTTTTCTTTTACTATGTAATCTGATGTGTATTTCTAATAGTCGTTACCTTTTCAACTTTATATGAGATGCTTAACTTTCCATTTCTTAACTTCAGAAATCAAAATAGTATCTACTATTTCCAAGCTAACAAAGAAAATTCATCATCTTATAATTCCTCCAATTTCCTTTCCATCTACACCTCCCCTCTCTATCAACATACTTTTTTTATTATTATACTACTGAATTTTTTCTTTTAAAAATATTTTTAGTTGTAGATGGACACAATACTTTTATTTTGTTTATTTAGTTTTATGTGGTGCTGGGGATCCAACCCAGGGCCTCACACATGCTAGGCAAGTGTTCTACCACTGAGCTACAGCCCAAGCCACTGACTTTTTCCTTCTTTATAGCAAGGTTTGTTTGTTTGTTTGTTTTCTTCTTTAGAGAAACTTCTTTTAAATAAAAATCTGATAGAGGCCACAGGTGTCAGACAGCACCTCCAAATGAATTAAATATTCAAATCACTGCTATTTATTGCAGTCGGGCAGAAGGGGGCAGGGAAAACACAGAGGGGTAAATACTCTTGAGGCAATTACCAACTTCTCTGTTTCGCCTTTTGTTAAACACAGAAACAAAGGGGAAAACGTAAAGTAAACCAAAGAAACATTCCCAGAGGGCATGGAGATTTCTGATGCTCCTTTAGTGCAGAAGAGGACAGAAGGGAGACACCACCCAGCCTGCCTGTGATCAAAGGTTGGCCCAGCGGGATGTGGGCCGACCAGGTGGGCGGAGGAAGGGAAGCGCTGAACTTGCCAGGGAGTCCTTCTGCAAACCTGCTCAGACTTCGACAGACCTCTTCCAGCCTCAAGCTGAGCCAGCCACCTCCTGTGCACCCAGTCTAAAGCCAGCGGCAGGCTTTGCATGGTAGGATGGGGCCTGCACACAAAAACAACTCCCTCCTGCTGCCTGGTCCAGGCTGAATTCTCTCTGAAACTGCCCTGGGTTTCTTTTTCTCAGCCCCTTGTGAGAACACAGGAAATTCTGCTTCCCCAATCCTGAAATATCTGCCTCAGGAAGGAAGGGATATTGTCTTTCCAGGGCCCCTTTGCCTGTGAACCAATTCCATAGCCCGCTTTGTAAATGCACGGCAAAAGCAAACCAATTCAGACCTTCCTTGCAAACGGCATGTTTGAAAGATAATGTCCAGATCCATATAAACAGCAGGGGGAAAAGGTCATAAAACAGTACAAATGTACAAATGAGTCTAAACACAGTGCCCGAGGGGTGTTTTGTCATTGTTTTGTTTAGTTTGGTTTGTTGGTGGGGGAGGAGCATTGTTCAAGACAGAAATCATTCCTATTTTTTTTTTCCTTCAACATTCTTGTATGTGTGGAATAACTTTGCAAATTCACCTTTCGGCAGGTTAAAATGGAATTCGTTCTTTATGCTTTATAGGAAGCGTACAATCCTTCAGGTTAGTTCAATTTATACTTTATGATTAAATTTTATAAATAAGTAGGCCAAGTCATGACAGCTTGAGAGTTGGATACCATCAGATTAGAGCGCTCTCATGTTTTAAAATATTTCCGTTAGGGCTGGGGCCATAGCCCAGTGGCAGAGCACTTGCTTATTATGTGAGGCCCTGGGTTGGATCCTTAGCACCACATAAAAATAAACAAATAAAATAAAGGCATTCTGTTCATCTATAACTACAATTTTTTTTTTTCAGTATTTCAATTAAAAATGCTTACCACTGATGAGGAGTGGGCTGGGCCTCTGGCCCTGCCTTGTCTTGCCAGTGTCCTGTGTTCTAAGGCAGAGGACAATTCCTGAGCTGGACTTTGGCACTCCTTGTGCTCTCAGGAGGCTCGGGTGGCCTTTATTTCAAACTCACATTTCTGTGAAAGGCTATCAGTTAGGGTCCGCGAATGCGTTTTTACAGAAAACTGTGTCTTGAGGTCACTACATTCCAAGGACATTTCTCTCTCTGTCTGTTCTTAGGGGCCCATCACCACAGACCTGAGGTGTTATTTGTACACCAAACACAGTAGTATAACTAAAAAAAATAGAAATGAATAATAAAAAAAAAAGATTAAACAGTCTCCAACTTCTAAAATAATTATTGGGTAGTGCTTCTCAATTCTTAAACACTATTTCTATGAACAGTTTCCATGTTTTCTAGCACCTTCCGTGACTGCCCTTATTTGAGTTCTGCTCCACCCTGGCCACCTGGCCCTGCTCCCTCCTGTCGCCCACCCAAGTGGCCCTGCCTCAAGTGTCCTCCAGCTCCCACTGTGCCTCACTGAGCGGCTCCTAGGGATGTCCCCATTGAACAGTGGGAACAAAAAGCCTTTTACAGACTCTCCCAGGCCCAGCCAGAGCGAGGCAGGCTTTGAGGAGCTGGCCAAGGAGGGCGAAGGCCTCGCTTTGAAAACGGCTTCTCCAGTTTGCTGACTGGGGAAGCAGCCCCCGACAGGCCTCCCCGGCCAGGAGGCCTGCTCTTTTCATCAGGCCCTATGAAGCCGGTGAGGGAGCTGGCGGGCCAAGGCCTTGTGAATGAGGACTGTCTGTCAGGCCCCCTCCCTGACAGCCGCCCAGACATCAGGACACACGCCCCCCACTGCTAAGCAATGGCTGGGAAAGGGACAGGGGTTTTCAGTGTTTGTGAGACATCTCAGGTGAGAACTGGGATCAGAGGTAAGGGAGTAGGGAAAGGGAGCAGCGAAAATCCATGGTCCTCAGGAGACTTTTCTCCCTTGCTCCGGGGCAGCTGTCAGGCCCATGATTCAGCACAAATAAGCACCCGCAGGGCAGCCCCGGCTGAGTTTGGTTGTAGGTTGAGCACATAGCTTTCTTTGTTGTGAACTCCTCTGTAAAATAGGCCTGGGAGACACATGCGAGTCACTCTGCAAAGCCCTATTGTTTAATCAGTGGGCAAATTACAAATCCAAGCCCTAAAATGCTTAATCTACTGACCACCAGCAATGGGTGAATGCCCAGAGCCAGAATCCAAGGGCAGCCATTCGCCCATCTGTTTATTTTTCCTGCCTTGGTCTAAAATGGCTCCCAGGCCCCAGATTCACAGCCTCTTCCTGTGGCGGCCAGAAAGAGTGCAGAGGACAGTGTTATTCAAGGTCATTTGAAGGAGGCAAGGACCAACGTGCCACAAAGGGTCTTTGTGAAAATGCAAACACCCAGGGTTATACGCAGGACTTCCACTCAGGAGAGCAGCCCAGGGCACCTCCTTGCTAAAATTTTAGGGGCAAAAAAAAAAAAGGTCCAGTGCTGGTACTGTGGCTCAGTGGTGGAGCGCTTGCCTAGCCCTGGGTTCAATCCCCTGCACTGCAAAAAATAAAAATTAAAAAGAAAAAAAAGTCACTTTCTGCAAGGCAGAGTGACAAACCAAAGTCTTTCTGTGAGTTAGAAAAAAAAAAGCACATCCTCCAAGGAGAGGAAGCACAGCACCCCTCTGGGCAGACAGTTGGGAAAGGGGTGCCTGGGCATCCAGTCAGGACGATGCCCCTCTTTGCCAGGCTGGGGAAGCGCTCTGGAGGTCAGCCCCATTCCCCTGGCTTTCTGGGACACACCTTCAGGGCTCTGCCTATAAAATGTGCAGTCACTTGACAGGGAACTGTCAAGGTCGGGCTAGAGGCTGCACACAGGTGCAGGAAGGAACACCAAAGCATCTTGGTAAAAAAGTAAACAATGTTACCTAATTTAGCTCTAATTTTTTTTTTCTGTGTGGCTTTGAAGTGGCAGTTTCTAGGGAAACCCTCAGTACCCTTTAAGGAGGAGATCAAGGACTCCAGAGTATTGCAGCGAAGTTACTGAAGCCATTCACCCATCAGGCCACGGCCATGGCCCAGCTCTGGGTGCACGGTGTAAGTCAGCAGTCAACACACAGCGCAGGGGAGGAGCTCACAACCCAGCAGGCGGATTGAAGTCCAGAGGTTCCCAGAAAATGCTGACAGGCACAGAGGACCCAGGGATTAGATTTCTTTTAGGAGAACCCCAGAGGGCTTTGTTTTTTAAAGAGGGGTTGGATTTCCATGACTAGAGAAGCCAGGTGGAGGAGAAAGCAGAAGCATAACAATGGAGCTGGGAGAGGCTGAGCTTCAGCCGGGTCAGAGAGAAGGATGAGGCCTGGAGAATGCCAGGCCAATCCTGCAAGGCCTGGGAGATTGCTGAGCGGTTGGAGGGAGGGTTTTGAATTCAGGATGCTGGGAGGCCAGACCATTGGAATCATCTAGAAGATATGAATGTCCCAGGGAAGATGCTGAGCCTTGATGGCCAAGCCAGGGAGAAGGTGACTCAGGTTTCCAGACTAGATGGGGCAAGAATGGACTGTAAGGCTATGCACCTGCAATAGTCACCAGAGAGGAGACAGTAGGTTTGGAAGGACATTGTTTTGTTTTGTTTTGCTTTGTTTTGTTTTTGTAGTGCTGGGGATTGAGCCCAGGGCCTTATGCATGCAAGGCAAGCACTCTACCAACTGAGCTATATATTCCGCAGCCCTGGAAGGACATCGTTGAATTCAGGTATAAAAAAGCCAAATTTGCTTTTATCTGTTATCTGTAAACTGTTATCTCAGTTCTGTAGAAATGTCTAGTGATCAACTAACCAATTAACTATTTTTAAAGCTAAAAGGCAAAAAGATGAATAGCAAATTGAGAAGCTATGTTAAGAGCCCCAGCCTTGTTCAGTGGCAGTGATTCTTTTTTTAAAATTTGTTTTAATTAGTTACACATGACAATACAATGACCTTGACATATCATACATTTGAATCAGATTGGGATATAATATCTCATTTTTTCTGAGTGTACAGGTTGCAGAATCACATTGGTCATGCATTCACATATATACACACAGTAATAGAATGAAACAGACGTTATTATTACAGTGACAATAATTCTGTCAGTTCTTAGAGGTCAGGTTTATCAGGATCCCTAGGGCCAGGTGACAAGGCAAGGTCCTGGGCCTGAGCCCCAGTGCAGTTGGTATAGAGCCCCCAGAAGCAACACCAATGCCAGTTACCCAGTGACAGAAATTAAAAGTCAAAGAGAGTCCTTTAAACCTTTAACTTCTTTCTCATTAATTAACTAGAAATATCTTCACCTATTTACTTTTTAGCTAAATAACCTCTTTAACTGATTAACTGAAGTGAAGTCCCACCGACCAGCAGAAAGTTCTGCAAAATTGGCCTCAGGAGAAACTAAGATGCAAAAGCCCCTGGTGGGAGGCAAAAGAAGAGGGACAAACAGAGAGCGGGAAGGAAGGAGGGAAGGGCTAACAAGGATGGCTGGTCTCAGCATTGTTGGCAGAACTGCTTAGCAGTCTTGGATGGTCAATAGGAAATGTAAGGGCTGTCCATCTGGGCGCCCTAGATTCTCTTCTTCCTCCTGGGGGTGGGGGGCCCAACAGTTCGGGCCTCCCATGAGCTTCAGCAGGGGGAAGGCGCATCGGGGCTCAGGTACCCTTTCCCAGGCTGTCCTGCTGCAACCTTTGACCTGCATGACCTGTGGAATCATTTCAGAGGTGACCAGAACTTGGTAAATTATCCCACGAAAGACATCAAAGCCATGACTGGGAGAACCAACGAGAACAAATGTAAAGTGTATCTGAAAATCCTACCTGTCATCCAAAAGCAATATTCAGCACAGAGGAGCTTGGAGTCCAGGACCAGCTGCACTCCCCAAAGGGGATACATTTTCCTTTTAATCAGAAACCTACACCAGGTCTGAACCCAAATGGCCTGGTTATGGTAACCTCCCTGCCTCTGTAGGTAACATGACCAACCATCTTAGGTTGTCTGGCACTCTCCTGGTTTCAGCACTTGGAAATCCCATGCCGTGGGAAAACCCTTGGTCCTGGGCTACCTGGGACAGTTGGTCACTAAGGGTCCAGGTCTTGTGGCTGTGAGAATATGGGCTTGTGGTTCTGTCAATTCCCAGACTGCCTCTCAGGCGAGGTGGGCCACTTAACATCTCTGAGCTGTTCTGATCCCTCACTCAAAACACGCTCTTTCAAATACCTGATCCACGGGGACCAGGGTGGGGAGGGGGCGGTAAGGATGGACCAAAACCTTCAGGTAACAAAGCACTATCCGGGCACACAGCACACAATCCATTTGGGATAGAAAAATTGATTGGCAACCACAGCCAGCACAGCTCAGGCAAGTTTGCAGCAAGGGAGGTGGTCCCCTCTCATGGTGACTGTGCAGGGTCATCCCTGTCATGAGCACCTCCAGGCCCAACCAAGTGTCCTAACAGGAAGTCAGAGCTCTCAAAGACTCAGAGGAAGGAGATCTCTGTGGCTGCTTGAGAGCCACAGCACAGGGACACTGAGTGTCCAGTAAGAAAGCTGCAACATAGCCCCCCTGCTGGGAGTCCTGACAGGAGGTAGGAAACAGAGAACCACGCTGCCAGCATTTCTAACCTCTGTGATGCTGGACTGCTGTCCCCATGGGAGGCTCCACTGCAGAGTTTAACAAGAGCGCAGCACAAATCCTGCTCTCACCTCTGTCCTCAGCCTTGCAGACGCTGGGACTTCTCATTAGCTGATGAGGACCTGGACATGCTAGTCACAGCCAGGTGCTGCACATCTCCCCCGAGAACCTTAAAGCAAAACATGCTGCCCCTGGCTCGAGTGTGTTACGATGGCAAAAATGGGAATAAAACCCGTTCCTTTTCAAAGATTTTGTGAGTGTCCTTGAGCTCTTTGGCCGTTTTATTCAGCAGCTGTTTGACATTTACTGGCAAATGACAGAGAGGAAGCAAAGACAGAGACTCGTTCAGATGCACAGGTTTTGCTCCCCAAATGCATATTGATTGGGCTCCTTCTATGTGATGGGCCCAAGTCCCTTTTCAGTGTAGACAGGTGACAGCAAACACACATAAATAAGAAGAAGCATGTTATATGGTGGTCCATGTCCTAAAAACAAAACCAAAAAGCAGAATGTGATCAGTAATGGGGATGAAAGGGACTTTCCTGGATTGGGGGTGAGAGAGGGCATGTGAGGGGTAATAGCTGAGCTGAGACCAGTGCAAAGGAGTCGGCCCTGTCGAGATTCAGGGAGGAGTGTTCTGGAGGTAGGGCACAGGGGGACAGAGATCTAAGATGGAAACAAGTTTGGGTTAGCCTCAGAAATGGCAGGAAAGGTAGGATGTCCTGAAAGTCGGGGAGAGAAGGTGGTGGGCTGGGAAATGGAAGTAGAAGTAGAGGGAGGGGTGGCATGTGGTCCCTTAGGGGACATGTTCTTTAATGTCAATAGAACTTGCTGACAGTTGGACTGGGGTTGGAGGAGTGGGAAACAGAACCAAGATTGTGTCCTTAGATTTAGGGTAATAGTGGTGCTATGACCAAGGAAAAGATGGATTGGCTGCGTCCCGCTTAGAGCAACTCTGACTATCCCAATGGAACTATCAAGTAGGCGGTTGGAGAGACAGGTTGGAAAGCTAAATATATGCAGCAGAGAAAAACCTCATGTGGAGGTTGAGAGAGGAGAGTTGAGAGTGGAGAGTTGAGAGAGGTGAGACCTCCCTTGCTGTGGGAAGAACACTGCCTAGCTTTCAAATGCACCCGCCACTCATGCCCTCTGCATGCTGAGCCCCTTCTTTTTTTTGAACCAGGAATTGGACCCAGGGATGCTTAACCACTGAGCCACATCCCCAGCCCATTTTTTATATTTTGTTTAGAGACAGGGTCTCTCTGAGTTGCTTAGGGTCTCACTAAGATGCTGAGGCTGGCTTTGAACTTCCTGCTTCAGCCTTCAGAGCTGCTAGAATTACAGGAGAGGCGTGCACCACTGCACCTGGCCTCCTTCATATTCTTAACAGCCAAGCTTGGAGACAGCTCTCCAGGCTCATGGGAGATTCTAGCGCAGTTCCTGCACACTTTTGCTTATGCTCTCTGCAAATGCATGTCCAGGATTTATTCTCCTTACTCTGTGTTGGGTGCTAGGTTAGATCCTTGCCCTGGAGAACAGAAGGTTAGGCTGGAGGAGCTAGTTCCACTGCAAAAGAGGTGAGAGCTGACAGGGTGTGGCCACAGGAAGTGGTGGGTGTGGGGCCAGGCTGCCTGGGGGCCAGCTTCCTGGGCCATCACCTGGCTGAGGACCTGGGCCAGTCCATCTGCAGACTGCTGCCACGCCCCCATTTGCTGGAAAAGATGACGATTTAGAGTCCCTTTCTGTTCCAAAATGCTGCAATTATCTGGAGATTATCATCCAAGCAGACAAATCATTTAGGAAAAAGACAATTTTTAAAATTCTTTTACATTAATTCTTCTTCTTTTTTTAACCTAAATCTTTATGGTAATTAGTTGCCTGCAGCCTTTCAGTTAAATTCTGTGTTTTGCACTCAGAGCAAAGCTACCCACAGCGTAGACCCCAGCATCTTCTCTGCACCCCTACCTCTCAGGCTCCAGCTGGGAACACACAGACCAAAAAGTGCAGCAAAAGCTTGGTGTGCTAAGTACAGTTATTATAAGGTGTGGCCCCAGCCAGACACTACCTCTCTATTATTTTGACAGCATGACTTCCTGTGATATTACTAGGTATCTCCTGTCATCTCGATAACAAAGGCTCATACCTGGTTTTATTTTTTTTTCCTCTCCTCTCAACAATATACTTGACATTTAATGCATCATCAAAAGGTTTCTGAGGTTTCTGGGGCTAAAGCTCTGAAAGTATTACTTCCTGTCCCAGCAGCAGCTCAGGTACCTTGAGCAGCCTCCGGCTCCTCAAGTAGGGCTGCTGATCTGCTCTCAGCTTCACCCAGAGAGTCCCAAGGACTCTAGAGCTGGCCACCCTCCATGAGAGCCTTCTCAAGAGCTGAGAAATGGGCTCCAGATCTGAAACAACTGGCCACTGGTTTCCATCTCAGGATCTGTCCCTTAGTTCTTGAGCAAGACACTTAACCTCTCTGCCACCAGATCAGTAGATGGCATAGGGCAAAGTGAGCTCTGTAGAATGGTCCAGCATCCAGTACTCTGGTGCTGGAGTATAGACTTGAACTGTCTTCGGAATCAATCAGGTGACCTGCTGTGAACCCACCATTTTTCTGTAGAGGTCAGAAGAATATTAGCTTGGTTTTCCCAAAAACCTCTCCCCTGTTGCCCAGCACCATGAGAATTTGCAGGATCTATGCCGTGAAAGATGGAATTTGTGGCCTCTAAGGCAGAAAAACTCTCATCATTTCTCCAACTTTTTATTCCTTCCGCAGCATTGATAGCACACATTCTTGGATGGGTCCAGAGTGAGGCTGAGGATGAAGACACAGGGATGAAGACAGCAAAGCCTGTGTCCTCCAGGCAGAATGCCTAGGAAGTGGGTCTGCACCAGAACCCACAGCAGATCACAGGAAGAGCTGGGGAAGGCTTTGAGAGTGGGGGACACAGGAAGGTAACCCCTAATCATCCCTGAGTGATTGGAGAGCGGAAGGGAGGGGAGGCTTCTCAGAGCAGCTAACACTTGAGCTGACTCAAAAATTGAGCAGCTGGGCATTCCGGGGAAAAGGCAGCAGCAAATGCTAAGGCTCAGCCCTAGAGGGAAGGGCAGGGGAATAACATCCGTCTATCAAGCTGAATCGGTGCACTCCTGATGGTGCAGGAAACAAGACTAGAGGCCTCAGTGTCTGCTGCGTGACTCTATCTTGTTTCAGGGTTTTCGTTGGTGGAATGCAGAATAGGCTATATTGCCTAAGGGGCCAGCCAGACCTCAAACTGAATTCCTTCTTGTCCTAACGGTATAACCCCAGAAGAGACGCTGAATCCTCTAAACTCTATTTTCTCATCTATAAAATGGGCATAATAGTGCCCGCCTCATAGCTCATTGAGGTTCATGTAAAGTAATAAATGTAAGGCACTGAGCACAGTACCTTGCCTGCGATGACAGCAGCTGGTTAAAACAGAGAGGTAAGGTCTCCATTTGTGCTTTTAGAATCATGACTCCAGCACCATTTGGAGGGCAACTGGAAGGAGGCAAGACGGGTGGCAGGGATGAATCCAAGCCCACGAGTGACACAGGCACAGGCATGGCAAATCTTGACGGTGGGGTAAATGTACCGCAAAAAAAGGTGTGATTTGATTCGGAGGGGTAAAGGGAGGAGACCAAAAAGGCTTTATAGCAGAGATGACACAGGAAGTGGGTCTTGTTAGAAGAAATGAAAGAGCAACACAGAAGAAGCATGAAAATTCAAGATGTACAGGAGCAATGAGGTTAATCCACAGCCAGGGGCCCATGGGGAGGAATGGAGAGAAAGTCCTTCCTGGACTCATTCTCAGGAGATCCTGAGCCTGGCCTTGAATGTGGAATTTAATGCTAAGAAATTTGGAATTTATTCCCTAGGTAGCAAGACTCCTCCTTTGGTAGAATTAGCCCTTTAATTCTGACCACTGGCTCATGATTAATGTTTTCAAGAAAGAAGGGAGATGGCAATGGAAGGATGCCCACCTCCTGGGGCTCTCCAGGATTCAAGGGCAATGAACGGAATGCTGCACTGTAACCAGGCACTGCCTTCTTCCGTGCACACTGAAGTTAATAATACCAAGGACAGCTAACTTGGCTCCTTTTTCAGTGCTTTGACTATTCCAACCCATTGGATCCTTACGAGATAGATACTATTAGTACTCTACTTTTATCGATGAAGAAATAAAGACACCAACCCATTTAAATAATTTGTCCCAGGTCACCAAGAAGTAAACAGGCAGGTGGGTAAAGGACTAGAGATTTTTTTCCAGAAGGTCTGGCACTCAAGTGGTTAGGATTGCCCCAATAGGAAGTCAAGTTACCATGTGAGGGTCCTTGGGAGCACTATGGGTCAGAGGAAATGTCCCTCTCACTGCATCAGGAAGGCACAAAAACACACAACTCACCTCTCTCTCTGGAGGAGGACTGGTTCATGCAAGACCGAGCAGCTCCCCTTCCCCAGAAAGGGCATCGCTGTGCCCAAGTACAGAGGCTGCTTCCAGGGGACCTGCAAGCTTTGAGGTGAGAGAAGCTGCACCCACCATAGAAGGCCAAGATCCCAAACTGAACATCTTCATTCTCTCCTCCCCACGTCAACCCCAAGAGAAGCCCAGTTTGAGGCCCCTTCCTGGGTGGATGCGGGCAGTGGGCAGGCTAAGGTTCTTCCAAAGCTGCTCCCTGCCTTCCCCTGGGGATCTGGACCTTCCTCCTCCACCCTGTGCTCTTAGCGCTCTTTCTCTCCCATAAGATGTTAGCCCTCCTTAGACCAAGCAGGCCCAGGAGCTCTGAATTCCAGCGCAGGAAGAAGGAGGCCTTGTGGACAGTTTCTCAAAGTGGCCTTCTACCCCAAGGCTGTCTGTGAAGTCTGCTAGTGAACAGGCTAGCTGCTCAAATCCAGAGATTTCTTTTTTTTTTTTTTTCTTGTTTTAGTTGTTGATGGACCTTTATTTATTTATTAATTTATATGTGGTGCTGAGAATCGAACCCAGTGCCTCACACGTGCTAGGCAAGCGCTCTACCACTGAGCTACAACCTCAGCCCAAATCCAGAGATTCCAATAGGGAAGTGGGGGGTGGTGTGTATGAGTGTGTGTGCGTGCGCGTGTGCCTGCGGGGTGGGGGTAGGGGGTCCCAAAGAGAAAAGACCAAATTGCAGCTCGGCCTGAATGTAGAGAAGGGGAAAAAAAAAAAAGATTAAACGGAGATTTGGTGACAACCATCAGAGAGCCTGTGCTGACACTTCAAGTTCCTTCACTCATATTTCACTTCTAATTTACAGACGAAGAACAGAGACTGAAGGGGCAGAATGTGATCCAGGAGCTGATCCCAAGGGTCGCGCCTCCTCTTCCTGCCACCCTGCAGGTCTTTTCCCAGCATGTAATCTCTTTCTGCTCAGAAATGAGAGATGCTCCAGCATCTCTGACCCGGGCAGGTAAGAACCTGGAAGTATGTGCTGGGGGTCAGGAGTGCCTAGAACCTGTCCCTGCTCCATCCCTCTCCAGGGGCATCTCACCATGAGAAGCCCTTCTCCCAAACCTTGCCTCGTTGAGAGGCACAGGGACCATGGTGTGGACCACAAAAGGAACTGTGACCCTTTCTTTCCCCCTTTGTTCCCAACACAGTGACCTCTAGCAAATCCAACCGCTTTTGGCAGTCATCCCTGCCCACGAAGCTCTTAGGATATTGGTTATGGCAACAAGATATGGTGAAGCCCAGACACACCAAGTGGAAAGCCTAACTCTGTCTAGGAGACCAACTTCCCCCAGGTCCCCTGGGGAGTCATTAAATTTCTGTGTCTTCATTTCCTCCAAGGTAGAAGAGGAGCAATAATTCTGACCTACCTCGCCAGAGTGTTGTAAGTAGGAATAACTAATTAACGCTAGTGCAGCACTTTTGAAAGTAAGAAAAAAAAAAGCACTTTGCAATAATTAACATGGTTTCTGCTTTCATCTTCTGTAGCCTCAAAAACGAAGAGCTCCTTCCCAGAGAGCCGCCATGGCGAAAGCCAGCCAAGCAGCCGAGGAGGCACAGGGTGGCTCTGTCAGAGCTGTCAGAGTTGTCTCGGGGCTCCAGGCCACTGGAGACTGTTCCAAGCTGACAATTCCAAATCCATTTGCATCCACTTAGCTTTCTAGAGACAGAGGCGTTTTTCAGCTACAGCAAACAACGCGTGAATGTGAAGCTCCGAGCAGGGAGTGCGGGGTGCAAAGGATTGGAAAATCTCTGGGGCCGCTGCTGACTCGTCTTGGAAAATCAAAATGAAACTTTTTTCTTCAAAGACTCTCTGCTTTTATTCATCATCATTATAAAAACAGTCAAGTCCTTGAGGTCGGCAGCTGCGGTGAATGCATACAAAATGGACTTTCTGCAGGAAGAAAAAAAATATATATATATAAAATGACGTCCTAACCCTCTGGTTGCGAGCCACGGGCTGCAGGGAAGGCTGGTTTTGAAGTCCAACCTTCACCTCCACTGAGCAAATTTTGCTAATTAGCATGTGTTTGCCCCCAAAAGGCACCTTCTTTATGAGGATGCTGGTGTGTAGGAGCAGCCCTTCCAGAAGGTAGAAGCCACTTTAATTATGCCAATTGCTAGACCCTGGAGGATGGTACCCCCTCTGCCAGCTGTCACTGGCATTCCAAACCTAGCACAGATTTCATCAATGGATCACAGAGACCCTGTTGTAGATGGGGCTGGCGGGCTGCTAACTGGTTTATTAGTATGATACTTCAGGTCCATATGGCAAAAGGGCTTCCTTGGCCCTGGCTGAGAATCACCAGGTATTAACAGTGTTTCTTGGGAAAGCGAGTTCTGATTTCCAAGTGGCTGCCTTAAGATCTGGAATGTAAGCGATTCCTAAGAAGGAAACTACCCTGAAATATCAGACACAGGTTCCCCACCCCCCACCCCCGGGCCAATTATTTCAGAGGTGAGGAATGCGGTTATCTTAAATTTCCTTTGGATAGATGGTTTCCTTTTCTCCTTCTCCCCCTTCTTCCTCTTTCCCTGCCACCACACTATTTTATTAGCTGATAAACCATCGGTGGTTAACGTGGGCTTCCCAGAAGGAAGTCAGGGACAGGCTCTGCCAGAAAGCACTGAGCTGGGTGGGGGTAGACGTGGGCTCCGTGGTCCTGGCTTTTCCAGGCTTGAGCACAATACCACGGAGGAAAGCAGGAAAGAAGAGCAAGACTCAGGGCAACCTGGCATGAACCCTCCAAATCAGGGCTAACTAAGGAGATGCCAGGAGGGAGACAAGATCCAGAAGCAAGAGACTTCTGGAGCCCCTTCTGATCTAGAAATTAATAAAGAAGTTCTTGGGGAGCCAGATTGGCAGAGATTGAAGACCATAAAAAGGATAATGGCTGAGTCCAATAGTGGACCAAGTGAGTGGATAGTTAGAGGACAGCAAGCTTTCCAGATACCTGGGTTCCATATTGGTGGATCCAACCAAATGCGAATGGAGAATAATTCACTGTGTGTGGGGGGGGGGGAGGTGGGGGAGGTGTGGGAGGTGGGTGTGTGATGATTGCTGAGTATGGAACCCAGAGCCTCACACAGGCTAGGTAAATGCCCTACTACTGAGCTACATCCTCTGTCCCAAATAACCTCATTCGTACATAGTATGATATAAATTCTGCTGCCCAAAACAATTAACTTGAAGTGTCTTATAGAACATTTCATTTAATGAATCTCTTCTGAGCACATTCCATGCCCCCCTGTATTCAATGATTACATATATTTGATTAAAAAATTTCTTTAACTCATAAATTTCTTAACCAAGCCACTAACAGAGTTATAATTCAGGGTCTCCAGAAAGTGGCCATTATGTTGAATCCTGCCCTGGCAGCTCTCTCACTCATGGTAGATGCTTTAAAGTGTTCTTAACTGAATCTACTTGCCAGGCTAGCTTCCAGGAATTGGAAATGGGTAGCCTGGATCAGTCTACCCAGTGAAGTCTCGGCAGCAATAGCCTTCTGGTTCTACCATGATACACTTTTCTTATTCTTTACTCTTCTTTCCTTGCATTTGGAAGTCTGAATTACTGTTGATGCCACCCTGACCGAAACCTCCCATCCGTGTTTTGGTCCTTGCTTGCCGAGAACCTTACTATGCACCCAGCACTGGGATCTAAGCAAGAACAGCCATTTTGTTTGTCCCCAACATCCAGATGGCAAGTATGACTCCCACATTAGTGGGGCCATTATTCCTGCTTAACAGATGAAGCACCTGAGGGGTAGAGGCGTAATGTGACTTTCTCAAAATCCCAGAGTCAATAAGATAGAACAATAAGATAGTCCGTGCTCAGATCTGTCTGACATCAAAACCCATTCTCTGGGGACCTGACCAGACCATTTTCTAGGCCCCAAAGTCCTGGAAAATACCATCACCTACCTCATTGATGACAGATGCCTGTCACTGAGCTTTCTGGAAAAGAGAACTCTGGTGTGGCTGCCCCACTTACAGCGTCCACTCTGTTTCTCCTCTTCTTCTTTTTTTAATCTTTTTTTTAGACATTGATGGGCCTTTATTTTATTTATTTATATGCGGTGCTGAGGATCGAACCCAGCGCCTCACACATGCTAGGCAAGCTCTCTGCCACTGAGCCACAACCCTAGTTCCTCAGTTGCTCTCCTTTGATGCTGCAGATGGGCTGCTTCTTGGCTCCAGGAAGGCCCTTAAGGAGTCTCTGTAGCTCTAGACCTGTGGGGGTCGGGTAAAGAGTAGTGCACTGGAGGCAGAAGAGTGGACTTCAATGCAGTCAGAATCCAAGCCTCGAGTGACCCATGGAGACATAAGTGTCCCAAATTAAGTGGAGACCTTGCCTTTGTACCCCACACTGACCAGTCACTGGGTATAGACCACCCCAAGAAGTGGACATGACCTTGGCCTGTGAGTTCCAGAGAGGGACCATCAGTGAGCAGGACCCCAGTGAGAGCCATCAGCTGTGCCCTGCTGTCCCTGCTGCTGGGGCAACACACCCCAACATCTATGAGGCTTATGTCCAGCTCCTTTCCGCAATGCTCTCTCTTATAGGATCTCTGAATGGCGTCGTTACCGCTGTTGACCGGTGATGAGTCCTTGTTTCCCCAATGTTGAAGAATAACACCAGAGAAGCACGCCGAGGCAAGGTCAGAGTAGAAATTAGAAGTTTATTAAATGACAGCAGAAAAGACTTCTCCAGGAGGAAGAAGGGGACCCAAGAGGTGGAATCCGTGGAAGGGATGTTGTCTCCCCTTTTTATAGTTCTTTCAGTGATGGAATGTAGGTGGGAAGGCCCGACGGGTGGGACACAGGTGGGCCAAAGGAGTAATCTGGGCAGGAAGGACTTCATTAACACTTCTTTGGGATGGGCTATCTTCAAATCTGCTGGGGCTGTTCATTAACATTTCTTTGGGATGGACTTTGGGCCTTGGGCTTTTCTTGGGACTTCATTAACATTTCAAGAGTTGTTCAACTTTTCCGGAAATTCATTCTCAACACGGCCTCCATTTTAGATTTCACTCGATATTAGACCCGATTTACCTAACTACACTGACTGCCTAATTTTAAATCTGGCTTCAGCGTCCCTAGAGAAAGCCAAACCAATGTTGTACACTTTTCCTGCATTTTTTTTTCAAAGATCCCAATGTTTTTATTTATTTATTTTACATTTTATTCTTTCCTTTTTCCAAATAATATGACAAACTTTCTCTCCACTGCCTCTGTATCTACCTGAGAAAAGACTATGGGGAAGAGACTCCCTGGCTCCGCAGAGCCCGCCTCCAGCAGGGGTCCTGGGTGGGGAGCTCCTCTGCCCAGCTCCGTGGTTGGCCTCTGGTCTCCTCTGCCCTTTCCCAGGCGCCTCCGCTTCCTCCCCCAGCCCTGCTCCCCATCCCCCCGCACCTCTGCTCACACCAGGTTCCCGTGGCTCCTGACTGAACTACAGCCACAGCCTTCCTCTGTGCCAGTCTGTCCTCAAATCCACTTTGTCCACCTCCTGCTGCCTCTGTGATCTTTCAAGAGGCCAATCTGCTGTGTGCCTGCCCTGCCGTGTTCCCAGGGCAAACGTAATAAAGCCATCGCATTGGATCTCGCCTCATCTAGCCCCCGTCCACCTCTCCAGCTTCTTTTCTTTTTTTTTTAGTTGCAGATGGACGCAGTATCTTTATTTATTTTTTTATGTGGTGCTGAGGATCGAACCCAGGGCCTCATGCATGCAAGGCAAGCACTCAACCTCTGAGCTATAGCCCCAGCCCCAGCTTCATTTCTTGATAGCCCTTCTCCATAAGCCTGTCTAAACACACACACACACACACACACACACACACACACACACACACACACATATGCTCCTCATCATTCCATCCTGAATAGCCTTCCTACACCAGACTCTGTTTGTTTGTTTTTGGCGGTACCAGGGATTGAACCCAGGGGCTCTCTACCACCAAGCTATATCCCCACACCTTTCAAATTATGTATTTAATTATTTTGAGACAGGATCTTGCTAAGTTGCTGAGGCTGGTCTTGAACTTGTGGACCTCCTGACTCAGCCTCCCAAGTCACTGGGCAGAATACAGGCATGCACAACCATGTCCAGTTTACTGTCTTCTTTATATTTGTATATGTTATTTGAATGTTATATAATGAGAATGTCTTATAGAAAAATCAGAAAGAAAGCGGAAATATGTCTTCATTGTGGGGGAAACAATGAAAAATATTGGGCTTCTAGATAATTTTTAAAACTCAAAACAGATTTTTTTTTTAAAGAGAGGCACACAAAAAGTTAAATCCCTTAATCTCTAGGCTCACTTGCAAGAACAAATTGCCCATTTGTAAGACTCTATGATCAAATGCATTTTTAAATTATTCAATTTCAAAACTGTTCTTCTCTTTAACCCTCTAGGAGCCAATGTTTTAGAAAAAAGTTTTTGCTCTCAGGGCACTGTTATAACATCAGAGATCTGGATTGTGTACCACAAAGCAAGTTCACAGTCAAGAGGCCTCAAACCCAAACCCACACAGCCAACTAACTCTTGGCGCCTTAGCTGAGCTCTCTGAACTTCCACAGCTTCAACTGTAGTAAACGAGGGGATCTCTGCACCATCTACTGCCCAGGTATCCAGGAAAAAGAAAGAGATGAGAAAACATACATCCATGACAATAAGTGGCAGAAAGGTTATGAGTAACCCAGTAAGGGGGTCTCCTGTCCCAGCATACTCTGCCCCTTCCCCCTTGATGGCCAGTGACCTCTGTGAGGATCCCCCTCCTCATCTTGGGGATTCCCTACAAAGGTTGGTCTTTGTCCTTGCCTCCAGACCAAGTACGTGTGCTTCTCACCCATCCCCCCCTCAAATATCAACCCACAGGACAGCAATGAGTTTTCCGGGGAAATGGCCAGCCACCAACAAGTTTTCATTTGTTCTGTTTCATATCCATTTTTTTAGCGAAGGGTATCTCAAAAAATTAATTTAAAGAAGGATTCAGTTGCCTAATCTGGAGAATCCTTTTCTTAACAAGTTTTTGGATGGAGAGAGCCATGCAACCCATCAGCTACGCCCTCCAGTCAAGAGAACAAAATGTCTTCCGTCTGTATGAAACCTCATCAGGTCCCTGCCAAGCATAAAACGAATTGTGTCACCTCCACGAGTTTTCCGGACCATAGATCCTTAAGTATCTTGGATTTAATCAATGAGGATGCTCAGGTCGGAATCAGAGACTCCACTCCAGACCTGCTTGGCCCAACAGACTGGGTTTCCACCTTTTTTTTTTTTCCCCTCAGTAGCTTAAAAAGGAAGGAGGTGTCTGTAATGGGCAGAAGGAACACCATCTTTGGGCTGGGGTTGTGGCTCAGTGGCAGACCGCTTGCCTAGCATGGGTGAGGCACTGGGTTCAATCCTTAGCACCACATAAAAATAAATAAATAAAATAAAGGTCTATTAACAACTAAAAACAAGAATGAACACCATCTTTAAAATACCTTCCAGGACATGAATGGTACGACTCTGCCTGGTGTACAAACAGAGCACAAATGAAAAGTTGTGCTTCATTTATGTACAATGAGTCAAAATGCATTCTGCTGTCATGTATAACTAATTAGAACAAGTAAAAAAAAAAAAAAATACTCTCCAGGACCTGGAAGCAAAGTATCTGGTCAAAAGAAGACTAGATATCCAATTAAAAAAAAAAAAAATCTCTGAGCTACATCCTCTAAAGAAATAATAGCATCTTTGGGGAAGAAAACTGGATTATTTCTATGGCTTGACATGCATCCGGTGAAGACAGGAATGAAGGGTCATCAGGGTTTATCAGTATTATGACATCAGTACAGTAGAGCGATTAAGAGCTTAGACTCTGGAGCCCAAAACACCTGGGTTTCTTTCCCGGCTTGACCACCGTGTGCACCGTCTAGACACTTACTACTCTCATTGCCTCAGTCTCCCCATCACCAGAGGAGATGCCTGATTCAATCTAAGTGGTGATGATTAATGAGCTCAAGAATGCAGGGTGCAGAACAAAGAGCTTGGTGCACAGCAAGCACTAAGAATGCCAGCTGTCAATCATCAACATCATCAAGCAACACAAACATCCAGGCACTTTGTATATCCAGAGACCTCCCCGAGACAGAGAAAATGTTTAAGATTCTCGTTAGGAAGAAAGTCTGAGAGATACGAGAGGCTATCAAGTGTAACAATGAATTTGAACATATCAAGAAATACCTGTTGGGGTCATTGCTTTTCTGAAGCAAATTGTCACATCAGCATTAACTTTTAACTATACAAATAATTCAAACTAGTTTAAAAAGAAGCTGAGCCATGCGCCATGGTGCATAGCCATACCCCCAGCTGAACAGGAGACTGATGCAGGAGGTCCATAAGTTCAAGGCCAACCTGAGCAACTTAGCAAGACCCTGTCTCAAAATAAAAATGAAAAGGGTTCAGGGTATAGCTCAGTGGTAGGGTGCTCACCTAGCATGTTGCAAGGCCTTGGATTCAATAACGAGTACCAAAAGAAAGGAAGGAAGGAAGGAAGGAAGGAAGGAAGGAAGGAAGGAAGGAAGGAAGGAAGGAAGGAAGGGAGGGAGGGAGGGAGGGAGGGAGGGAAAGAAAAGAAGAAGAAGAAGAAAAATAGCACAGGAGCAAAGAAGGAAGTGTACATTTGGTTGGATATTGTCACCTGGTTGCTCTTGTACTTATGTTGGTCTTTTCTTAGGAGCTGGCCCACAATCCCACTGAATAAGAGGTTGAAAACTATAGTATATTCACTTCTGCTATTTAATTTCGAAGTTCTTAGTGGCCGCTCTATAGCTAAATGCTAGTCCTTATCACCATCAACTATAACTTTTTATGGAACACTTATGCACTTCTTTGGTCCTTCGTTCTCAAACCTTCTCCCTTTACCTCCAAACACGGAGTCCTGTCAGCTGGTTTTGTTGACCACCATAGAGAACTGTCTGTACCTCATCGTGTAAAAATGTTCCGCACTACCGTTACAAGCCATTCAACTTTGAGGCCCAGAAGAGCATCATTTCCAGCTTTGGAGACTATAAAGCACTGGCTTTCTTACCATTTGCTTCAGAATCTGCTCACATTACAGCTCTGAAAACTTCACTGTTTGGGCCCAATTGGCCTCCTGGAGGGAGAAGCACATCCCGTTAGGAGGCTAACAGCAGAACCCGTGTGTTCACCATTGGGTTAACTGAAGTACACTCTGGCTTTGGCAAAGTTCCCAACAGCTGGTGCTCTGGCCCCCAGATTAAGGGCCATTACTATACGGGCTCCCTTGCCATCCACGCAGCAATGGCCCAATTTGGAAGGCACACTGGAGGGCTTTGTATTTAGTAGATGGTTACAAGATTAGTAACAAAGAATCGTGACCTTTACTGGATGCTCTCAGTACTTCTGCTCATCAAGAGACCCATGAGACAGTGAGGCAGGGACCTCAATGTGCTGAAAAGCGGAATAAAATGGAAACAGATTTGTTATGAGGCAGAAGGTCATGGAGCCCCAAATTAACTTACATCTTTGCTTCCAGTCCAAAATTCATTCACCATCACTCAGCCAATGCCAACTTCCAGAGAATTAGTGAGTAGCTGCCAGTTCCCACTAGGTCATTCTTTGTCAGAACATAATTCTATAAGCCCCCTTATTAGATCTGCAAAAGCTTTAGGGGAGGGACCCGTATCTTTTGTGTCTTTCTGTTCCCATTCTTAGCACAAATGGCTGGCCCAGAGCAAACTCACCAGAGATATTTGCAAAGTGAATTGAAGAAGCATCTTACACTGGGGGTTAGTTTTCTGAGGAATTCCCAAGCTTTTGAGGAATGGTGGCATGGCTTTACAGTCCCCGTCATGCTATGACTAGAGAGGAATGTCCAGCTCCACAGACAGCACACACCCTCTGCTCCGGGCACCCCATTGTTTCCCTAAACCAGAAGTCAAGAGCTGGAATGCAGAGTTTCTGGAACACACCTCCCTGGAATTTCCAGCATATGCTGATTCTATGAGTAACAGCCAGACACTGGCCATAGCTATCTGTCATCAGATAATATCCTTTTTCCTCCAACGAGCCAACTGGATTTTGAACCTGAAATACCCTTAGAAGGATATTTTCATTTCAATTCAAAGTCTGGCTGCAGCCTCAGCCAAGCAGGGTACAAGGGTCACAGCACCTCTCAGCTGGCTCTGGAAAGCAAAGCCCTGGCCTCTCTTCCTCAGGGCTTCACAGCCAACATCAGCCAGCAGGACATTCGCCTCACTCACCAGCCAACTTCCTCTTAACCCTATTATTCCAAGGTACTTGGCTCTCTCCTATTCCTGTGGGGCGGCCTAAGTAGGTGGCTATTTTTTGTACGTCACAAAATTGCACTTCACTTTCTGCTGCCTGGCTTTCTCTACTACGCTAGCTGTAAAATCTGCTTTGCCACACTCTTTCCAGGGTGGTTTAAAAGTCTTCTTTCCTGAATGTGTTTTCCAGATACCTGTCTCCAAGGTGTCAAAAAAAAAAAAAAAGTCCCAGCAATTAACTCTATTGAAGAGAAAGCATCTTCTGGCTCCCCATAGATTCTTCACCCTTGGAATGGAGCAAAGAAGAGAATTATAATTGAGTCCACTAGAGCAGGGCCCATCATGGTAGAGTCATGCTTGTCAAGAATCAGATCCTTTTATCATTTTAAAAATCAGATTAGTGCCAGGCCCGGTGGCACACGCCTGTTATCCCAGATGCTTGGGAGGCTGAGGCAGGAGGGTAGAGAGTTAAAGCCAGCCTCAGCAACCTAGAGAAGCCCTAAGCAACTCAGTGAGACCCTTTCTCTAAATAAAATACAAAAAAAGGGCTGGGGATGTGGCTCAGTGGTTAAGCACCCCTGGGTTCAATCCCTAGTAATAAAAAAAAAGGAATTTGAGAGTGTGTCCATTATTTTTTTGAAAGGTTTTTATATTTTTAATACATTATTGTTTTTTACTATGATTTAAATTTTTGTTGCAGTTCCCTTGTTAACATCAGTATATTTCTATGAGCATCTTATGAAAACGTAATGATTTGTTTATAAGGTACATTAATAATTATATAGGCTGCATGAAAAAGGACAGGGAAGAACTTCTGTTTTGACAAGGCATTGACAGGAAGTGAGGCCTGCGTTTAAAATCTCACATGTCTGATGATAGGAAGCTTCTGGCTTCTTCTATGTCAAACCTCAGTGATCTTCTACTACCTACATATGTCTGGTGCCAGGTGCCCTAAGTGACTGTTCACATCAGTCCAGTCATGACAGTGGTTGAGTCAGCACACGGGGCACTGGAAGCATTTCTTGAAACTACTCCTACACAAGAGTGGCTAGAAACCTTTAACTCTACACTGTGAGCCTCTTAAATATATCCTTCTAGCCCAAACTAAATGTTTGACTAGCTCCACTTCCCTCGGCCTGATCCCCAAATGCCTGCAGTCACCAATTCAAGGGAGGAGCATGGTGCAGAGAGAAATCACACTAGCAAGAGCTAATGTCTTCATGAACTGCAGTTATCCTGTTTGTACAAAGTTTCACAAAACCGTGTGACCAGGCAAACACCTTTTCCTGGGGCCTTCATGTGGCTGTGAAAGTCAAGGCACCCGAGCTGAGGCTTGGATCATCTTTATGTAAATCTGCTCTGGCACCAGCCAATCAGAACAGATGCCAGGCAGGAATAACCAGCTCCATCCTCTGGCACTTTCTGGCTAAAGGAGCCACCCTGAAGTTGACTCCTGAGATCCTAAATACCTGTAGGTGATCCATGACGCCCACACAGACCAGACCCACTCCAGCTTGTGACAAGTTCTGTTTTGCCATCCTTTTTTAAAGTTCATCTTTGCCTTCCTTGAAATGATCATTTGCTAGATTCTCAATCTTTTTAATTTTTCCCGTTTTTTTTCCTGCCTTGATCTGCACAGAGTAGATATTTAAAACTGTGTGTTGTATTATAGCACTCAATAAACACAGGGTCACAGAACATGCCAAATTTTGAAGAAAGACATGAGTGTAGCTTCAATGAAAAGGCAAACATTGGATTGGGGCTGTAGCTCAGTGGCAGAGTATTTACTTAACATGTGCGAGGCACTGATCCTCAGCACCACATAAAAATAAACAAATAAAGGCATTCTGTCCATTTGCAATTACAAAATAAAATAAAATAAAAAGGCAAACCTGGGGCTGGGGTTGTGGCTCAGCGGTAGAGTGCTCGCCTAGTATGCATGAGGCACTGGGTTCGATCCTCAGCACCACATAAATGTAAAATAAAGATATTGTGTCCACCTAAAACTTAAAAATAAATAAATATTAAAAAAAAAAAAAAAAGGCAAACCTGGATCAGGTAGGAAGCAATATATTACGGACCCAGCCAACCAAGTTGTAGAGTGCTAGGGAGCATTTCCTGTCCCCAAATCAGGGCAAGAGCCAGACATAAACGTGTGCTTGTTCGTTTCTCCTCCAGTAGAATGTAAGTGTGTGTGCAGCATGATAGGTCTGCAACCAGCTCCGTGGAATGAACGAACCACTGAATGAATGAATCAATGAATGAATGAAAGCAGGAGGAACAGTCATGCTTTTTGTGTTGGGGGTTAGGAGTCATCGGAGACCTTGGCAAGTGTGATTCTGGCAAAGGTGAGGCAGAGGAAATCAGATCAGAGAAATTCCGGAAGAGTGTTGTTTATTAAGGAAACTCATTGTGGACGCTGCTGCAGGATGTAGGGGAGTGAGGGGGAGGGGACGTGCCTTCATCAACAGGGCCAAACATCTGGGTTTTATTTTATTCAAGAAGGTATTCAAAAAGAGGAGCTAGAACCCAAAGAAGAGAAGGGAGCCCCAGCACCAGGATGCAGGGCAGGGAGGTGTCTAGATGAGGGTGATAAAAGGCACTTATTTGCAAAGGCAGTGACTTAAAGGGTTTGTATGGTGGGCGTCCCAGACCTTGGCCCCCTTTTAAGGCCACAAACCAGCAGAAGTGAATGAGCTTCCTGGTGAAAAGGAGTGACATCCTAAGAGAGGTGTAAGGGGCAGAAGGTGACAGGAGAGAAAGCAACAGGTAGCACTCACGCATGGCCACAGTGGGACTGGGATGCTTGCAAAGGACCCAGTGAGGAACTAGGGACATTCTGCCTCCGCCACACTAAGTACCACGACGTGATTTCTTAGTCTTTCATCACGACTCGTTTGTTATTGTTTTCCAGGATCTGCCATCCTCCCATTCCCACTGACTCCTACAATCACAAAATTACCGAGTGGGTTAGGACCACGTGAGAAGCAGGGAGGGAAGGCTGAGTGTGCTGGTGTCTCACCTTTTCCTTTGGCAACAAGGTTGACACCAGCTCTTCCTAACGGGCTGCATGCTCTTCCTAAGTGAACCACTCTGTGGTTGTAATCTTTTATTTTTTGGGTACCAGGGATTGAACCCAGGGGCTCTTAACCACTGAGCCACATCCCCACCACATCCCCAGCCCTCTTAAATATTTTATTCAGAGACAGGGTCTCACTGAGTTGCTTAGGGACTCACTAAGTTGCTGAGGCTGGCTTTGAACTCACGATCGTCCTGCCTCAGCCTCCTGAGTCGCCGGGATTATAGGCTTGCGCCACCAAGCACGGTGGCTTGTAATCTTTTAATTCTGTCTTAGTCAAAAGTCTTTCCTTCCCCAGTTTTAGTCAGGTCTATGTTGAGTTTTAAAGTCACTCTCCAAGGTGCCACATTCCCCACTTTGCCCAGTGTCACATACACATCCAAAGGTCCACACTATCTATCCTCTTATTCTGTGTACATTTTCTGTTAAATTAGCTTCTCCTATTTTTTTTTTATGCCTATTGGATCCTTTGACCTAAACCCAAAGTGAACACAAATCTAGAAAGAAAGAGAGAAAAGGAAAAAGAGGGGGGCAGAGAGGGAGGAGAGAGAGAGAGCACATGAAGCTCATTCTGGAAGGAAAAAAGAGAGCCCTTTCTGTTTCATTGGCTGGCACCAAAACCTGAGACTCCATCACCATGTTGCCTGGCAACTTAGGAAATATTGTTGTGATTAAACAAAAACTATCTGGAGTAAATTCACAATGAAACAGCTAAAAAGCATTATATCATCTTGCATTCCACTATGAAGACAAGAGCAGCAGACACTTGGGGACAGATAAACCCCCAAGAAAACAAAAACAAATACACTGACATGGCCAAGAGTCGGGAGGGACCAGGAAATGCCTTGGCCTGGGATCAGAAGTCCTGGGCAAGTCTCATACCCTTTGGGAGGCGCAGTGTTTTTCATCTGCGAAAAAGAACAAGTGGAATTAATGAGCTCTGACATTTCATGATTCAAAAGGAACAGTGAAATTTAGGAGCACAGAGCCCATCATCTTTTTGAACTGCACCATTTATTGTGCTGGGTAAGTCATGAACACAGGCCTGAAGGGTGACACTCATCCATCTTGCCTTAAATGAGATCCCCGCCGGCAGGGTTGGCTGGGTCCTAAAAGATATCGAGGCCCTTGTTATCATATAGAACTCCTCTACTTTGAGAGGCAGACATTCTACATTATGAAAGCTGCTCATTTCACTAATACAGGAAAAAAAAAACCTCTAAGAAATTTCTTCAAGACTATTATAATGAGCAACCCCAGAGTCAAGGAGCCCAGGTACATGAAAGCACCTTGTTTGTGGAAATCACAAATGAATAGACAGAAAAAATATCCAAAAAGAGAAGCCACCGTTGAAAACTGAAAATAAGAGCAACAAAGCTTTGAAGAATATCCTGTGGTGGTTAAAATTTTTTAAATGCTGGGTTCCAATTCTAGCCCTACCACTTACTGGTTGGGCTATTTTAAAATCCTCTGCATCTCTGTTTATTCACTTGTATGTGGGTATGAGAGCAGTACATGTCCCTCTTAAAGTTAATGTAGAAATGAAATGTTAGGAATGTGCTTATGATAGTAGCTGACACACAGATGCTATTATTTCCAGCAGGAGCCAACAAGCATTGATAACTATTAATAATTGGTATTAGAGTCAGATGTGCCTGGATCAAAGCCCAGGACCACTGATTATGAGCAGTAGACCTTCAGGTAAGCTTCTACCCTAAGTCTCAACTTCTTCATCTTTAAAATGGAAGTAACCTGGGGCTGGGGATAGAGCTCAGTTGGTAGCGTGCTTGCCTTGTATGCACTAAGGCCCTGGGTTCCCTAGCACCCCCCACACATGCAAAAACAAAGGAGAAATAACCATAGTCTACCTCATAGAGTTGTGAGGATTAAATGAGAAAATGTTAATGGCTGCACAGCACAACATAGCTCCCATGAATCATTACAGCCCAAGAATCATCAAAAAACTCTGCAATTTCTTCAGCTTCTTATTTTTTCCATGCCATAAAAATAACAATGAATAGTGAAAATGGTAAATATTATGTACAATTTTATCACAATAAAATAAACATTAAAAAAAAATTGGATGATAAAGACATTTCAATGAGGAGTGGTCTTTCCAACAAAAAGTCCTGGGAGAGAGGGTATCTACATGCCAAGGAATGAAATTGGACCCCTTCCTCATACCACATATAAAATTTAACTCAAAATGGGACAAAGACCAAAATGTTAAGATCTAAACTATTAAAACTCTTATAAAAAAACTACAGGCCTAAGTCATTGTGGTGTGAGATCGGGCAATGATCTCTCAGCTTAACAACCAAAAGCACCATCAACAATCACAAAAAAATAGATACATCGGACATCATCAAAATCAACTTCTGCACTTCAAAGGGCACCATCAATAAGGTGAAAAACCAACCTACAGAGTGAGGAAAAAATTGCAAATCACATATCTAATAAGAGATCTGTATCCAGAATATATAAAGAACTTATACAATTCAAAATAAAAAGACCAATACCTAATTAATAAATCGGCAAAAGATCCGAATACACATTTCTCTGAAGAAAATATGTTAAATGGTCAATGGATACATAACAATATTTTCAACATCATTAGCCATTAGGGAGATGGAAATCAAAACCATCTGATATGACTTCATACCCACGAGGAGGGGTACAACAAAAAATGAAATAACAAGTGTTGGTGAGGATGTGGAAAAATTGGAACTCTCATATATACTGCTAGGAGGAGTGTTTCCAGTGGAACTATCTGGAAAAACAGTCTGCAGTTCCTCAAAAGCTTAAATATATAGTTACCATATGATCTGGCAACTCATCTTCAATTTTTTCTTTCTTGCAGTGCCGGGCATCCAACCAGGGCCTCATGCATGTTAGGCAACAATTATATCCCCAACTCCATGATCTGAGAATTCAAACCTTAGATATATACTCAAGAGAATTAAAAACATGTGCCCACATAACTTTTATGCAAATGTTTGTAGCATTATTATTATAATTAGTCAAAGAGTGGGAACAACTAAAATGTCTTTCAATTGAGGAATACATAACTGTGTATGTCCATAAAATTGAATAGTATTCAACAATAAAAAAGGAACTGATCAATGTTACAGCATGAACGAAATTCGAAAACCTTAAAAGAAACCACTTGCACATTGTATGATTTCCTATTTTTGAGAAGTCCAGAACAGGCAAACCTATCAGTGATAGAAGGTGGAGGTGGTGGCAAGGGAGACAGCAGTTAGGAGACAATCAGAAGGCTAATGGGTATAGGTTTTCTTTTTGGAGTGGTGGAAATGTTCTAAATTTGATTGTGATGATGGTTGAACAACCACGAATATATTAAAAACCCATTGAATTATACACTTTCAATGAGTGGATCTAGAGTATGTGAATAATCTCAATGAAGCTGTTATTTACAAAAAAAAAAAAAAAAATCATGACAACATCAGACCCCTCCCCAGCTTGGAGAACCTCTCTGCAGACCTCCAGCTAGACCCCAGGTTCATCTTCCAGCAGCAGCAGCAGCAGCAAAAGCTGGCAGTGGAGCGGCCTGAAAGGCTCAAGAAATAGAGCCTGGAGAAGACTCCAGACCCAGTGTCCTCTTCAGAGCAGGTTGAAAGGTTCTGAGGAGAGGCAGACAGAGCATCCGGTTCTCTTCCCTGAGTCCAACAGAATGGGCTCTCACTGCAGGGGTTCTTCTTCATCAGGCTCTTGTCTACCTGTGAGTCCTGTCTACCTGTGAGGAGCTGCAGGGGAGACCATCACCTCCAGCACCTTGCAGAAATGAGGGATCAATGAACTCTCTTTTTTCTTTCTTTTTTTTTTTTGCACTGGGCTTGTTCAACTGCCTGCTGGGTGGGCTGAGAACAGAGTCAGGAGCAGGGCCCTGAAAACAGGAGCCAATGCTGTGGTCCTGTCTTTTGTTATCATTGGTCCCTTTGAGAGAGGGTGGGACCCAGCCAGGGATTCACTCCTCAGAAATACATGCACTAAAATTTGCATACCGTTTCAGAAGTTCACAGCCCCCCTGGGGCCTCTCCCTGGATGAAACAACTCTTGATCTTCCCCTATGATGACGACGGGTCTAAATTTTTTGGTGCATGCTGACACACTGACCGCTTTGCTCAGCGTGATGCCTGGCACATGGTAAATGCTCAGTAAAGGGTAGTGAGAATTAACAGGAGCTCAGACCAACGAAGACAAGGATGCTGTTCTAGCTCATGAAAGGCTCCCCACCCCCCCCACCCCACCCCCCCCCCCGCTGAAACTTCAGACCTCAGAACCCTACTGAGAAATAGGCGGACTCCACAGAGAAAAGCAAGTGTTGTGTGCTCTGTGGCAAAGAAGTAAGGGACGCAGAGACTCAAAGTCTAGCACGCCCACGGACCACCAGGAAATGAGATTCTTCCCCCAGACTCTCCTTCGGCTCTGGTCCACACCGCCCGCCCCTCTTGATTGAAACTCAGCCTGATCTGTGAATCTGAACCAGAGCTGTGTGGGAGGAGGTATCATCTATGGCGAGAGGCCCTAGCCCTTTCCCAAGAAGGTGTTACTTTTGATTTCCTTCAAGTGCGATCAAGGTGGGTGAGTGGCGGCTGCTGGGAGCCGGGGAGGTGTGGGCTGGCTGAGTCAGCGCTGGCCAGGCTCCTCTCGGGAAATTCCCATGGGGAGGGGAGCAGGTGGCAGTTGTCAGCTGGGAAATCAACCAGGCGTGACTTCAAGATCAATGGGTAGATCATAATCTGACCACAGAAAAACCTGGGTCTAATTAATGGCTAGAACCCTGGGTGGAAGTGAACTCTTGTGCTTGGAGCAGAGTCCTTCACCTTGGCCTTGGTCTCCAGGTGATGTTCTTTCCCACCTCTTTAGCACACAGATGTTATTAGAATACATCAAAAGAAATGATCAATTATATATTTTAAACCGCCAAAGGATTTATGGAATAGGCAATATGATAAAATAGCATCTAAAAGAAATGGGTAGATTTTCATATTGTGTCACTTTTAGGAGTAAACACCTTTTAATAAAAATACTATTGAAAAATATTAATGTATGGAGTTATTGTTATTATTATCGGCCTGACTTTGCACCACGGAGTGGATTTTCCCATTTTAGGGGCCAGAAGCCTGGTCATGGATGATTTCTATTTGGCCAACCAGGTGGTCCCAGGACACAAATTCCAAAGGACTAGCAAATAGGAGGGTCCAGCCCATCAATAAAAGGATTTCTGAGAGACATTTTAAGCTTCCTTCCCAAATTCTCATGTTTAAACATTTATTTCAAATTCTTAACCCAAATCTCAAAGATAAGCTGGCAAATAAACTTGCATGAAAGGATTAAAAGGTGAAAGTTCAGTGTGACGTGGGACACCAGGGAGGAAATCTAGAGATTAGGACTCATACCTTGCAGGGAAAGTTTCTCTCCCACAAGGAGACAAAACAAGACTCTTTCCCAGGGTAACATTTTATTGATGACGATGATCACTACGTTGGACATTGATTATGCATTAGACTTCCCATGAATTATTTCTAACCCCCAAATAAGTCCCAGTTATTTGGGGGAGAGAGCTTTTGCAACCTTGTACAATTACAAAAGCTGATGGAAGGCAGGCCCAGAGTTTGAACCCAGGCCTGCTCGTTCACTTAGCTGGTTCTCTTTCAAGCAGACCTGCTGTCCTCCACAGGGAGACCAAAGGTGATCATAAGCAGATGGGTTCAGCCGGGCATTTTTGTGACTGGGCAATGCCTCTTCCCTAAGCTGAAGAGTTATATTGCCAGAAGTCTACCATTGATCTAGAAAGGCTATTCTTTTAGATTCTATCCAATAGAATAAAATTGTTAAAACCAGACATAAAAAAAAAAATGTGGTTTTAAAAAAAAAACTTTTTATTGTGGAAAATTTCAAATACACACAAAAGCCAAGAAAGTGGTTAAAAAAAAAAAAACAGAATAGGTGTCATACTCTCCCTCCTTTCGAAACAAGGCATAGCGTTGAAGTCATGTTTATGTTTTATAGTTAACGTGTGAGAAGATGATTGATGAAACATATTTGCACTTTCTCTGGGCCTCTGTTTCTGTAACTTCAAAGTGGTGGTGTCTAGGGCTGAGGTATTGGTAATGATCATTAAAGGGTTATTCCAGTGAATCATCTCTGTAGTGGATACTGTGGTCTGCCACCCAGATTTTTCAAGCCTGAGACACTCATTCCCCAGGTTGCCTGGAGTCTTGGCAGCTAATGGATCACAGTGAAGTCACACCTCAGGAACAATTACTGATCCAGGTCCACATCCCTTTCCCAAGGGTGGCCCACAACCATTGACTCATTGATGCAGAAGGTATCAAGGATTGGGTTTCCTGCCTCAATGGGGAAAACTCTAAAGAGCCATCTGTAGCAACTGTGTTGGAGCCCACCCAGCCTCTCCTTCCGCTCAGCCCGGCTCCCCTTACCTCTCACAGATAGTGTTTGAAAGAGCACAATTCCCCACACACAAACCTGAGTTCAGGGTCCATTTCCTGGGAACCAGAAGCCGCGATCTGCCTCTGCCAGTGATCACCTGGAGTCTGGCTACATCTATCTGACTCTCAAACCTCAACATTCATGGCTCAAATGCAATGGGATGGTGGCCCGAAAGGAGGTGACTTCCTTTCGAATATAAGAGTTCCAAGGCCCATAAAAGCTGACGGAACCACACCCAGCCAAACTAACAGCCTAAATTCCTCAAGGGTCACATTATTTTCATGATCCTGCACAGCTAAAACCATCATCCACAGTTGTGAACCCAGAAACAGGATTAGCAAAACAACCCAGAAATAATAAAGGGGATAATATTTCCACATAGAAATGATCAAAGCAGCCAGAGAGAGTTATTTAAAATAAAGGTTTGTCATCCCCAAACTCAAAACCCTCCAGTGGAAAGCCATTTTTCTCAAATCACAATGCAATCCCAAATTTCCACCTTGGACTCCAAAACTTGACATGCTGTTGATTGACTGAATTTCAGAGTGTTCTTCCCCAGATAGCTGAATGGTGTTACATCTTTATTTCCTTCAGTTCTCTTATTGAATGTCATCTTACTAAGGACGTTGCTAAGGTTTGGAAAGGTGTACCCCAAAGGCCCATATGTTAAAGACTTGGTCCTTGGTCTTGGCACCTTTGGGAGGTATTGGGACCTTTAGGAGGTGACGCCTCAGGGGAGGTCCTTAGGTCAAGGCAGGTGCTTCTTGTCATTGCTATCGGCATGCCCACAAGAGGCCTGAGGCAATGGGTCCTCCTGGTCTTGGCCTGGAACCTCCAAAATTGTGAGCCAAAAGTAACCTTTTTTCTCTTTGTAAGTTACTAATCTCAGGTACTTTATTATACTAACATGAAGCTAATACAGATGCCTTCCTGCTTTTTCCATAAAAGGGTCTTCAGAATAGGGTACCTGCTCCAAGGTACACAAACTCTTTCTAAGGAATTACCTAGACATTTAGAAAGTTATAAAGGAAATAATTTTCAGAATCTCAAGATCTATCTGCATTCTTTCCTAAATATAGTATGACCAGGGCCAACAATCTTACAATCCCACCTCTCCCCATTCATAATACTCCTTTCCCCACTTTCTAAAAGAAATATTTACTTCTCCTCATCCCAAAATCTTATAATGATGCCCTGTCCATCAAAACCTCCAGGGTGCCAGGCAAAGGTTAATTTGAAATGTTGAGGTTGCATTTGAGAAAGTGCAGTAATTCTAATGACTAATAAAATATCTTCTTGCAGTTCAAGTACTTTCTAATTAATTGCTTTCAACAAAAAGGAAGGAGTTTCTAATAGAGTTATTCACTATAGATATCTAAAAATAATTTTTGACAAAAGATTATCAAGTGATTTCTGGCATTTAACTCCAAAGGAATTCATAGAATTGAGTGACACTGCTCTAACCGAGTCTTTCTCCTCCTATCTACTTAGATATGCAGACAAGATTTCTTAGCTCTTACATCTACGAAAACGAAAATAGTAACAGAATTGATGTTGAACCTCGTATCATTCAAGCAATAAGTCATATTAAGCCATGGGTATTGGAGCTAATTAGTGATCTTAAAAGTGAGACCTAGTCTATTTCACAACAAGACGCATTTCCAATAAAATTTTGCCTTTTATGTTAGAAGAAAGTGTCAAGTTTTTCAAGCATAAAATAAGGTGTTGTTAAGGTAAAATCCTGCATGAAAAAAATATGAAAACATAAGTTCAAGGAAAAAATGGAAGGCTGCTAATCGATCTCACCATTAAAAAGGATATTATGTGAGATAATGCATGAGGTAATTAGCTCAACTGAGCCATTCCAAAACACATCCATGTTTCAAAACATCATATTGTATACAATAAATAAATACTTTTGTCAACCAAAAAACAAAAGAAAATGGAATGATGTAATATTTCCAACAATTAAAGATAAACTTTTTATAGAGATTTAAATACAGGATGGTAGATATCAAATTAATATGGTATTTAGAGTCTATTGATACATTAAAAATTTTTTTTGTTTGTTTTTTGGTATTGAGGATTGAACCAGAGAACTTTATCACTGAGCCACATCCTCAGTCCTTTTTATTTTTTATTTCTGAGACAGAGGCTCACTAACTTGCTGAGGATCTTGCTAAGTGGCTGAGGCTTGCCTCAAACCTGTGATCCTCCTGCCACAGTCTTTTAAGTTGCTGGGATCACCAACAGATGCCACCATACCCAGTTCTATTGATACCTTTTAAAAAGTGATATAAACAATATTTCAACAAGAGCAATGCATTTTAAAATATGCAGGAAGTTTTATTCTTTATAACTATATATGATAAATTTTAGAAGTACATTTAAAAGTGGTAAGAATTGTCACTGTTGACTTCATGGACATTAAAAGGATAATGAAGAACATTATAAAAAATTCTATGACTACAAATTTGATTACTTAGGTGAAACGGAGCAATTCCTTGAAAGACATAAAATACCATACCTTACAATGGAGAAATAGATAATCTGAATTGACCTATATCTATAAAATAAGTTGAATAAAAATTTAATAACTTTCCTAAAAAAAAAAAAAAACAGTAGGTCTGGATGGTTTCACCAGTGAATCTTCCTAAACATTCAAAGAAGAAATGATATCAGTTCTCCACAATGTTCTCCAGAAAGTGGAAGTAGAGGAAACCCTTTCTAACTCATTGTACAAGGTCAATGTTGCCTTAATATCAAAATGAGATAAAAATATTACAAGAAAGGAAAACTATAAACATAGTTAAACATAGTTTATATCCTTTTTAATGGTGAGATCAGTTAAAAACCTTCCATTTTTTCCTTGAACTTATGTTTTCATATTACTTTTCACAGAATTTTATCTTAATAATAACTTTAACAGGTTAAAGATTCTAGTTTATAATATCTCTCATAAACATAAACACAAAAGCCTCAATAAAACATTACCAAACTGATTATAACAAAGTATAAAAGCTATAAACTGCAACCATGTGGGACTTCTCCCAGATGTGCAAGGCTGGTTCAATGTTCAAAAACCAAGCATTGTTACCCACCACAGCAACAAACTAAAGAAGCTCATGATTCTACCAATTGGTGGAGAAAAAGCTTCTAAAAAAATCCAACAAATCAGCCATGGTAAAAACTCTTGGCAAAATGGCAGGAAGAGAAACTTCTCCAAGTGAAGAAAGTCTACAAAACTTCTGCAGCTATTGCATTTAATGGTGAGAAACTAGACACTCTCCACCAAGTGCTTCAGGAACAGGAAAAGATATCTGCTCTCACATACCTAATCAGCATTGTACCAGTAGTCCTAACAAGTGCAATAAGACAGGAAAATAAAATAAAAGTTATATGGATTGTGATATAAGGAATAAAACTATTCCTTATATCACAATTACAGATGACATGACTGTGTATATAGAAAACCTCAAAGAATTACCACAATCTGTTAGAACTAATAAGCAAATAGAGCCAGCTTGCAAACTTACTATAAAAAAGTCAATTCTCTTCCTATGCTAGCAATTTACAATTGGAATTTGAAGCATAAAAAATGTTATTTACAATCATAGCAAAATAAATTAAAGGGTAGTTATAAATCTGACAGAATATGTACATGATCTATAAGCAGAAAATGACAAGATTCTATCGAAAGAAATCAAAGATCAAAATAATGCATTTATCAAAACCCATTGAACTTACAGAAGAAAGAAATAGCCTGAATGTATGAAAATCTTAAAAACATCATTTAGGAGGTTGGAAGATCCCAGGATGAAACACAGAATGTGACAAAACAGTCTAACTGTACTACAAATGTATGAAATTACCTCATTGAAGTAGGTGTGGGAAAAAAGCTGCTGACCTAGGTAACTTTAGAAACGAGTGGGATCTTTAAGACTAATAGCAAAGACACGGCACATAAGCACTGCTTTCTAGTTGATAAAGTTGTTTCCCACCCAGAAACAGGTGAGATTCTGCTGCTGCTAAACATGTATATTAGAACTGAACCATGAAGCAAATGGATGGCTGAGTCAGAGGGAGATTATAAACGAGGGAAGGCCAAAGAGATCTGCATGACACCAAATGAGGGTTGGAGATACCCGTGTGCATGACCCTGTGTTTAGCTTAATATGGACACATATGGTTACATAAACGTAATTTATAAGCACACGTACATCCACTGGTTAGTATCCACACTTGCTTGGTCACCTGAAGAAAGTAATGACACACCAGAGGCAACAAGTACACCTAGTGCCCAGATCTTGGTGTCTTATTCCATTCGTCAATGAATGGAACCAGTGTTCCTTAGAAAAATGGCTGATCCTGGGACCATAGAAAGAAAGACCTGGCCAAGAGGAGGCTAAGGGGACACGCTGACTGATGTAATATACTTACATGATCTTAAGCTTAGTGTTGGAAGACTGAGTGCTTTTCTCCCGAGGATGTCTATTCCTATCACTTTGCACTTCGACTTGGCACTAGAAGTTCTAATCAGTAGGCAGAGCTGGAGGAGAAGGGAGGAAGGAAGGAGAGGGAAAGAAAGAAATTTGAGGCATCTCGTTTGGAAAGAAAGAAATAAAACCCTTATTTCCACAGTCAACATTGTATGAAGAAAATTCAAAGGAAGAACACACACACACACACACACACACACACACACTTCCCCTTACCAGATCTAATAAACGAGTTCACCAAGGTTACAGGCTATAAGATCAACATACAAAATCTACTGTATTTCTAAATACTATTAATGAGCAATATGTAAATAAAATTTAAGAATGGTTACCTTCACACCAGCATGAACATGAAGAAAATACTTAAAAATAAATTTAGAATAAAAACTCAAGACATACACAAAAACTATGAAACATATTGCTAAGAGAAACTAAAGATCTATATAAATGGAAAGACATTCTTGATGACAGACTGGAAGACTCAATCTTTTTAAGATAATGACACTATTCAAACTCACCTTAGATTCAGTGCAAATTCTAACAGAAATCCCAGAAGACATTTTTTTTCAGAAGACATTTTTTTGCAGAAATCACCAGGCTGATTCTAAAATTTATATGGAAATATAAATAATCTGGAATAGCTAAAATAATTTGGAAAAAGAAGAATTAAATCGAAGGCTTACTTCTCCTGATTCCAAAATTTACTATAAAACTACAGTAACCAAGACAGTATGGAAGGTAATGTAAAAATCAGCATATAGATGAATGAGGGAGAATTAAGAATCAAGAAATCCTACGGGGGCTGGAGGTATTTATAAGTGGCAGGGCACCTGCCTAGCTTGCACAAGGTATGGGGTTCAATCCTCCTCTCTGCAAAAAGAAAAAAGAAAAAAAATCATTATGCTTATGGTCAATTGACTTCAAACAAAAATACTAAGACAACTCAATGGAGGGAGGGGAAGATATCTTTTCAATATGTTGGGTGAACAGAAACATTCAAAATTGAATTATGGTAATTGTTACTGGTAACTATTTAGTTGTACACTTAAACCAGGTGAACTTACGTTATGTAAATTATATCTCAATAAAGCTGTTAAACAAAATGAGTACTTCCTTAAAACTGAAAGTGAAATACAGCAAACAAACCCCAATTTGTATCCCTTAGCAGAACGGCCACACAGATTATTCCCAAGTGATTTTAAAACTAAGCAACGTTACCATATATTTCCTAGTAGAAGATCTTTGGGAAAAAAACAACTTTACAAAGTTTAACAATGTTTTCAGTAGGCATGTTGTTTATAATAGTGCTAGTATAATTATTCTAAGACTGCCACCTATATTGATAAAGAAAAGAAGTGATTTATATTGTGATTGAAAATAAGAATGTTCAGAGAAGAGGGGACACAAATGTAAAATCAATTAGGCTAAATCAAAATCTATGAATCTGAATTTCAGTTGGAAGTAACAGTATGCAGTGATGATGTATTTTATTCTTAAACATTTTTTATAGCTCTGTCCACTAAAATCCTAGTGAAAAATGACCTATCCAATACTAATGAGCACCCTAGTATCCAAACTGTCATCTCTCACACAATTTACCATGGAAAGAACCAGGCTCCTTGGAGAAGTGGCAGGTTCCAGATCTGTGGCATAAAATGTACCAGAGGATAAAAGCTGGAAATTGTTGTTATACCCAAAACAAACAAAAATGCTAAAACCTATCAGTTCCATGTGCAAAATAAATTAAAGTGTAAAGGGCCAACTTGCCTAACGTCCCAGGGGCCCAAGATGGAAGAGTTGAGTATCAAGGAAGACAATAGACACAACAGACTGAATGCTAAAATCCAGTATATTTAAGCCTCTAACTTTCTAATGACGCTAAGAGACAAAACAAAACTCACGGGGGGGGGGGGGGGGGGGGGGCCTTCGAAGGATACTGGAGAATCAACTCATCGTCTTGGAAAATGGTAACCAAAGCAAAAGAAGTAAGCATTTATCTTGCTTTGTATATTCAAATTAAACTTTAGGATAATGGGATGGTTTAAGAGAAGTTTATCTTTACAGAATTATTCCAGGTAGTAAAGGAAGAAAGAAATTAGGAAATCAACACTTTGCAATTGAATAACAGGCAATAACCATAGAAAGCTGCTAACATCAAAAAGAGACAGCATCCTTTTGGAAGCACAATTACAACACCTGAGCTGTAACCAGGCTGAAAAATGATTAACCTGAATCGGAGCAAATCTCTAAACCCAATTTACAGGAAATAAAAGGGAAAAGGGACATATTTGGTGACACTACAATGATGTCAATGATAAAATTCAGATTTGTGGAAATTCTAAAGGCAAAAAACATTTCCTCACTTAAGAAACAAAAAGCAAGGAGAAAAAGAGATTGAGGGCAAACTTACGAATTCAAAGGTATCAACCAATCACAGCCCCAATAACATCCTGGCATGTAGGTGTTTTCAAACTGGGTTGTATGATGTTTGCACAACCATCTAAATTCACCCAAAATAAAATGGTACATTTACAATGGGTGAAGATTATAGGAAATTAAATTATACCTCAATAAAACTGAAAAGAGAAATATTAGACTGAGAGGGAAAAATGAACACTAAAAAAGAATAAAGAGATCAGTGTAACTCCACACCATTTTCAACCACAAGAATGGAAAGTTATACTCCATGTATATATAATATGTCAAAATACGCTCTACTTTCATGAATATCTAAAAAGAACAAGTAAAAATATAAATATAAATTGAAAAAATAAAGAATTACTCTAAAAATGGGCTGTATTTTAAAAAATAAATACTGAAGTATTCATTTAAAAAATAAATACTGAAGTATTTATTTAAATACTAAAGTATTTATTTTTAAAAAATACTGATGATTTTAAGCATTTTCTTCAAAACACTCTGGTATGGGGATGAATGGGGACCAGGTGCATGTTAGAAATTTTCCATAATGAAAAGTGAGGGGGGGGGAAAGAAAATTTGGCAAAAATAAATAAATAGATGAGCAAAAGGAAGATCAGTAGAATAGAGGAGGGAGAATGGGGGAGGAGGAGGGGGAAAGGGAGGGAACGTGAACTGAAATCAAATTCCACACATAGATGATGTTGTCGGGATGAACCCAACCACTCTGTATAATTATAATGCTCTACTTTAAAAAAATATATATTTGGGAGAAAAAAGAAATGATAAGGAAGAGAAAATCTTTTCATGAACACTTTGCTTTCCCTTATTTACTTCTTAGCCTCTTACTTTTGTTATTAATGCAAAATGACTTGTGGGAATAGATGGCAAAGGAACAGTAACTCCATAGCTCAGATCCCACCTTTTCAAAACCACCAAGGGTGGACCTGCTGCCTCCCATCCCGGGAAAAGTTGCAACAAAAATGGAAGCCAAGCACCAGGACGTGAACTTGGCCTCACAAGTGGGAGTGGAACTGCTGAGCAACGATCTGGACCTGCTTCAGTCATGGTGTGTGCAGTCCCCGAGCTACAACACGGTGACTCAGCACCACGTCCTTTATTATAGCCCATCTGGTGCAGAGAGAGCTTCAACCCAATTTAATGAATTTTTTTTTTCTTTTTGAGGGGATGCAGAAACTGGAGATTGAAACTAGAGGTGCTCTGGGCTACATCCCCAGCTCTTTTAATTTTTTGTTTCAAGACAGGGTCTTGCTGTATTTCCCTGGCTGGCCTTGAATTTGCCTCAGCTTCCCAAATTGCTAAGATTAAAGGCATGCACTACAGTGCACAGTGAAATGATCTCCCTCGCTCTCTTTCTCTTTTCTTTAAGTACTTTTAAATTATTGCCTGAACATCAGAACTCATATATCCACAAGTGGTAACACAACCCTGAGAAGTCTTCAAGATTTCACAGGTATTCTGTGTAATGGTTGCTTATGGCTTTATATGGTTTGTTTCACTCCAGCTCAGCCTTTTTTTCTTGAATCCTGGATCATTTATTTCAGAATCATTAGTTCTAGAAAAGAATTTGGGAGATGGCAATAAATTCATAACTGTGTCCATGGGCTAACGAACTTCACCTCCCAGGAGCTGTATTAGGCTCTCACCTGCCAGGTGAGTGACATGTCCTTCAACATCTGAGTATGAGCATCCAGTCACCTTCTCTGGACACTGAGCTAAAGAAAATGCCCATTTCCTCCGGATGTAGGTGATCGAGCCACACAACATGGTGACAAAGAGTGACAAAAAATCATGGCCTTTGAGTTGGATGGATGGGCTCGGTTCTTCTGAGAACAGAGCCAGAGTAGATTCTGACCCTTTTTTAATCCCAGACTCCTCTTGAGGGAAATAGGAATAAAAATACCTTCCTCACAAAGTAGGTGCCATGATAAAATGAGATAATACAAGGGCTTTTACCACCATGACTGGCACCAAACCTTGTAACCAAAACTGGACGTTATGATGATTCCTAACTCCAAGGCTTTGTGGAGACTGAATTGGAGAAGGGCCTTGCAGCCTGTTTCACTGGCAAAAAAAAATAAATGAATTAAATGAGGCGCTTGGGTGGTTGGATGACCTGGCAGGGCACATGTCTGGCAAACAGAATTTTCCAGTGATGATTCTGAAACGTCCAAGATGTTAAAAGGAACTTCAAAGGACGGTGGCAGCCTTTCAGAGCCCACACTGCTGGTCCGCCCTGGCGTCATGGAAGGAGCATGGAAGGGTGGCTGGACAGAAGTCCAGTCTGAATCCGGACCATGACTGACCATCGGCTCCCATGGCCAGGCAGCTTCATCTCCACCTCCTCTCTTGAAAAGGAAGATGATCAGAGAAAAAGAGAAACCCTGGCAAGTAGGAGTGGGAAGCCAGCCACCACTGACCGGGGTCTCTGTGCCCAACACGGAGCAGATTTCATTTCAGTCACTGGGCGGTTTCATCCTCATAGGAAGCCAGAAAGCAAGGTATTCTTATCCCACTTTGTCAATAAGGAAAGAAAGGCTCAACTCTGCAAAGACAGTTGCCCGAGGTTACATAAATGTCAAATGAATGAGCCAGGCTTTGACAACAGCGTGTCCAAATTCCAACCCTCGGCACCCCACCTGGCACACAGAGAGGCCCAGAGACTGTGTGCAGCACAGGACATGATTTTTGAGGTCTCTACCAATTCCTATAATTTGGTAGGTCTGAATCCCAGTTATAAAGAGAAAGGGGTAGCTGAGCTGGGGGCCAATCTTCCTCCCATACTTGGCTACTGATTTTCCATGAAGCATTTGGCTCTGTTGTATCCAAAGGAAACCAAGTGAAAACATTAGCCTTCCAGAAGATGAAAGGGATGTTTATTTGGCATCTAGGGGGTTCAACTTCTGGAAGAAGAAATATGGCAATCCATCTCAGATCCATTCCTTCAGAAAGCTCATGCATTTTGAGTCGAGTCTCCAGAATGGAATACGCAGAAAGCTTATTCCCTTTTCGAAATAAGTGCTGTCTCATTGCTTTCTTTTCACTCTTTACCCCTGGAGTTCTCGTCTCAAGACCCCAGGGTTAACCTAAGTCCAAAAGTCCTCAGGAATGAACGTGATGCACCTCACAGCTGCTAAGCTCCATGACTGTCTGTCAGGCTGTTCAAACACAGGGGCAGACGTCTTCCCAGCCAGCGCTGACCTGCTCCCAAGAAACTTGTGCCCTGTTTTCCATCACACCCAGCCACACAGTCCCAGTTAGGCCTGTCGTCCCTGAGAGCCATGTGACTGTCTGCACCTACCTGGGTCCCATTTGCCCCTTGGGTCATGACTTTTTGCATGCCACTTGCTAGGATGAGTCAGAAGTTCCCCAAATTTCCTCACAAAATTTGGGAGCAAAGGGAAAGGGACAACAAACAGGCCCAGTGGGGGCTGTCTAGCCATGACATAAGAACCCAGCAAACTCATTACAGAAGCATTCATCTTCAAATCCTGACCTGCTCTCCAAACACCTGGGGAAGCTCCAGAGACAGCATTTCCGCTAGGAGAGACAGGAACCGGGCCAAGTACCACACATCCCCATGGGCGCTCCCAGCTTCTAGGTCCTCACAGAAGTTTCCTTAACCACCCCAGAGCCCAGGGACCTTGTTGGGCCAACAAGCTAGTTCCCAGAAAATGAAAGAGTCTGACCAAGAGATTATTTTCTCTCTTATCGAGAGAAGAATCCTCCTTGTACATGCTGAGCAGACAGAAGCTGAGGTCAGAGAACGGAGGCCACACCCGTTTCTCAGGTGAGCCCCAGGTCCACAAAATAAATGTCCCTAGAAGGTGGGGATCATCCATCCGTCTGTCTCTGCATACACTGGTCTCCTGGCCATTCCTGTATTACGGTCTCAATCTCCACAAAGGCCTATAAAATATCCCATTTATTTGAGACATCTTCATGGGAACAGGTTCAGACTCAACGTCCCTGATTTCTTCAATGGGTGAATCCCCTGTTGCTCAGTTACCTGGCCTGGCCTTCCAGTTTCCCTCACTCCTGTGACATGAGGACCTGGCCTCTTCCACCCCCTTGAAGACTGATGACCTCCAACCGGTCTTACCCACTCACTCCACTGTACTTTCTGCTTTCATGCTGTGGCCACACTTCCCAGCCAAGGCCTGCCTATCAACACGTTCTCAACTTTGAGGCCCTTAGGATGCTCACCAGACCAAGGAGGCACCCCTGGTTCCCATCCCCAACTCTAGGACCACACCTCACACCCTAGAGATAGTTCACTTCATTCCACCACCCCAGACAAAATGAATCAGGAGTTCACTTCACTTCCAAACCTCTTTGGCACTTTTTTTTTTCCTGGTTTTTGTTTTGTTTTATTTTGTTACTTTTAGCAAATATTTATATTTCTAACTTTTGTTTTTACCTTTTATTTTGAGATAATTTTAAGATATTCTGAAGAGTTTTCAAAGTAGTAAGAGTGTTTATATATCCTTCATCCAACTTCCCCCAATGCTAACAGCTTATGTAACCAACATTTAGTAATCAAAACCAGGAAATTAACACAGATACAATACTATTTCTGAAACCATAATTTTTATTTGGATTTCTCCAGAGTTTCCACTAATATCTTTGCTTTCTGTTTCAAGATCCAATCCAGGACTCCTCATTGCATTCCCTCACCCTGTCTGCTCAGTCTCCTCCAATCTGGGACAGTTCCTCTGCACCTCCTGGTCTTGCAGGGCCTTGATACTTGGGAAGAGTACTGGCCAGGTATGTTGTAGGATAGTTGGTGTTTTCTTACCTTTAGATTGAGATGGCACACTTTTGGAAAGGATATCAGAGGGGATGTGCCCTTCTAAGTGCATCACTGACAAGTCATCAATGCGTCTTATTTTACTGGTGATGTTAACCTTGATCACTGGACTAAGGTGGTATCCACCAGGATTCTCCCACCATCTCCCTGTGCTGTGGCCAGTTGGTCTAGAACTGCAGAATCCTTCTATGACACAAAGTCATACCCCAGAATTATTTTTTTTATTCTACCAAGGAGGAAATGGAGCCTCTCTGAAGGGCAAATGATCTGTTTAAATGTCTGGCTTGACTCCATCAGAGGTGGCATAACTCAAGCTGTGACTATGGCCCTTATAGTCCACAGGCCATGAGTTGAGTGTTCATCCTGGGTTCATATTATTTCACACAGGGAAAAGCATTTAATGGTAGAATTCTTTTCAAACTAGACAAGTAAAAGGAGGTGGGAACTCTTCCAGGTATCCACACTGGAGATAATGGCCTGGAAGAAACCCATGGGGAAGATTGAGATCATTCAATAAATCTCTTCTCTTATGCCAAAAGCCAGAAGACCTGTGAGTAAAACTTCCCACCCAGAGCATTTGATGAGTGCTTAGGTTAGCACCTGCCAAAAAAGAGCTCATCCCAGAGACTGCTGCCTAACCCTGAGCCGACACATAAAAGCTAATGATAGAAAACGGATCAAAACATCAGCATTCCTGAAACATGCAAGATGGAGTCCACAGGTTATTCAAACAGTTGTTTCAGGGAATTCTCTTCTAGAAAGTTTCAGTGAATGAATTCGAAGAAATAATAGAATGACACAATTTTATAGTCCTCATGAAATAATGATAGAACCATGATCATCAATGACTACTAGCACCATACAAGAGAGGGACAACTGGACATCTAGGGCTACCCATCCGATCAACTCACAGAATCCGGTGCAGTAGTCTTAAGAAAAAGTGAGCCTAAGTATGATCAAGCCTTTGAATCTAACCACCAGTTTTCAGGATATTCAGACACAGAGAAATCCTCACAATGGCACCATGAATATGTGATCAGCAAAATCCAAATTGTAAGATGCTGCACAGGACAAATGACCCAGTTTCTTCAACCAAATGCCAAAATAGGAAGGGGGGTTCTATGGATTACAACAGACTCTTAAAAAGACATATCAAAATAGCAATATATTGTAGTATATAGTATTTAGGATTCTAATTTGAATAAACTAAGAAAAATGCACAAAATAAGAAAATTTGAATATTGGACTTATTTAATATTTGATAAAACTAAGATTTTTCTTTTCTTTAGGTGGGATAATGGTATTGTGGTTATGCTCTTAGTTTTTACTGTTTTTTTTTTTTTTTTCAGTTCTCATGAAAACAACAGAGTGATTAGAAGAAAACATAAAAGAATATAATGTAGGTAAAGATTTCTTGGTGAAGTCAGAGAAAGCATGAGCCATAAACAAACAAACTAGACTTCATCAAAATTTCAAATTACTGTTCATCAAAAGACACTGTCAAAATATGTAGCAAATTGAAAGAAAATACAGGTAAACTTCTGACTATATATCATATATAATCTCTGTGTATACCAGCATCTCTATATTGAACATTTAAATCTTTTTTAAAAAATATTTATTTTTTTAGATGTAGACAGACACAACACAATGCCTTTATTTTTATGTGGTGCTGAGGATCGAACCCAGGTCCCGCCCGTATTAGGGGAGCACTCTACCACTGAGCCACAATCCCAGCCCGAACATCTAAATCTTATATCTAGAATACATAAAAATCTATAATTCAGTAAAAAAGTAATGAATAAAAATAATAGTTGGGTGCAATGGTGCACAGCTGTAATCTCAGCAGCTTGGGAGGCTAGGGCAGGAGGATCACAAATTAAAAGTCAGCCTCAGCAATGGTGAGGCACTAAGTGAGAGGTCTCAGTGAGACCCTGTCTCTAGATAAAAAAATACAAAATAGGGCTGGGATGTTGCTCAGTGGTTGAGTGCCCTTGAGTTCAATCCCTGATACCTCTCCTCCCCAAAATAATAATAATAAACAGCCCAATTTTTCAAATGGACTAAATACTTGAAGACGCTTTGTAAAAGAAGGTTAACAAGTACATGAAAAAGCTTTCACCATTATTAGTCACTAGGGAGATGCAAATTAAAATCATAGTGAGATACCACTACACAAAATTGAATGACTAAAAGTAGGAAGATGAACATTACTAAATTCTGGAGAGGTCTGAGTAACAACCAGAACTGTCATACATTGTTGGTGGGAGGAAAAATGGTACAACCACCAAGGAAAACTATTTTGCCATTTTCTTAAAAAATCACATGTACCTATGAGTCTGTGATCCTGCACCTAATTCCTAGGTATTTAAGAGAAATGAAAATTCATGTGCACAAAAAATCTGGTCTAAAATGTTTATAGCAATTTTATTCATAACAGTCAAAAGGTGCAAAAAAGTGGATGTCCATCCACAAAAGAATGAATAAATCAGCTGGTATACTATCTCTACCGTAGAATATTACTTAAAAATGAAAAGGACCAAGCTATGGTTGCAAGCACCAACATGAACACATTTTACTTATTTATTTTTCTACTGTGCAACTGGCTTCAGTAACAGCACCCCACAGGCACAGAGACCAGGCAATAATTCAGGGCCACAGTTTGCTCTGGCATGGGACGACATAGATAAATTTTTAAAAATAATATCCGGTGTAAAAGAAGTCAGCAGCAAAAAAAAAAAAAAAGTCTCCTATGTGATTTCATTTCTAAGGAATTATAGAATAATAACCAGTAGCAAGAGAAATCAGATGAATGTTTGCTTCTTTGTGCAGGACACTATAAAAAAGACACAAAGGAATGAGTGAGAAAAATATTGCATTAGTTAGATTCTCATCACTGACCAAAAATACAAGACAAGAACAACTTAGAGGAGGAAAAGTTTGTTTTAGTTCATGGTTCCGAAGGTTTAGTTCATGGTGGGCCAATCCATTGCTCTGGGCCCAAGGTGCAGCAGAACATCATGGCGGGAGGGCCTGGTTCAAGAGCACTGCTCTGTTCATTGTGGCCAGGAAGCAAAAAGAGAGCAAGGGGAAACAGTCACAGGGAATATGAACCTTTCCAAGGCACACCTCCAGTGACCCACCTCCTCCAGCCACCCCATGCCTGCCTATGGACTCCACCCAGGAGTCTATTCAAAATAGAATAAACCATTAGGTTTCAGCTCTCATAGTCTAATCACTTTACTTCTGGATATTCTTGCATTAACACAGGAACTTTTAAGGGACACCTCATATCCAAACCACAACAAATATTATGTAACCTGATTCACAGTTATCTGAGTGACTCAGTGTAATATTTGAGTCTGATGGCATGTAAGGTAAATGTCTAAAGTATTTTTTAAATATTTTAAAATTTAAAGAATTATTTACTAATTTACTGTATTATTATTATTTGTACCAGGGATTAATTTGGTACTCAGGAGCACTCAACCACTGAGTCGAGTCACAACCCCAGCCCTATTTTGTATTTTATTTAGAGACAGGGTTTCAATGAGTTGCTTAGCTCCTCGTAGTTGCAGAGGCTGGCTCTGAACTTGTGATCCTTCCAACTCAGCCTCCCAAGCTGTGCAATTACAAGTGTGTGCCCCTGTGCCTGACTTCACTGTATCATTCTTTACATATATGTGTAATGGTGAAATTGTAAGATATCTGGGATTATCTTCCAAATTATCCAGCGTTAAAGGCGTGTATATATAAAACAAGTTTAGACATGAGCTAAACCCAGATGATGAGTACCCATGGAGATTCATTATACTTTTAAATCTCTTTTGTTTATGTTTGAAGTCTTCCATGATAATGAATAGAAGGGAGATTGGGAGGGACAGAGGAAAAGGGGAAGGAGGAGGAGGAGGAACAGAGAGGTCAGAAGGGAGAGAAGGAAGGGAAGGAGGGAGGCAGGACACAGTCTAACAACAGGACCCACCTCAACAGCCCTTAGGACATTGCTGGACACCACTATGCTCAATCATCAATGTTCCCAACCATCACCCAAGTCAGGGGAAAAGGTCAGGTTGTGTTGGATATGGTTCTCTCTGCATTAGAGACTGATTTATGTCCTACTTCTGGGCACACTGTTCAAACGAAATTAAAAAAAAAAAAAAAAATCCAGGCAGCCACAGAGGCGGTGTCTTCCAGTGATCCGGAACATTCTTGAGTTGTGGAACAGTGCTCAGCTTAAGGACGCCACCCAAATTAAGTGTCAATGTGTTATCATCATGGAGTGTCTAGCCCTCCTCCGGGGTGGCTCCTTGGCTGCTGCTCCTTCCTCACATGGGTTTGGGAGAGAGGCTTCTAGCCTGGGGCTGTAGCAGCTTTTCCCAGGAGCCAGGCAGTGTCCACCCAGGTTGGACCACAGAGCTCTGTGGGGGACACTAAGCTCCACTACAACCCTTAAAGATCTCTCAAGATGAGCTACTTCTCTCCTGCAGCTATTTTTTCAAAAAGGAAAGGGGACAAGAAAAAAGGCCTCCTTGTTTCCAATGGAAAACAGACCCTTCTTGGACTGGGTTGTTATTGTCCTCAGCCTGGATGCATTTAGTTCAGCTGTGTGGCCACCCTGGATCAAATGGACCATTTCCAGGTCTGTTCTTGGCTCACACTACTTCAATGCCACTCCATGGTGTTATTCAGGGATGAACCCCTGTGCCAGCAAGATGCTATGCCAGATGAGAGGCCCAGCCAGGTCAGGATGGGGAAGTCCCCAGCAAGCAGGAGGCAGGCTGTCCACCAAGGTAGGTAGGTAGGTAAGGGCCAGTGAGGAAGCCTCAGAATTTGAAAGTATAATGAAACTTGATCCAAGCAGTCTGTTTTTAAAGACTACTTCACGACACGTTTCTGCTAAACTTCACCATGTGCCCAGAGAGAAGTGGAAGACAGTGAGCTTCAAGAGGAAGAATAACATGTCTGTTCTCTTCACCAACGATTTCTTAGGGTTCCCAAATCAGCCTAACAGTTGAGGGAGTTAATGAAGAGAACACTCTATCACATTTCCATAGACCAAAAGTGGTAACTTCAGTATTCGTAAAATCCATCTGGAGTAAGTTCAGATTTCTCCCTCATCACACCCCCCATCCAAGATTCTGGTTCTGTACATCTGGGGCCCTGGAATCGGTATTTTTATAAACCTTCACAAGCACTGTAATCCTCTTGCCCACAGTGAGCAGCTCACTCAGAGAAGCAATGTGTGTCATTTCTGAAGTTCCTTTCCAACAGGTTCCCTCAAGGTCCCCCAGACTCCTCATCTCTTGCAGGGACATGGTTTTTACTAGTCTGTGGTCAGGGCAAATGGGTTTGCTCTATTCTTTTTAATTCAAAGGGAAGCTGAGGAATCTACAAGGCAGAAGCATCTGGTATCCTTTGATATCATTTGTATCACAAATGCAAAGTGCCATTAAAATCACAAAACCTTTTGAATAAAAAGCCTTTCCTAATAATCCATCCATTTTTCTTGATTATAGTTTTTCCTATACAATCTCAGAACTGCCCTTGGGGGTTGGGGGGAATCAGTTCATTTCACAGAGAAACACCCAGTTCTAACACTAACTTTGTGCTGGTCATTGGCCAGCCTCGCTGCTTTCAAACATGGTTGGGAGCCTTCATTATCTGGAATCTACAAAGTGACAGGAGTCCTCCCTGTCATTAGAAGACTGACCCTCTGGGGCCAGCCTGCAGCTCTCTTCTGGACAGAACACTGGCGGCAGAGGGAGCTTTATTTCACAATGCTTACCAACAGTGGTCAAAACAGCCCATTTGGGATCCAAAGCTGACACGAACTTCTTTTTGCTGTCAAATACATCAAGAGGTTCTAATCCCAGAAGCGGACATTATTATCCATAACAGTCTGAATTTTCCCTCATTCAATTCCTATCAGTATCCCCAACATTTGGAACCAGCAGAGGGGAAATGACTGGTAACTTTTGAGCCAGTTTGTGGAGCAAAGTAAGGTAACACAGACTCCAAAAGTATTACACAACAGAATACCCAGGCCTGGATACATTCCGAAGCCTTTTTATAGTTACCCAGAAATGACAAAGGAAATTATTTACTACAGGAAGGTTTGCAGATTGGTGTGTCTGAGGGATCCAAAAAAGCATTTTTCTTAAGTTTTCCTCCTTCTCCCTATCCTGCCAGTAACCAAGTGACAACAGAATTATTGCTAGTCATCTATTTTTTTTTTTAATCATGTGATTTTCTTACAAAAGGCAAGGACAATTGCTCGGATTGTTGTTTCCAAAAAAAGGCACATGATGGTTACATGAGATTCCATATAGCAGTTAAAGCTTCCAGGCAGCTCTATCCAGGGTTTTGAAAATTATGTCCATGCTTTCAATGGAATACCAATTATTTAAGACCAAAAAAAAAAAAAAAAAAAAAGAGGAGGAAGGATGAAGAGGAGGGAGGAGGAAGAAAGGAAGGAAGGAAGGAAGGAAAAAAAAGAAAGGCAAGCAGGCGTCAGAAGGGAATTAGAAACTTAAAGAACAATATTAATCTAAAATGTAATCCATAGTGTTCTAAGAACTATTGAGGTCTCAGAAGAAGTGTTTAAAAGAATAAATGAAATATTCTATCCAGGGTATGTTTTATTACAACTTCACAATTATTTCACAACAGAATTGCCTGACTTTGGGAATTGCCTCCTGGTTTGTTTTGTAGGTATCTGGGTAGGTTGGTATCACAAAGCCCAGAAAACTTTGTCTTGCAAAGGGAAATCAATTGCTTTCCTCCCAAAATAATATTTCATTTCAAAATATTTCAAAAACCATTTGAATTTTCAGATATTTCAAAATAATATTTTTTTAAAAAATCAGAACACGGGCCAGGCATGGTGGCACACACCTGCCTGAGGCTGAGGAGGCTGAGGAGGCTGAGGGGGCTGAGGCAGGAAGATCATGAGTTCAAAGCCAACCTCAGCAACTTAGCAAGAACCTATCTCAAAATAAAAAAATAAAGAGCTGGGGATGTGGCTGAGTAGTTAAGGGCTCAATCCCTTGTATCCAAAAACAAAATCAGAAAATGGAAATCCACGTATTTTATCCAATACCATTTGGTTGGAAGAAGACACCCCAGTGATACAACACTGATCAAAAACTACAAATGACAGTGGTTATGTCCTTCCAGGTGAGGCAGTGTGGAAGCAAGTCAATGATCTAATCGAGGGTGGCTGTTGCCTTTTTTTTTTTTTTTTTTCATAAACTCTGAGGACGTAACTGTGCTAAGAGCAGCACAACTTAGCTGTTCCTATGGATCCACAAGCCTGCTTGGGAGACAGCAGATGAACTGGCATTTCACTGTATGGCATTTGTACATTAATTAGTCTGTGTCATTTTGTGGAGGTGGGAGCTAGGTGAAAGGCTGGCTTTATCCTCAAACACAGAGAAAAAGCTGTATGAAAAGGGAGGATTTTGCAACTGGTGGAGGTGGCTGTAAAATCCTCCACTTTTCATACAACTTTTCTCTGGGCTCAAGGTCAAAGCCAAGGGTCCCTCGTGCCATTTCATCACTGGTCATTCCCCTCCCTTGACTTTGTACTTTCCCTGGTTGAAGAAAGTGAACTGCAGCTCCAGACTTGTCGACATACTTCAGGCTTCTTGGTCTGCTTTTAATTTGTTGGAATGTTGGCAGATGCCGTTTGGCTCACCAGAGGAATGCCTTTGGGGTCAAGTGCACTGGCAGTTGCTTTAAGCTCACTGGGAGCCTGGTGATGACCCAAAGTCAGGCCTGGCTCTGAACTTCTTGACAGGATGCTGCCAGGCTGCATGAAGATCATTATGGTATGGCCAGAGCAAAACACAGCCATGTGCCTGTATTTGGAAAAGGGGTCCTGCATTCATCTAGTTGATTAGAGTGGGCTTGAAGGGCAGGGAAGGCTTTGCATGAGACCCTGATTAGGAAGGGAAGAAAGTAAAAGGCATTCTAGATAACTAGACCTTCCAGCATGTGAAAAGGCTGGAAGCATGAGTGTGGCCAGCGCATAAGGTAGAGGAAGAGAAAATGCACAGCAAGGCTGAGAAGGCCCTTGATTGAAGTCTATCTAAGTTGCTATAACAAAATATCATGGCCTGGGTGGCTTATAAACAATGAAAATTCATTTCTTGTAGTTCTGAAGGCTGAGAAGTCCACGATCAAGACACCAGCAAATTTGGTACCTGGTAAGGGCTGTTTCCCGATCAAAGACGGTGCCTTCTGTGTCCTCCCATGGTGAAGGAGCTAGCCGACTCTTCAACTTCTCTTTATAAAGACATTAATCCCACTAGGTGAAAATCTGGCTTTGTCCACTAATTATGACTTAATTGCTTCCCAAAGATCCTACCTCCTAATTCCATCATGTTGGGGGTAAGGATTTCAACATATGAAATATTCAAATCATAACATATGCAATGGATTAAGTTTAATGCTTCTGGGGACACCAGCCTAACATTCCTCTCTCTAATCCATGACAGCCTCTTCCCAGGGGACTCCAAGTCCTCTCAACCACTGGGAGCTCTTGAAGTGAGATTTCTAGGGAGCAATTAATATGAAAGCAGTATTGGTTGACAGGGTGAACATATATTAACCATCCAAATGTGAACACTTGAGTTTTTGATAGTTGTACTGGAACAACAGCCTGTCTTTAACAAACCAAATTGTTTGGTCACCATAACAGAAGGTTAACTCAGGTCACTTAATTCTCAGTTAACACCAGTAAGCGGGTGTCATTATACCGTTTACAATGAGTCTCCAGAGCAGAACTGACATCCTTGTTTCCAAGTCGAAAATGCCCCCTCTCATCCTCAGGTTAAGAGGCCTCTGTGTTGATGTTTGTAGTATCCAGCTCCTCCTTTCCAGTCACTCACATCTACCTGCTGATTTCTCCCCTAAATTAAAGGGTCTGGCACTTGCATGGAGATTCTCTCCATCCCAAATCCCACTGTCCCTTTAGTTAGTTTTGACATCTACTCTGCACACAGCACCCAACCTTGAGGCCTGAGCATCTCCCAACCCCTTCCACCCTAGGGCCCTGTACCTTACAGCTTTCAGTCACTACTACCCTGACTGTGCCTCGCCCCCCTCAACCTCCTGTTCTCTCATTCTCTTACCCCCAGACTCCCAGTTCTCTCATCAAAATCACTGGAGATCTTGCCTTCATACACCCAGTCAGTGTGTGCTATTTAAATAATTAATCTGCTCTGTGGGAAAACCAGGCATGCCTGTATATACTTAAATTTATTTCACATTTGCTGATGCAAAGGATGTGCAGTGAACAACTTACCAATAATAAACATTACTCCTCATTAAAAATTCTCACAGAATGCATTAAGTTTTGTCAGACCCTTTTATCTATAGTGAACATACAGTGGCAATTTGGCCAGGATTTGACAAGTGGTCTTGTACCCCAATCCACCTATTTTCTCAATGGGTTTCTCAATAAACTTAACTGATTTAACTGTTTACACTACTTTAAACCCTCATTCAAAAAACATTTTTCTTTTTTTCAGTACTGGGGATTGAACTCAGGGGCACTCGACCACTGAGCCGCATCCCCAGCCCTATTTTGTATTTTATTTAGAGGCAGGGACTCACTGAGTTGCTTAGAGCCTTGCTTTTGCTGAGGCTGGCTTTGAACTCACCACGATCCTCCTGCCTCAGCCTCCTGAGCCTCTGGGATTATAGGCATGCACCACTGTGCCTGGCCTCGTTCAAATTTTATTCATATTGGGCTTCAACATATGTGGCAGCAGCACACCACGACAGTATCCTTAAGCACACCATGACAGTATCCTTACCAGAGAGATACAGCAGCTGTGATAACCTTAATAGCTGACCAGGGTAAAATGGAGTACAATCATTAGGAAGTGTTGAATATTTACTACTTTGGTTTTTAAATAAAATTTACTTAATATTGAATTTATCTAACTTGTTAATACAGAGTTATTAAAAATCAGCTCACAAAATTCCCACAAGTTTAACCATCTGTTCTTGGGAACTGAGCCACTGGGCCCAGGCACCCAACAGTATCCTCCTCAACATGAGTCTTTTCCTCTCCTTTCCTCCTTCCCTATTTTGCAGACGGATAGCGCACAAAAGGCACATGGAGACCTTGAGTCTAACTCTGCCCTGGGGTGAGGTCAAGGTCAAGTAAGGTAAAATGTCTCTGAACATCTTTAGTATATAGGTCCATGGTGAAGAACTCTTATGAGAACAATTATCACAAGTTTGTATTGGGCATGTATCAGGTTCACAATTTAGTACTGGTAGTACTTCTAGAGTTTCTGAGGAAAGCCTAATAACTCTCCTGGAATTCGAGTCTGGCAAGCTACCTACTCCCCTTGCTTAAGAGATGGAGAACAGCAAATGGAAATGCAGAAAAACTTGAATGAACCAAGCATCCCCGCCCGAAAAGGCTTCCAGTTCCAGGGACAGGAACCAATGTGCTCTTCTGTCCCCAAGAGCAGGTCTGAGAAGGAAAAGAAGGGCATTTGGGGTGAGACATTATCTCACCTGCTGCACTGTCCCCAACCTCCACTCCGGTATGACCCTCACCATAGAGGGGTATGGGAAAGCCACCGCTAGTCCTGTTCAGCAAGAGGGCTAGCTCTGCAGCTGCAGTAGGGCCCACTGATTTTCATGCAACAGCTCAGCTTAAAGCTCACAGCAGGTGAAGGCGGAGAAGCATCCTGCGACAGGCTAAGGACAGGTCAGGGATGGGCCAGGGAGGGGCCCTAGGCTCACACTGCCTTGAAGAGAACAGCAGTTTAGATGGTGGGTGGTGGAAATGAGCAGATGCTCAGGGAAACCTCACCTAAGCCAAAAATGTTTAAGGTGATGGATACATTAATTACCCTGATTTGACCATTACATAATGCTCTGTAACCTTGTATACATTAAACATCACAACACACCCCATAAATTATGTACAATTATGTGTCAATAAAAGAATGTAAAAATTTTAAAAAAGGAAAGAAGATGAACCAAAAAGCTCTCCTATTTACCCTGCAAGGGAGATGCCGACTATCCAGGAGCCCCACTAAGGAAGCAAATCCCCCAAACCTACTATTACCTAAGCTGACACCAACTCACATGAGCAGTTTTTCTCCCAGGCACAGGAAGCCACTCACAGACATTACCTCACCCTCTAATCCTCACATCAAACCTGTAAGGCAGGTAGCAGAAAATATCCTCAACTTACCCATCTGTGGGGAAATGACTGCTCAAGCATTGGGAAGCTTTCCACTTTCCAAACACCCCATGGGCAGGCAACTCTGGCTTATTCTGGAATCAAGCACAGAAGTGCAAAGGGACCTCTCCTTTATCTCAATTCAAATCTGGTTTAAAATGGCCCACCAGCTGCCTGCTCACCTAACATCATTTCACTTGGGAAGTGATTTTATTAGTTACAATTCCCAAGATGGTCATAGAACCAAGAATCCAACAAGGCACCTAGCTACCTATCTGCAAACTTTTAATTTTGTGCGAATTCTGAAAGCTGATGTAGGTTCTGAAGCTCATGAAGAATGTAAAGAATGAATAGCAAGCTGTCACAAAGTTGCCTTTCTTTCCCTGAAGAATGAAAATCTCTAGTGCAAGCAAGACTTCTACTTTTGGGACTTCTGAACCTGTAAAGGTACTAATGGTCAGTAAGTTTCTTCAGCCTGAAGGTTCATGGGGAATATCAAGCTAAGAAAAATTGGCTTAAGTCCAGGGAATCTCTTTTTTGCCCTCTCTCCTCTAATAGGTGGGTGCCTTCCCAGAATGGAGCTTCCTCCTCTCACAACCATACTGCCAAAACCAGACATCTGCACAGAAGGTGTCCTCTTCCCAGCTGGCTTCAAAAAGGGAGAGTTCTTACCTTCTAGATGCCTGACAGTCTATAGCTTCCTCTAGCCTATGGATCCTCAGGCCTTCATCTCTCACCTTGGTGGGCTCCATTTCATATCTGGTTTTCAGATGTACTGCCCACTACCACCCAGGACCACCTGCCTCCCTTCCTCCTTCATCCCAGGATATACCTACCTTCTTTTGTATCCCATCCCAGTCTCACACATTTTCCTGTTACTTAACCCATTAAGTCCCAAATCTTCAATTTCTATGAATAGTTCAATGAGACCAACATAGGTGACTTAAAATAGGTTGGAAATAATAATATAGAGTTCATTGTATAATTTTTATCATAAATATTAATATTACGAATGAATTAACATTAATAGATATGCTCAGTAATTATTCACTTGTTATTTTCTTCAGAAGAACTCTAAAACCACAAATATTTTTCAAAGTTGCCACAAGTGGTATATTTGTTGCTCGATTTAAATTCCTATAGGTGTTCCATAAATGGGACGATGGGACATAATGCATTAAACTTGAAAACACCTGATTCCATATATATACATTATTGCTAGAGCAACTTTTACATCAAATAATGAAACAATCATAATAAGGAAACCTACCATGAATACACCCTCATTTTAGAGGCCACAGCCCAACTGTAGGCTCACATGCCCTAACAAGCACTTTCAAATGATATGAGGTTCAATGTATATATGACAGTGTCTACTTCAGAGACTGCCACTTAATACAGTGCTTGGTTCAGCCGTCCACCTACCTAATGTGACCACACCAACCACTGTAAGGTTGAATAGCTTAATTATCATTACAGTCCACCTCAAACACGGAGAAACAGCCAAGGCAAAGTCCTCAGTGTGGCTGGTTCACAGGTCAAGAAGCAATCCTAGGTACACATCCTGATCTACTACCATCACTTTTTACAGCAGGGACCTAGATATTGTCAAAGGAAGGAAGTCTCTGCCCTTAAAGAGCTAAGCAACAAGCTCCTCCCAAGGTATCACTCAAGAAGGTTTTCCTGCTTGTGTTCTTGACAAAGTAATGTAAAATGTGGGCACTGTTCTCAAGAAATGCATCAGATGCATGGTTTTCTGTGAATGCACAGGTTATGAAAGCTGGAAGTAGGTCTTTTTGCATTTGGACTTGGTCAGCAGTTTTCACACTTATCTGTGCATGAACCTCAGGATCCGGGAACATATGCTTTTACCTGTTCTATACAGCAGGCTTCTGATCCATGTTCCACTTTAGGAGGAGGAGGAAATACAACCCTGCAAGATCACCGACCTACTGGTCTCAAGAGATAAATATTAGAAAGAATTACTTCCTTGTTATTCTAATTCATTCACCCACCTGCCCACTAGTATTCAAAGCAAGCAGAGACCTGGGCTTAAGCCTTGTTTTAAAATGCATTTGAGGGCTGGGGATGTGGCTTAAGCAGGAGCGCGCTCGCCTGGCATGCGTGCGGCCTGGGTTCGACCCTCAGCACCACATACAAACAAAGATGTTGTGTCCGCCGATAACTAAAAAATAAATATTAAAAATCTCTCTCTCTTTAAAAAAAATAAAATAAAATGCATTTGAACCATGTTACTGGAATCCTAGTTCATTCCTCAGGCAGATTCTGAGCAAACATGGAAACTTCTGACCTGCAATCACTGAAAGGACTCATCATCCTCCTCTAACCAGGTGTGTAGTGGTGACAGTAGCACATCTGGACCTGGAAGGCCATCATCTCCTCCATACTACTGGTGTCTGCCTGCCCGTGGCCTCCTATTCAGGACCCTCCTGTCTCGCCTTCACATTGCTTTCACCTCCAGCACGGTCTGTTCTACCATGAGATTTTACTGGAATTTACTTCGGAATTACTGGAGCAGAAGTAGTTTTAGACATTTCAACGATTAAGTACTCCAGGACTGCTTGTTAGCAGAGACTGTACTTGTTCCATCTCCGGGGGCAAGGCTTGGTTCTAGAGGGATTGTTCCCCTTTCCTCCAAAGGAAATACCAGATTTGAATAAACATGTGATTAAAAGGTTTAACTCAAGTACTTGATAGCTAAACAAACAAAAATTTCTAATGAAGAGCTTATTCTAACAATTATAAGTAAAGAAAGACACCAAACCATTTAAAGATAATTTATGTACATTTATGGCTTTATACAATTATAGCAAAGATTGTTCTTGTGTCTGTAAGTACATCAGCATCATCAGGCACTTCTCAGAGGGTATCAGAACAGGGACATGGAATCTGCACTGTTACTAAACTCATGTGGAAATGCGGGAGGGCGTGACTATCCTGACGGGACTTACATGGCCACCCTGGCCACAGTGCCAGGCTGGGCCCCACCTCAAGAAGAGGCCAATTTTAATGCCAAGCTATTTGTTTGCATAAACCACACTGTACTTTTAACTGAATGATTACTCCCAAACTGAAACCACTAGAGAAACTTCTAATTTTAAAATCAGTTATAAATTAGGAACTCTTAAGAACTAGAAGAATTTCAAGTTTGGGGTGGGAGCCTGAGGGAATATTGGTAACATATACTGAGCAGCTGAACAAGTCCAAATTGTACACCTTTGGAGAACTATTTCCATTTTAAGTATCCTTATCCTTTTCTTGGCATGTTCCACTGATTTACTGCTAACTGAGATACAATTTGCTAATCAACCTAGACTTTGTCAGTTTGTCAAAGCAGAACTTTCCAAGTAATGCATCTATTACCTAAATATAGTCCATACATCTATATTACGGAAACAATACATCTTTATATTTAAAATATCTGAATAGCTCTATAATACAATATGCTTTTAATAACAGTACAAACCAGAGGAAATAAATCAAACAAGGCTGCATAGGTGATATCATTTGCACATTTCACAAAGCAATCATGTACAATAATATACTAATTATTCCAGAAAGTCAGTATTCTTACAGAAAAAGAACTCCCGGAGGCCACATGATGTTTACTTTCCAAATAGACAAGATGCTTTTCCCTGGACTTTCGGTACACAGAGAGGTGTCCAGGATTTATATTTGGGCTTTAACACCAAGAAAAATGGGGCATGGGTTGTAGAGTGAGCAGGACAAACTCAGGAGGAAGAAATACCTTCCAAAAGTCATTCTACGAAGTAGTAAGAGTTTACAGTGATTTCAGCTGTAGATGCCTCTGCAATGAACGCCAAGGCTCCCTCTGTAATGGTGAAGCGATGGTATGTGAGGGAAGGAAAATGAGAAGACACAGGAACAGAAATGAGCACCCGAGTTCTTCAACACCAACAAGTTCTATTATGTATGCAGGAGGCTCTGCTTGGGGGAAACTAAGCTTTCTAAAACAAGCCATGTTTTGGAGTGCCCGAACAGAAAATGGTCAGAGGGGTGGCTGCTTAGAGTGTTTGGAACAGTAAAAATCACAGTGAGAAGCTTACAACAGAGCCGGCCTACTGCTGGAAATCGATCATGAACACATGTGTTCTTGTTAAATGTGCAGGAAAAATGAAGCCAATGAAGATGCAATTAACATACTAGGAAAAAAGCAAGGGTGGTTTAGGCTGTGTGCACAGAAACCAGAGCCTTCTCAAGAAAGCAAAAGGAAAACTGTGTGCACCTGTCTCTTTCTGGGATGATTTCAGACTTTCCACATGATTTACATGATTTGAAACAGACTGAATGGGAGGCGAAGCCAATTGACCTAGTCTATCAGATTCAGGTAACTGGAAAGTATTAAAACGTAATGCTCACAGTTATAGTTTAGGTTGCTAAAGGCTGAAGAAATTGTCAAATTCTTTACTTAAACTAAAGCTTTTAAAATAAATTCAAATATACAGCTTACAGATGGTTTTCCAATTAATTGCCCCAATTTTTAAACAAGTTCTATTCCATCTGGTTGTCATTTGTACTTATGAACATAAAGCATTCTAAAAAATCACTTAAGTCCCACTTTTAAAACTTCTTCCCTTCAACTTTGCAGGACAGAAGAGAAAGGGACAGAGTGAAGACTAACATGATTCCTCAAGACAGAGCTACAAAATCAACCATCAGGACCGAAATCAGAGCAGTTATAAGGAACACTTTTACTGAAGCATAACTCAAAAAGGTTAAGCTAAAAGAAACCCCAAATTTGACAAAAGAGTATTATTTTTAGATGCAGGTGCCCCTTCTGATTTCCAAACATTATGAGGCCTCCCCGGAGTAACTGCAACGATGCCACACACAGGCATCTATCAGAAGACTGGACACTATGCGGCACACATAGTTCACAGGGCAAGATAAGGTGAAATTTCTTAAAAATACATACATAAAAACATATTAAGTTCTTCTAAATACAAAACACAAAGTAAGTGTCCATAACTATACATCACTTTCCTGCCCAAACAGGGCCAGAAACGTTGAGTATGCAGGTACTAATTACAATGATTTAAGATTAGTCAGAAACATCACCAAGTAGCATCCCAAGTGTACAAACCAGTTAAGCACGTATAAAATTAGTACTAATCCAGTTAGAAATACAAAATGAAAATCATGAGTGCTGCCCCAAATACCTGTGATTCCACAAATTTACAAGCAGACAATGTAACAAAGTAGACTCTAGTTTTAAGAAAACATTACAGTTCAATATCTATTCCAAAAATGATCTCAAGTTGCAACAATAACATCAAAAATCATTTATCTGGAAATTAGAACCATTTTAAGTGTTTGTACAAATTCGCAAATAACAAAATAAACAACAACAACAACAAAAAAAAAAAAATAGAAAAGACCTGTACAAGGCTGGCATTTAATCTATTTCCCCCCCAAAGTTTGATAAGTCCATTAATTCAGCAGATTGATAACAGGCTACTTGGTTCTCATGTGAATCCTGTGGCATGTGAACAGGTCCAAAGCTGTTTAATGGAGGTGCAGAATGAAGATCTTAGTTCTTTGTGATCACTTCAGCAGAACACAGGTGGTACAAACAAAAGTTCAACTTATCAAGACATGAGACCATCACAGTATTACAAAAAGAGTATAAACTTTCCTTGGACCAAATGGATATTCCAAAAAACAAAAACAAAACAACAACAAACCAAAAACACACAGATACAATTCTGTATCTACTGCTTATATACAAAACTTGAAAGCACACCAGGATCTGAAAGTCTTTTCTGCAATTATATGGTGTAGTGAGTTTGGCACTTCATTGTAATGAAATTTCCAATGGCACAGTCCTTATCTACAGCAGCACATAACCTGCAAACACTGGGCAAACATCCTGTACAGGAAAAGTGTCTTTGCTGCCAAGTCTGACGAAAGGAAAAAAGGATTTTGTGTGTGTGTGTGTGTGTGTGTGTGTGTATGTTAAATCAAGAAAACTAAAGGAGGGGTGAAGGACATCTTTGGACTGCTTCTCTCAGTTCCTGCTGTCAGACAATCTGAAGTACGTTCATAAGTGTAGCCTAGGGGGAAAAACACAAACATACACACATATACACACACAGTGAAAATACAGCCAAATTAAAATCAATTCAACTTCACAAACTAGAGTGATACACATACTTGGGGTGGGGGCTAGGGGAAGCTAGTGCTTTCTCAAACTGCTCTAAAAAATCATTCATTGGAAAAAAAGTTCCACTTTAAAAAGACCCCTTCAGCATTTGATTTGTATCAAATGTACTCATTTATTGAAGAGCTACTAAAAAGATGAAGCCATCTAACTGTCAAAAAATCTTTAAAGCAGTTAAAAAGATGCTTTCTTGTATTTTTAAGCTCAAAAGGCAAATGGATAAGCTGCAAAAAAGGGGAGTGGGGAATGGATAAAAGATGTCTTGCTGCAAGGGACAGTCAGTTGATATCAAGAAAGTCCTAACCATGGAGACACGTGGCAAATTACCGTGTTCCTCTCTTTTAAGTTCTACTCTTCAAGAGGCCTTTTGATATTGGGGTGAACTTACCTGCTCACTAACTCAGCCTGACACCCAGCTGTGTGTCGTTGTCTTGACACCGTGCGGGAAGCTTTGGTTGGGCAACACATTGTCAAAGTTAAAATCCAAGGTATCTCCATCCATGAGGTCGTTCCGAATTATGGATTCCATGTCACAGTCCAAGCGCTCAATAAACATGCCGTCCAAGTCACTAGGGAGCTTCTCCTGGTGGAGAACGCCCATCCTGCCATAGCCATTGCAGCTGCTCACTGAGGAGTAGCCACCCACGGCACTCATCTGCATGTGGTGGGGCAGAGGCACTTGTAAAGGTGTCTTCACTGGGGTCAGGCGGTTCATACCCGAGGTGTGAGGCATGGTGTTCACCGTGTGGGGCAGGGCACGCCCATTAACTGCAGATGTTTGCTGGGCATGTCCAGGGTGGGTATGGGAGCTGGGATTCATCATTTTATTATGAGATGCCTGGTTGCCATAGGCTGGCATGACTGAATTAGGACCCAACATCACATTCTGGCCCAGAACCCGGCTGTTGGGTTGGGCCACCCCAGGATCAACTGATGACATAATGTCATTATGGGGAGGAGAATCAGAAGTAAGTAACTCCTTCAAGAGTCCCTGTGCACAGTTAAACTGATTCAATCCTCCATAGCTTGATTTGTTGTCCTGCAGTGTTTGCATAGGCATCTGGGACAAAGGGCTCATGCTGGACTGGCCATATGTATATTTTTGGTAGTTTGGACTGGGTGAGTTCAGACTGGTGCTTGGTGGTGCAAACGAGTAGCATGGTGTCTGCTGCATCATGCTGCCAGGTGATGACTGGGTTGAAACAGTTAATGACGTTGGGGATGACAGAAGGTTGAGATTATCCAAAAGGTTTTCCATGTTTTCAGGATTGCTTATCTCAGACAGACTGGGCAGAGTAGAAGCCATCTTTGAGGCAGATGGTGGGTACACCAGAGAATGCACATCCCCATCTCCCAGATCATCTTGTTCCGTCATAATGGGAGAAAGTCTCCCACTAATAGTACTAGCATTAGAGCTAGTTCGAGGGCGAAAGGTACTCCAGTTATCGAAGTCATCGTTGCTGTGGGAGCCAGGGCTCGCAGGCCACTTGGAAAACTGAGATCCAGGGCTGTCGCCAGCACCCTCCTGGCCAGACTGAAGGGATGCTTTTTTCTTGGCAGCTCGGCCTCGGCTCTTAGCAAATTTACTGTTGTTGTCCATGGATGCAGCTCTTCTCCTGGGGGATTTTCCACTCTTGCCTCCCTCTGGATTGAGCATCCACCAAGAACTTTTTCCAGTTCCTTCATTCTGTACACGTATGAACTTGCTGTGTAGAGACAGATTATGACGAATTGAATTCTGTAAAGCAAACACATAATGTCAGAAGTATAATACTTCTCCACTTGGAAAGTTAACTATTCAACATGTCTTATATGGAAGACAGGTAAAATTTTAGAAGAATTTATGGTACAGATTGAATCTGAACAGTCATAATAGCTCTAGACCCAATACAAAAGATCTCAAGCTGGTGTAGGAAAAATAGCACCTATATCTTTAAATTAAATAAGCATGAGTAAAAACACCTTTTTATATGGCTACATTTTATGGGGAAATTACAGGGACTGGTTTTAAAAACCACTAAAGTTGGGCAGGGGTTGTGGCTCAATGGTAGGCACTTGCCTAGCACATGTGAGGCACTGAGTTCCATCCTCAGCACCACATAAAATAGACAAATAAAATAAAGGTATTGTGTCATCTACAAATAAAAAAATCTTTTAAAAAACACTAAAGTTTTGCACACTGTAATGCTATGCAAACAGTAGTGAATATCAAAGTACCATCACGACCCCTTCCCATTCCATTATTCCTCAAATTGCTAGTTCTCTTAAAATGGAACAGGCCATTTATACCAAGTGAGAAGTTTTATTTCACTGGGCCCACATTATTGTGGGAGTGGGGAGATGAAACCAGATATATTCTCAGTTAAAACCTAGAAGCCTGAAAACTTTATACCTTGGAATTCCATTAGCCTTTCAAGTTGATAACAGGAAACAGTCAATCTTTTTGTATTTGAGAGAGTTAACTGACCAATAAAGGAAAAATTTCCATTCAAGTAGTACCCCTCTACCCTAATAACCAACTAACTCTATGACCTTGCATTAGGAGCTATATTCTGTCCAAAAAGGTAACTGGAGAGGACAAACAGGAGTGGAGGAACACAATTCTAAATTGTGTGTCTCCACTCTTTTTCTGAGGGATATGGGAAGAGCTTAGAGGGAGCTTAGAGGTATATTGTACAGACAAACCCACAACTGCAAATATATGAGGAAAAAGGACCACAGTTTCTTAGGCTTCAGCTGTAGACAAGGAAGCCCCAATATAATTCTCCTACTCAACACGTGGCCAGACTCCTGACATTTGGGAGAGCCTATGGGAAACAAATAGAGCTTATCTGACAGTTTCTGCCCCAGCACAGTTTGGGGCACAGTCACTGTCTGTTCAAGCAGCAGCCTCAGGAGCCTGATCTCTGGTGCGGGAGCAGGACACTGAATATATTAGACCCCTGAGTTCCTTGGCCTCCTCTGCCAAATGGGTGCAAGGTTCAGCTGACTGAGAACCCTCCCTCCCTGCAGTCCCTCTCTGGAGCCACAAAAAGGCTCTGTCCGGATTTGTGGTCACCCAGGGAAGTAGGTACACTACCCATATCCTCTTGCTATTGACCAGGGGCAAGGATGCCCCCAAGTACCCACCACTGCACCAGAGCAGATCCTCTGCACAGCAGGACAGTGCCAGGTTCACACACAACCCTGAGTTCTCTTTGTCTTTCTCACTGAAGGAGGTGGAAAACAGAAAGAGGGGTAGAAAACCTTGCTTTCTAAAAGAAGACACAAAAATCAGAAGGAAGCCCAATAGTCAGAGCTGAAAAAAACACATTTCAAAATGCTTTCGGTGCTACATTCTGTCCAAGAATTGCAGCACAGCAGCTATGTGACAAGCTCTTCTGCCAGGGTGCCCAGGACACAGGTCAAATACAGCTGAACAAAAGCTTTCCTGGCTTGGATGCTAGGCAGGTGCATGGGCACACAGCAGTGACAGTCTCTTGTTTCCAAGACTTTCTCTTCCCACCTATGATTTATCCCCAACTCAAGACATGCCACAAGGAGGACACAGAGGCCATAAAAGATTTCCCGAAGAGGCTGAGGACTACATTTCTCTGTGTTCAATTTCATTCCCATAGATCCCCAAAATCTCACAGAAAGGCCTCCTCTCTCTCTCTCTCTCTCTCTCTCTCTCTCTCTCTCTCTCAGCTACAGACTTATCTGCTATGCCCACAAAACTCTAGCAACCCAAGTTCTCAACTCTTTCTTAAAAGCAGCAGCCTGCCTGGAGGAGCACTGGAATGCAGCCAAGCGCTATGACCCTGCACCCTGGAACGCTGTCTACACACTGGAAGTCTGGGCATTTGCACAACATTCCATCATGACAGTTTTGTTCTCTGAACACAATAGACACACAGATAAGCTCAGATGAAACCTCTGGAAGAAAGGAAGCTTGACTCCTGTCCCTGTCACATTTAGTTAATGATAAAAGAGGAGAAAGATCTTCCCAGATAGCAGCTTCCTGGTTGTCTACACTGACCTGGGGAGAGTGGAGTGCAGCTTTACAACACCCAAGATGCAAGTGCAATTGAGGGCAGTGTTAACAAATACCACAGGAGACATCACAATGAAATCAAAAAAGTTCAAGAAGGTTCACTAATGCAGGTGGGACATATACTAATTCAGTACTCATTTTTTTTTTTTTTTAAAGCCATAGCAATCCCTTACTTATCAAAACATCACATTGCATATTTTTCTAAGAGGACATTTCAGGTCACTCTTTGAGTAAGAGAGCTGTCTACTAACTCTGCCAACAATTAAAAAAAAAAAATTTTTTTTTTTTTTTTTCCGAACAGGAAAAGGTTCGCTGTGCAGGGCTTGTTACATAAATTCCTGTTTTTCACACAGCCAGGAGGACATTAAAGAAGCTATGATTTCTATGGGGCGGGGTTTGGAAAGATGAATCTTGTAAAAATATGTGCTGCTATTACTGATGTTGTGTCTGTACTTCTATGCTGGACAAGAGTGTTATTCACACATGAGACTGTGGCAGAACCATCTGAGACTGCTGGACTCTGAGACACTTTGCTTTTGAACTCCCAACAATTCTTACCTGAGGAAAAAGGCAATGGGTGAGGACCAAGACTCATGTACTACCAATCACACCAATCCTGTGTTTCTGCATGATGCTATCAGAGAAAGAGCCAATACTCAATAAACGTGTGCTGCTGACTGATCCCCAAAACATTAGAGAGGCATGATGTCTTACATCCACACCATGTATCATAATTCATGTAGCAATTAATGCCAATCCACATTGGAACCTATACTGTTCTAGGAGAAGGACACAAGAAGGATCAGACAGAGTCTGCCCTCTGTAAGTTTTATGACCTAAGAAGAGATCAAATGACACACATAGGACTGTCCAGGATCATTGACCTTTTTTACTCCAAAGCTGTTACCCCCACACACAGCTTCTGTCTCAGTCCAAATATCCTTTTCTTCTGAAAGCATTTCTTGATAATCCATACATCCAGCAGCTCTGTAACACGGGACACCTTGCTTAGCCAGTTTATGCCTCTGCTATGTGGGGCCCAGGGCATCTGGCTCCCCATGCACTGTGAACTGTTAATGTGAACACAGGAGCCTTGTCTATCTTCCTGTGCCTGATCTCCTCACAGCAGCATCATCAAGTAGGCGCTGGAGCATCTGCTGGACAGACTCATAGCTCCTACATTGACAAGGCTTTGAGAAGATTTAATAAAATAATACGTGTATAAAATGCTTGCCTCAATCAAAATTAGTGATGTTATTGTTATCACTACCAGGATAATGGTATCTACAGAATAATCTGTTTTGCAGACTTATCTATATTATAAATGTTGGTCTCATTTCCTTATAATCATACCTTCCACTTTTCCCACTAACATGAGGCTTTTATGTTCTTTACTTGAAAGACAGGCTGGTCTGGGAGAAAAGTTATGGTATTTTCTTTACACACCAGGTACTGTCTCCATCAATGTATTTGCTGACCAGTGGCACCAGAATCCTCAAGCATCCTTAAGACACTGCTACTGCGCCGCACATGCTTGCTGGTATTCTGGACACGGGCAGCATGCGTGGAAAAAGTAGCAGCAGGTATCATAGCAGGCTTTTCATGGTCTCTGTCAGAGACTCCATGGAGGTCGTTCTGAGTGAACTCCACTGTGCTGTTCTACCACCCAGCCAAAGGAGCTAGGCACTGAGGGGGACCTCCAGAGACTCCCTGAGAACATAGGACAAAATCATTTTACACATGTCCTGCCCAAGGTGCTCTTAACTCTAACCTAAAGCCAGGCATTGAAGTTCAGGAGGCAATCTTTACAAATTTTTTTTTACTTTGATTTATTGGTATTTATTAATTTATGCAGTACTAGGTATTGAACTCAGTTAGAACTTGCCCATGCCAGGCAAATGCTCTACCACTGAGCTACATCCCCCTGCACCTAGTTTAAAAATTTTAACTCATTCTTCTAAAATTCATATTCAAGAATGTGTTATATTAATGTATAAAATATATTTGAATTATATCAATAAATCTTGTGTCAAAGGATATACGTGTTTTTTTTAAAAATCATTTAGAGACCACTAGTGTATTATAATAGACTTCTAGGAGCCTGACACTCCAACTAAGAACAAGAGAGCAGAACCAGCCTTGAGTGGAGTCTAGAATTTCTCTGCACCTCCTATCATCCCCACCCCACCTCCAAGGCCTGGTTTTGAAGGGTGTGGTCTTGCCTTCTATTTGTGGCTCTTTGCTCCTGCCACTGAGAGCTGAACTGAGCCTGATCTTCCTGGACACTTCTCTTCACCCTGGGCTTCTCTGATCCCAGGTTCCCTGAGTCTTGTCCTTTCACCAAAGCTACCAGCTCAGATGCCTGTATGGAGACTACCACCTGCCAGCCAGGGTATTACGACTGGTGCTCTATTCCACGTTTCTCCTTGGCAATTTTAAGAATATTCTGGTTTCTGTGTTCAATCAAAAATATGACAAAACCATCAACGTAAGCAGAACACATCATGTTCATTACAGTCTGGCTTTCAAGCTTATGTAGCATAACATATGTTCTACTTTATAATTTACTGCTGTCAATCGATCTCATCCTTGGAACAACCCTATGAAGCAGGTATTATTGACCCCACTTTAGTAATGGGGAAACTGAGGCACGAAAAGTTTATTTTTCCAGTTAAGACCTCAAAACAAGTTTGTGTAACTGTACCTGTAACACTGCTGCTGGCTGACAAAATCACCTCTTGGGATTTGCCATCATTATGAAGAATCAAAGGAACCCACTTCAGACTAAAGTGTGCCCCTTGAGGGAGCAGAAATAATTCTGTTTATTAGTTTACAAAACTCATTTTCTGCCTTAATGAGTGATAAATTTATGCAACATGATTTGCTTTTATTCCAATGGGTTACCCTTTATGGCAGGAAGCTATAGCAGTTCAAGTGTGAATTTCAGAGAGACACATCATCCTAGGAAAGACTGTGTAAAGAGGCTTTGGGAACTCCCAGGAAATGGCAAAATCCCCAGAGACACCCCCCTCCACCTCCCGCCTCAGCTGCCTGGAACTGCCACCAGCTCTGAGCAATGGTGTTGGTGACAGCCATCGGATCCAACATAAAGAACGTCATACTAAGAGATCATAACATATGACTAAATGGACTTGTTCTAGAAATTTTAAAAATTCCTTCAAAATATCAGATAAGCTAAATTTTCCCAAAACATCTTATCTAATTCTGTGAACTTTCTCAATGCGTGCAATTGTTGTGCAGACACTCCCAGCATGGCCTTTATTCCCTCCTCCTGTTTCCTCTCTTTTACACCATCTCTTCCTACACTTCCACAAGTCAAAATAAACTAAAGAGAAAGTAGGAAAAATCTCTATTCAACACCGAGTTCCCATTAGAGTTGCTAGTAAAACAACAACTTTTAAAAATAAAACAAACACAAGGAAAACACGTGACCTTTAGTCAATTTTTTTTTTCCCGTGTATGAGGGGTGTTTTAACGGGGGACTGAACTCAGGGGCACTCAGCTACTAAGCTATATTCCCAGCCCTATTTTGTATTTTATTTAGAGACAGGTTCTGAGGGGCTTTGCTTTTGTTGAGGCTGGCTTTGAACTTGAGATCCTCCTGCCTCAGCCTCCTGAGACACTAGGATTGCAGGCATACATCACCATACCTAGCTAGTCAATTACAAGTAATGTCAATAGACACCTTATCAATAGCATGTAATCCGACATTAAAAAAGGTATTGTAACAAAGGTCTGCTACAGATAGATAATCTATACACTTACACACCTGCAGGGCTAATTTACACTTACACCTGATGTTCTTTCATTAAGGTGATTTCACCTACCAGAACACCTTCCTTTACACATGAACATCCTGAAGAACACCCATTTACACTGAGGTCTTAAGAGTTTTTTCTATGATCCCAGAACTATGGACAGAGACTCATGGCCTCATAAAACCGAAAACACTCTAGTCGTCTAATACTTGTGGGGTTTGTTTGTTTTCTAGGGAAAATGGTGTTCTGGAATATTAAAATGCATATGGAAAACTCATGGGTGTTTATTTACAAAGAGTAGAACCACATGTGGCTTTAGTCCTAGAAGAAATTTAAAGTAAGTATCAAGAACATATAATGAATGACCTTCTCCCCAGCCAATCTAATCCTTAGCTACAGTTTGTCAAACCACTACAGAAATACATTTAGCTCTAAAACCTTTATCTGACTCAGATCATGGGAGATAATGCTCTCATGCAAGACAATACCAAAAAGACACAGGTTAGAACTTGGGTGTTGAGAGAAGTCTTATGCATCTGGAAGATGCCTAGTACAGCACAACCTAAGATGTCATCTCTAGAGTCAGCCCTGGCTGGACCACTCTGGGCAATTATGCTTGTAAAACAGCCATTAGTATCACAGAGGACTGTGAGGGACTAAATGGCATACATGCATATACCTGACACACAACCTGATGCAAAGTTAAGGCAATAAACACTGGCTATTTTGTTATAGGAAGTAAAGGAATATATAAACAGGAATTTTTAAGCCATCATGAATGGTTCCAACTTGATTAAGTCATTCATCACAAACTTCCTGTTTAACAGGCTTCCTCAGGCTTATTACCATGTCCTCACAACTGAGCTGCAATCCTTCACTTACAGAAAATTCTTTCCGTAGGAAGACTATAGATTTAAAAGTTTGAATTTTTAGTGTATTCTGTCAGCTTTTTTGGTGACCTATTTGGAACAAAGTGTGTCCACGCAGTTGTTCAAGGAGAGGGAGACAGACCAGTTGACTGATGAGAGATCATATCCAGGATGGCAACTATCAGAATGATGCTCTTTCTCAAACACCACTCACTCCTGACCATTTATACTTTATGAAAAACAAACCCTAAAAGAGCCTCCAAGACTGAAGGAGAGGCAGGGAGTTCCAGGACATACAACATATTGCAGGGCATGTTTGGTAAAGAGGCAAGTTACAAGTGATGGGTCCATGGTATTAAGAAACAAAGAAGGAAGGTGGTGGCACCACTGTCCTAAAGGACCAGCAGGAGGATGTTCTCAATGGAGAAAACAGAGGATGATCTATGGTTTGCCAGTGAATATCCTTTTTATCAGCCAATATCCTATTTCAGAATAACACTTCAGCCTATAACTTCATACATTTAGAATTGAAGGAAAAAAACCTTCCAAGATAGAACAGAAAGTGCATTGAATGGTATTAAACTATACCAAGCTTTTGCTTCTCAGAAGGCAATAATTTTTAAAAAGTACAAAGCTTCCTTTTACCATGAATCTTAACTGTGTCCCACAGGAAAGCCCTGTATCAAAGGAAGCTACTACAGTTTCATGGAAGGTAGGACAAAAATTTTAATTTTCAGAATGAGAACATGGAAATCTCATACCATTCAGTGCTGTGTGCTCTATGCACTATCAGAAACAAAGTCTCCGAAAAGACAAAACAACCAACAAGCATCTAGGGGAAGATCACCAAATCACCAGGCATTCATCTTAATCACTGTCCTTCTATAACCTCTGCCTCTGCTTAAGCTGAGCCTGGAAAACATGACACTTCATAGGCTTGGGCCTAATACTGCCACACAAGCCAACAAGGCCAAATTTCCAATGAGTGTCATCAACCCTGGCTAATAAGGTTCCAGTGGTGAATATCCAGAGACTAAATTTCACTTAGCTAAATTTCTTTTAAATGCCTTGGTCTTGGGGCGGGGTTGTGGCTCAGTGGTAGAGCACTTGCCTCTCATGTGTGAGGCACTGGGTTCGGTCCTCAGCACCACATAAAAATAAATAAATAATAAATAAAGATATTGTGTCCATCTACAATTAAAAAATATTTTTAAAAATGCCTTGGTCTTTTTTTTAAAAAGGGGGTCCATAGGCTCCCAAGGATTTCAAAGTGGAGCTTGTTTCTCCAGGGATTAATTCCGTTTCCATGCAGCATACAGGCATGCTTGGTGACCCTTTAACTCACTCACCACCTCCTCCCCAGGGAAGCACAGAGAACAGGTAACTGCCAAGGCCACGTGGGCATCTATAACTCTTCTACCAGTTCATCTCGTAATCTAAAAGAGCCATCCTTTCAGAAACTTCAATTTACCTAACTACCTAGAATACACACTCTCTTTCCTTCTTTCGCCAAATGGCTGTCTCACAAACACAGGGCCCCACCAGAGGAGAATATTAAGAGGAAACTCATTTGTTGCTAAAGTAATTCTGCTGTTTCCTAATGAAAATCTGTGTCTATTTTATAGGCCATACCTTTTTTTTTTTTTTTTTTTTTCCTAATCTGCAATGGTTCTACAAACCCACAGCATTACAATGCAATTAACTATCTTATCTATTTGGCTACCTCAAGAATAAGGCAAAACAAGATAAAATCCAAAAACAAAGAGCACATTAGGAGTTATTCTCTCCCAATGAAGAACTTAAATTAAGCATAAAAGGGAGCAATAGCAGATCAATAGCTGAATCAATTTTAAAGTTTTCTAAAATTTTAAAAATTAAAGTGAATTCTAAAGTATTTGGTCAGAGTTATAGTGATGAGCTCATTAATCCTATTCATGTTAGGTAAATGTATACTCAAGATGTGTGCCCTAAATTGTTTTTTAAAAAGAAAACTTGATGGATATATTCAGAAGAACACTGAAACTGAAACTTTGACAAATTAAAAAATCTCTAGAACAACATTTCACTCATAGGAATGAACTAGCTAAAATTGCTTTTTCTTCTGAATATGTCTATTATCTGGAAAATCTAAGGAACAATTAATTCACTGGATACATAGTGTATTTACTAAGAACTGCTAACTCTAAGTAAATAGAATAAGATAAAGCACAAAGTTTAGGCTTATCTGTTGTTCTGTTTTTGTTTTCTATTTTGGAATCCAGAGATGATGATATTAATTACAAAAAGAGCACCAATAATTGCAATGTAGGGTTCTCCTGTAAGGTTTGCACAGAATCCATCAGCTTGCCTGTTCTGTTAGTTAGGAAGCCAAATGCAACTATGACTCATGACCATGAAGTATACACTGCTGGGGGTTATCTCCCAAAAATTCTTAAAAGCTTGTCCCAAATCATATAGGTATCAAAATTTGTCGGCTGACCCAATACTAGCAAAACTATTTGGTCCCAGGATTACACTAAGGTAAAATTCCCCCCACTGTGGAGACAGCCCAAGCCAGGGCTGTTCCCAGGTTTTCCACAAGCAACAGGGACCACATCACTAAGTAGAATGCAACTCTACTCTAATAAGACTCAGTAGCTGTCTGTTGTGTAGCAACCCTACTCACTATACCCTCCTTCCAAACAACACTAAAGATGTGGGACCACCCACACCAACTGCTGTTCTCTCAGCACCACCACAGCCCCAGCCTATTCAAGGACTCCAAAATATCTGCAAACATCTCAGGAGTGCCGTGAACCCTCAAGACCCTCCACAATGTATCTACCCAAAAGTGATGCCTCCCCACAATAGACAAAACACCTTAATTCTCTATAAGACCAAGTTTCGCCCAATGTCAGCAACCATGCTTTGCGCTACATTTCCACCTATGGCTGCCACGGTACACACACGTAATCCCAGTCTTAGGAGTCTGAGAAGAACCCAAGTTCTAGTGAGGCCAGCTTCAGCAACTTAGCAAACCCTGTGTCAACATAATAAATAAAAAGGGCTGGAATGTAGCTCATTAGTAAAGTGCCCCTGGGTTCAATCCGTAGTACCAAAAAAAAAAAAAAAATACACCTCTGTTTGAAAACTAAACTGAACATAAAAGGTGTATGAGTAGCAGCCTCCTGTCTTGCATAGTCACAGAAGTAAGTTTGGTGATGCCCACAAAGGGCTGGCAGCCTACGTCTAGTCTTAGTCAAGACAGGCCAAGGACAGTTCCAAGTTAAGTATGTCCTGTGTCAGCTTTAAATAACCTAGAACATCCCACTATGAATTCTTTGGGCTCTAGAGAAGAAAGTGTGTTAAGCAGGACAAGAAAGGAACACTGAACCACCCAAGGGCCTACATAGGAGTGAGGGCAGTTCTTTGTACTAAACTCTTTTAAGAATGCAGTTTGAACCCCTGCCTTTTTTTTGGAAACATGAATAAAACTGTAATCATGAATTCAAAGTATAATACTATCTTCATAAATCTCCAAAGATAAAAACTCATAGCTGCCTCTAAGTTAGGAATATCATTTTTAGGAAGGTACTGAGCTCTTAACACACTGATTACTCACATTGGGGGATGAAAAAAAAAAAGAGCATTCTGTACAATTAGTTTTGCCTTAAAAATGCGATAGACAAACTAGCAAAGGATGAATGAATGATCAATCAAATGAACCATCTTAGGATGATTCAAACCAGTAGAAAATGAGAGTTTCATACACACCAATAATTAGTGATGGTACACCTTAAACTCCTTTCTTTGGAATTTTAGCCCTCCTTCTTTTTCAGTGTTATCATTTTTAACTTCCTCTAAAAGAACTGAATAGCTACTATTATGGATGGACTCTTGCACACACTACAATTAAAAAAAAAAATCTTTTCCAAGCTACTACATTCAAAATGGTACTCTAAGATATATGTGCATGTGTGACTCATCACTATATATGTTTACTGGGCAACACAAAGCAATGCAGAGTGCCTTTCTTTTCTTGAAATTATACATTTGCCAATATGATTGAGTAGAAAGAGTTTGTATGTATCTGTAAGTAAGGTCATTAACTTTCCATGTGAACCTGAGTTGTACGATGCCCTGGGCCTCAGTACCATACGACCCAAAGGTGTGCTGAGAAGATGAAATGAGAACATGTTTGGAAAATACAAAGCATGTTATAAATATAAGGAATGCTAACAATTTCAAGCGTATTACAGAATTCTTCAAGAAATTCATGATATTCTAGAATAAAACAGTTCTCTAGAAGAAACTGCTAGCTTTACTGTCACAGACACTTAAAACAACAAAGATGTAAGCAGTAGAATCAGATTAACAGATCACTTAAGCAATTTCAACTGCCCTCTAAGACTACTTTTCTCTAAACCGACATGTATTCTCTGGTATTTTAATTCATTTTCTGTATTTTTATTACAGAGAAAAGTAATTTAGTAAAATTCTGACAACCCTGTTAAGATAGCAATAGATGGTTCAAAACTGTTCCATGAATGAAAAAAAATAATTCTTCCTACCTACCTTCTAAGTTTTATGTCTTAATTATTTTTAAAAAGTGTATCATACATTTCTATCAAATAATTCATGCAGACAGACACTAATGTATTAGATATCCATTTTAGTCCTCAAAATAGCTATAAATTAAGCTAGGAATGTAGCAAGCAATTTTAGAACAAAATATACATTTTTTTATGAGTCTCCTCGGTTGGATTATTCAGCTGCAATTAGATATACACCTGACAATCCCAGAAGAAGCACGCAGAGAATCAGTGCTGGAAAGAACATGTCCAGTTGGTCTGTCCCAACAGATTCCAAACCTCTGCTGGGGGAATAGGATAAAGATACAAACCAAGGAGAAAAATTTCAGATTGTTGAGTAGGTCATTTTTATTGGGAGTACAAACCAAAGACAAACTTTTACCTCCATTCTTATCATTGAGAAATCTATGCAAGACCATGAGCAAAACCCTAGTTGAAGTAGATCTAATGACAATTACAGAATTAATTTATCTCCAATCACATTTTAACAACATACATTAGGATTTGGGAACATAACCAAATCAATACCAAGAGAAGCAATTTCATTCAACAAGTATTAACTGAACCCCCACTGTATACTAGGTATTGTGGAATGACAAAGAGGCATAAGAAACTCTTGCCTCCAACTGTCATGCTATACAAATGGAAGGTGACAACAAAAAATGTATAGTGGCGCATGCTCAAAACAAGAATGAAAAGACCAGAACTGGAATTGGAACTAGAACATGAATGAAAGGCAGGATTTGGACTGCTGGAGAAAAGGAGAAGGAAATTATTGATGTGAAGGCAGAAAATGCATTAAAGTTGATGGGCATACATGTGATTGTTAAGACCATGTGTTTTAAGTGTCTGTGACAGTAAATCTGTATTCCAATCTGGTCATCATACTTTATGTCCGAGTTCTCTTAAATGAATGACTTGAAATTACTAACAGCACTGAGTGAATTGCTGAGTATTAAGTGTTCCATGGGTACAAAGTGTTCAATGAGTATTAGCTATCAGTATTTGTTAAGGAAAAAAAATTTACAATGCTAGCAATGCATATCTGGGGAAGAAAGGAGGTTAGCACTATATCTGAGTATATCTGAGTTCAGAAAAAGAATGGGGGAACCTAAAACACCAGCTCAGAGCGTGTATTTTATTTACACAGAACACACAGAAGACCAAGGAAGAGGTCAGAAGCCAACAGTATGAAGCTGTAATGGACAACCTAGAGAGAGTGCCAAATCATCTTCCCACCCCAATGGTGGGAAAGGAGGAGAATTAGGCTCTACTTGGAGAGGAGGAAGATATTTTTGATTATCCAAAAATTTAAATATGTGTGGGTGTTTGTATTTTTATGTGCACATAAATTTCTCTTGATAAGTAAAAGCATCTGCTGTGGTTTGTTCCTCTATGGGTTCATGTGTTGGAAGCCCAGTCCCCGAGGTGGTGGGACTTCGAATAGGCAAGTCGTAGTGGGTGGTAACTGCGTCACGACCACCCTGGTGAAGAGATTAAGTTAGCGCTGGTCTCACAGGCACAGGTTAATTCTCCTGAGAGGAAGTTGTTATAAATGAGCAAGCCTGGCCCCTCCTCCTAGATCTTGCTTCTTTTCTTGCCATATGACCTCTTTCAAAACCACCCACTCATCACCCTCACATTTACTCCCACCATGTAATGCCACCTGCCACGTTGCATTACAGCCCGGGAGCCTTCAGTAGACACTGGCATCATACAGAACCAGTTTAGAATTTCTGGCTACCAGAATGATAAACCAAAACCTCTCTTCTTACTGTCTTACTTACCCTCAGATATTTTGTTATAGCAAAACGAAATGAACAAAGCATCTCAGGAAGCTGCTGTCTTTGGGTACGGTTCTTCCCCATCATGAAAGGCATGCCCGGTTCCTTTCCCATTTAACAGAATGCCTCTACAGCCTGGGCAGAGAGGAGGGATTCTAAACACAAGTGTCACCCTTAGGACTTCCTCACTCTCAAAATGATGGGGTTTTATGTATAGGCAGCTGTTTGTCTTTCATCTTATGACTAATATGATACTTGGTTGTTTTGGAACTCATGGTCTTATCTCTAATTTTGTTCTCAGCCAGAGGAGGGCAGGATACTCGGGAGGGGACCATTTGTTTTGAAAATAAAATTTAAAAGTCTCCCTTCATGAAGTCTGCTGTGTTTTCAAGTATTTTATCTATCGTTCTGAACGTTTGGCATACAAATTCAGCTCTTACATTTTGATGGTTTATTTTTGTTTCTTGAGGTCATTTGTCTAGGCTCAACCAACATCTTTCAAGTTGTTTTTAACAGTTAAAAGGAAATAATGCTCTACAATGTAGCCATGGCTTATTCAATGTAAATATGGAGAAAGTGACAACAAATTACTCATAACTTAGTCAATACCCTGGAAGTGCCTAAGAGGATTCAGGGCCAAGACTGACTGACCCATGGCTGAACTGCAAGGGTGTGAGGCCAAAGAGGTGGCAATCGACTCCCAACCATAACCCCCCAAAACATCCTATTATCGTAAAAGACACTGCAGCTTCCTGCCCCTTCCACACACACAACACACCAGAAGGCAAGATGCTGAAACCCTGGAAAGTATTTTTAAAGGGTTGAAGGCCCCCATCAGAATTCAGCTATAAAAGCGGGTGGTTGTGGTGTAACTCTTACCCTCAGCTGATGCCATCCATAGTTCCTCCTCTACCATCAGATGCCCTGACCTCCTACTGCTTCCTTTCCTTCTTTTCCAAAGCAAGTTAGCACTCTGCAACTTTCAACCACACCACAAAGTTACTATCGGACAAGGAAACTAAACAAATTGTTTGAACATTTTGGACAACGGTGACCTAACACTCCATGGAGGACACCTGGGAGCATTTGCTGAGAGAAATGCCTTCACAGCATTTCTTCTAGGCATCCCTTCCAACAGGATACTTTTATTTTCCTCACCAAAGCAAACAAATCATCTCTGTTAATGTTGAGTTTCTATCTCCAGGATTTCAAAATACTGTAAGTGAGCTTTTCAAGGTCCTGTTTATTTTTTGGAGCATGGGGGATTGAACCCAGGGGTACTTTACCACTGACTACATCTCCAGTCCCTTTTATTTTTTGAGGCTGGGTCTCACTAAGTTGCCCAGGCTGTCCACAAACTTGTATCCTCCTGCCTCAGCCTTGCAAGTCCTGGAATTACAGGCATGCACCACCATGTCAGGTTTGTACATGAACTTTAGATTTACACTTAATGCTGGGAACAGCTTCACTTGGTCCTGGGGAGAAGGGAGGAAATGTTGCTTGTGACACCCGTGATCAGTTCTAAAGTGTTGAACTGGCTACCTTGGTTCAAGATTTCAATATAAAATAATCATTTCTGCCTGGTTGGAACAAACTTACTTCAAAATAAGTTTTGTCAAGTTGTACTTCTGCTGAAATGAAATTAGGAAAGCCGATTCATGAGATGGGTATGGAGTCTGTCAATGGCATTTATATTTACCAGCCCCCTTCCCCAAATACTTCTCATCCAGCGACAACCAAGTAAGAACAACTTCAAGTAAAGGTGAATATTAAATACTAAAGAAAAGGCAATAAAAGCAGGGATTGATGTAGAAGGCCTCACCAAACACCACACCAAGATGTGCAATGAAAGTCATCCCTGTTCTGGGTCTATATATCTTAAGTCTATCTGTAAGTGCCAAATACTGGACGCTGTCACTTCAGCGATAGTTCATGGATCTTCACCTAACACAGCTGACAAATGATCCTAGAATGCTAATACTGTAGACTGAGAACTTCTGTGTGTTCTATTTAAAACCTCCATGAAATACCAGAGGCATGTTGCTCATGATGACAAGGATTCCCTGCACTGGTTCCCCATCCAACCCTACCTCTGGGCTAGTCTTAATTGCTAAAGCATCTCCAGCCAATGCCTGTGTAACAGCCCCCCATGGACTCTCTGCTGCAAGTTCCCCACAGAGCACATTTTTTTCATGGCACACTTTGGAAAATGCTGGTCTCACAGTTAGTGGTCAAGAGGTAGTAGACCTAAGAATGACTTTATTCTTGTATATATGATATGGACAATTTTACATCCTGTATGTTTCAGCTTTCTTGTCTATAAAATGGGAAAATAATGCCTGGTCTAACTACCTCATAGAGGAGTTGTAACTGATACAACTGCTTTAAAAAGGGTAAGGTACTACACATTTGTGAAATGCTATGAGAAAGTCCAGAATAGAAAGGGGGTTTCCAACCAAACAATACACCTATTCTAGGTGGCTTACAAAGCCAAGGAGGAGATAATAAAATGGTGCCTCTTGCGCTTTGAAAGACAAAGTAGACACAGACCATCCAAGCCAGGTCAGAGCACTAAGTATAAAGCAGGACCCACTGCCAACCTCTCTTTCCCAAATACCAGACACTAATAGTCAACCATTAGTATCTTCAATAATACCCTGAGCAGAGTTATGAGGGGAAATGGACCAAACCTCTTCCACCTCCTTAAATCCTTCTGCGAGAAGAAGACAGGGAAACCAGATATGGGAAGGAACAAGAAGAAAGGGCAGGAGAAGACAGGAAGAGTATTTTAGGATAGAAGATAGCAGAATGAGAAAAAAGAATCCAAAGACTTCTCCCAGGTTAAAAACAAAACAAAAACCACTCTAGCTTTAGCTGTGACACCATCCCTCAGACTAAGAACAGTAATATGAGGGTCAGCTTGTGGGATCATAGGAACTGAACCTGGAGGCTGAGGGACCATTTATGTAGGTTTTCTCCATTTGTACACTGGGTAGGAGAATAAAGGTAGGACCCCACTAGACCAAAAAAAAAAAAAAAAAAAAAGCTTCTAGGGCTGGAAAATTCCTGTACAACATCTGGCATTGGAAATCAAACATGAAATCCCCAAAACCTCTACTCCACAATATTTGTAACTTAAAAAAAAGAAAAAGTGTTATTACCAATTATATAAGATCTATGTGGTCCATTATTTATTTTACAAAATTATCTTGATGAATACAATGACACTGCCTCTGGCTGGTGAACATGACAGGGATTTTCACTTTCTAGTTTACCTTTTTGCATTCTCTGTTTTGCTGCTGTGGTGAACTACATGTGTCAAAATTACAAGCAGAATAACCCTATACTGGGACAACAAAAAAAAAAACTTTGGCTTTTCCTCTTGTGCATTCACTTAAAAAAAAAAAAAAAATTCCCCACCAAGTGGAATAAATCCAAGTGGCATAGGATACACAAATACATATATGGATGGTACACACATCTGCGTATGCATATATGTAGTTGCATAATAACCAAATAAGAAGCTGCACTTTGCAAACTATGTCCTAAAGGTTTTTACTTTTCCCAGAAAAGTTAGATCTTTCCTTAAGCAGGGGATGGGGAACACATTCTATGCAAAACTAGAACAGTGCTGAGGAACACAGGTTTGTCAGATACACCTGGATGTCAGACCCAGTTCTGGCACTTAGCAAACATGTGGCCCTGGCTGTGTCATTTTACCACTCTAGGCTTCAATTGCCCCATCTGCAAAATGGGCATGACAGCTGCCACCTCAAAGGGTTTTTGTAAGGAATTAAAATGAGTAATCCTACAATACACTTAGAAATATTTGACAAAAAAGAATCTCAAGCCAATGTCTAGCCCAACTTCAGGCAAAGCAAGCCTCATCTAACCTCATGCCACCTTCCTGTACATATTAGAAGAGCACCCCAGTGCTGGTGTGCTCTTAAGGCAAAACATATGCGGGGCACTTGCTCTTAACGTTTATGCAACCATTATTATCAGCAGAAACAAAAGATGCTTTCCTTTGAAGGTGAAAGTCTCCCAAGCAAGGCACAACTGAGCAAAATAAGTGTGAAAGTCCCTGAACTCTCATGGTCATAAGCAAAGAAATGTTAGAACAAGGTAAGGCTCCAAGAAAAATTTCCAGGGTATCTCTAAGCACTCATCTTCACCCACGTAAACCCAGTGTTTGGTTAGGTAGACATGGGCCTTCTTAGGGTATGGCAGGGCACCGGGTATGGCAGGGCACCAACATTTTTTAATCGTACTTGAAGCTGGGATTAGAATGCAGAAGAGGACCTTCAGCTTTTCCAGGATGTAACCAGTATCCACAGTACTACCAGGTATCTTAGCCAGGTTGTGACACTGGATAAATCCTGAAGAGACATTGCTCGAAAGCAAAGTGAGCACAGAGCACCAACAGCACATGCTGGCTGCTATAACACATGCCTTCACCTTTGATACCATGAGAACTTGCAGAGGGTTTTCCCCATACAATAGTACAAATATGTTTTTAAATTGGGAAATCAGCTGTCCCTTGATCAGTCATTCCTTTATCATCAACAGAACTTTAATTAGCCACCATCTGCTTCCTGTTTTATGCCATATATCTTAACTTTCACCTGTTTGGATTAAACTGCAGCAACTATGCTCATAGAAAATAGAAACAACTTCTCTTATGGCATGCAATTAATTGTCATTAAGCAAATATTAGGCTTTTCAAAATAATGCATCACCAATTCAACTATTTTACATAAATTACAGTGCTCTATACTAAAAATTCAACATAAATTCTCCCATCAAGGTTTTTCAAACTTTCTGGCTTCCATTTCCTGATTTTACTGTTAAGTACAGTGAGGAGGGCAAGTCACATAACAATCCTGGTCAGATCTCAAAAACATAATTCTGACTTTTTAAAGAAGACAAAGCTACTGAATATTCATATTGTGTGTGTGTGTGTGTGTGTGTGTGTGTGTGTGTGTGTGTGTGTGTCTGTTAAGGCAAGCCTACACAGGATTTATGGACCCCCACCTATCAGCTCAGGCAGGAAAGGTTCCCCTTAGACACCAGCTCTGGAAGTAGTGACTCTCTCTGGGGAGGCAGTAGGGGCATTTTTACCAAGATGCGTGGTATTTGTCAAAACTGGCAGGTAGAATATGGGTACTAAATATATTAGCCTCTGAGCCTTCCTGGATGTTTGGAAGTCACACTGGTTGTATATTCATAGTAAAGTTCTCTCTGATTCATCCTACTGTTTTTCCCATTCCCATCCCTCCTCCCTTCTCCCCATTCCCCCTGTCCAATCCGGTGAACCTCCACCCCCCACATCCCACCTACTGTGAATATTTCACAGAATTGTAAGAGAAGGACAAATAGACAGTAGCCAACAAGGAAAGCATACGAGCTGGCTCCCTATACTTTTTGATACCAGTGCAGGCTCACGCCTGGTAGGTAGGGTGGCACTCTATATGGCTTAAAAAATGTTCACTAGATGATTCTAACTCATCCTTTGAGAAAGGTTAAGCAACAATCTACAAACTTTCAGGGTAGGGACCCTGCTCACCCATCTTAAACTGCCTGTATTTGCCTACCTAGTGAGCATCTGAGACATTTATTTGAACGAATATTATTTGAACAAAGACAATATTATTTGAATGTATCAGAAGAATTTTTGTTGTTGTTTATTTTTGTTTGCAGGTCTGGGGATAGACAGAACCCAGGGCCTCCCACATACTAGGCAAACATTCTACAGAACTGAACTATACCCCCAGCCAAAAGAGGATTTCTTGTTCTGCTATAAACTGGTCCCCAAACCAAGCACATGGAGTCATTTCTCTTCCTTGAGGGAAGCTAAGTAGTTGCCCCTCCAGGATAAAAGTCAGAATCTTCTAGAAGACTTTAGATATTAGCATTTAATAGGCACAGTAATAGGGCCCAGGAATCTGTATTAAAACAAACACCAAATTTGCAAATATTTAAACCAGCTTCATGTCCATAATTCTTTTTAGTTCCAATATTCTAAGAAAAGACATCAACTAGGGATGAGGGTACAACTAAGCTCAGTGCTTCAGCAACACATATACACATCCTAAGACAGCAACCATGCTATTCCATACAGATTCACATTCAACAGGAAGAGAACAAAGTTCCAGAATATTCCTAACTGGTAACTCATATGGCAAGCAAATTTGAAAAATGCTAGGTTAATAGCACTTTTGCTCATTAACATCAAATAATAAATCAATTCATTAGATTTTTAAGGAAGGATGTCTAAAAAATATAACTGTGAGGTATGGATGAAAGCCAGTTAGTTCTGGAACCAATTTTTAAGTCATTGTTTTTGAGAAAGAAAAACAGAAGAGGCATTAGTGAATGAGGAATGTCACCCTCACCTTCTAATTTCCTGGAATTTGCCTCCCCCGCTTTCCCCTTTAAAATACGGTATTTCCTTTGAACACACACTGTACCAACTTCACAATAGTTTTGAAAAGATTACTGCTCCATAAACCCATAGGCAAGTCAGAGCCTTAGTGGGAGGAACACTATTCCAGAGGACAGCCCTATTGTGGTCAGCTCACACCAGTTTCAACTGCTCCAAATGTATATAGCAAGGTAATACTTTTTTTTTTTTTTTTAATCAAACGCTGACATCTCTAGAACTCTTTCACATTTCTGACAACTCATATGACTTCAGGGTCAAAGTGAAATTCATATTTGCTCTGAGAAAATGAAAAGTGGAATGTACTTTCGTGTGATCAAAGTTACTGTGGACACTTGAGCATAGGTCAGGTGAACCTGACTCAGGTTGATCTGGAAGAAAAGGAACACAAAACCTCATCCAGGAAAGTGACCCAACCCAACAGCAGCCTGCTTTCAATGGGTAACTATGAAGCCTAAGTGCCAAGCTCCATCCTGGCTAGTCTAAAAAATCAGGACTTAAGAAGCAAACTATGTGTTTGGGGTCTGTTGAGTTTAGTTTAAGACCAATCCAGAAAGAGGTTATTTAACAACCTGCTCAGTCCAAATTCTTCATATGTTTCCAAATGAACTGTGAACTCCCTCCTCTTCATTTATCCCCTGTGGGCCAATCTTCCACATACAGATGCATCTACCTCTCCCCTAACTTCAGGGCTACTGCCAGAACCTGAAGGTCTTGAAAGAAAGTGAGAAAGCCATCAAGCTAAAACTCTTAGATCTCAATCCATAAAGTAGTGAAATCAATTTAGAGAGTTAGGACCAGCTTTTCTTTTTATTTTCTATTCTTTTTAAAAATAATAATAATAATAAACTAGAGCAAGCATAACTCACAGAAATGGGCAAATAAAGTTCTATTTTATATTTTGTGTGTGCCCATGTATACTGAGTCACTGTAAAATGGATTTCTCACTATATATCAGGCTGGGAAGAAAATGAGAAGCCACAGAAACAGAAGGAAACATACTACTTCTTACAGGATATGCTTTCCCTCTCTAAGAAAGGCTCAGGCCAGTAGAGTAGTGGTACCTCATCCCCAAGGTTTCTGAGAGACTCCAGTACCATCAGAAAGCACCCACTCATAGTGGCTGTAGAAGCACCCTCTGCCAACCTACCTAGCAGCCTTCATGAAAGATGTGACTCTTGTGACCTGGCACAAGGAAGGATACCAGGTAGGAAATGGTGGTGCAGTATCATGTTTGAAAATTTTTATAACCAAGTGCTATAGTTGGAATATGGACGGTCCCCCAAACTCATGAAGGAGTTTAATCCTACAGTCTCTACATTAATGGTAGTAAGATGGTGGAAACTTAATCCAATAATGGTATTTACAGGAAGGGGCTTTGGGAAATGATTAGATCAGGTCACTGGACTGGTACTCCCATGACTGACTCCTGGTGGTTTTATAAAGAGAGGAAGAAGGACCACAGACTCGGAGATACACATGAGTGTCCACCATGATATGATGCAACCAAGGGGGACCCTTGCCAATAAGCTAAATAATCCTATTTTCTTTATAAAATAGCCCAGCTCAGGAATTTTGTTATTGTAACATAAAGCTGACTCACATACCAAATAATTTCTGAGCAAGTCACTCATTTAAAAAAAAAAAACAATAATAACAAAACAAACATAGCAGGCTTAACTTCCACAGGGTACACATTTTAAAGAAATATTATGTAAGCCTTTTATCTGAACAAAGATTCGCTTTACTTTTGATGAGTATGTGCAAAGTCAGCACAAGGGAACCAGGGCTCAGGAAAGCGAGAAAAAAATTGAATTTAGATTATGTTTACAGCCGAAGAAAGGAGACATGCTGAACAATCCTCTACTGGAAACATTGCCCAAGTGTTTTTAAACTGAAGATTATACCACCACTTAAGATATTTTTTCTCTGCTATTTTGCCCAGCATATTACAAAACTACATCTAGGACTGAAATAGCAGATTGCCTCAAGAGCAAATGACAATATTTGTACCAGAAATGTTGGCAACCAACGGCACAGATGGGTTTCTGCATAGCAATCTTCAAACTGGGGCTCCAAGAATAACTCCACCTACTGCACCAATGTTAAATTGCTGAATCCAGAGTCAGAAGGGCTCATTATTCCATATTTTCCCCTACCACATTCTTCCTGAAGTCACAGGTACCTACTTACCTACTCAAGAAACAAAGAAGAAACAAGGATCAGAGTAGACCACACTAAGAAGCAGGTATCAATAGGTAGTAAGAGATTGGACACAAAAAACAATGAGTGAAAAATCCAGATAAGCCAAAGAGATATTTAGATTGAGAGTTTTGATCTTCTCCTTCAAATACAAATAAGAAATAAGGCTTTATCCAAATTTTATTCATCTCTTCTTCATTTTTGTTAAAATGAAAGACTTCAGAATGGAGACAGAAGCTGTGATTAGTCATAAAATGTCCACTAAGATGATCCCAAGGCAATCCTTCAATGCCAAAAGCAAGACTACCTAGATAAAAGACTGTATCACCTCCAAGTATTTGGAGGAAATATCCACTTTTTGACAAAGGGACTAGCTGCTTATCTTGTGGTGTTTTCATGTCTACTCTTCCTGCTGCCAATTGAGATACACTGTTCTTCCTCTGTTCCTTTAAATTTCTACCAAATGGTCTGGAAAGGCAAATGCAACAGAAGGCTTCACTTAAGGAGACATTAATTATGAAACCCATCCAATTAAAGTGCTATCTCTGGCAATCACAGTTTCCTTTCCCCATCTTAAAAATGATCGGGGTTTGATGACAGAAGTGTCTCTGCTACTGTATTACCTTGGGGTAAGCCAAATTATCCTCCGTGTGAAAGAGAAGCAATACTAACTTTTTCCAGGATAGAGGTGCTTTTCAAATGATACCCCAATTACACAGAGCACTTAACTGTAGCCCATATCCTCATATTTAAGGTGCAGGAGGAGGCCAGGGATATCAAGGATTAAACTCAACTAACAAAAGGTTAGGGGTTTGGGCAAACAGAATCTTCATTTAACTTATAGAAACTGAGTGGCAGAGGGTTACAGGAAGCTCATCTTTCCTCTCCAAATGATCAGCATGCTCTTGGACAGACTCTGGTTATAAGTTCCTAAACAGTACATTCAGGAAGGTTGTATTTGCAAAATGGTCCTCCCTACTTTCATTAGCAAACCTTAATTCACCTGAATCTGAAAAGGGCAAGTGATGTGCCAAGTGAAAGAAAATCTTATGCCTATCTTTTCCTTTTCCATTGAGTGGGGGGAGGAGGGAAAACAATGGAAATGAATTGGTTGGTTACACCCATCCACAATCACCACTAACAGAAGCAAACAAATCTTCCAGAACCCCAATGTCCAGGAAAAAATATATTTAAGCTCTGAAATGAATCTTCATCCTTATATAATGTGTATGGTGTGGGGGTAGGGGTGTGGGGGGTTTGGTCCAAGCCTAAAAGTCACCCTAAGATTGCCCACTTGAAGATACTGAGAAGCAATATGGTAACTTCCCCTTTATCTCCTCAACACATATTGACAGAAGGCCAAAGACTAATCAGAGCAATCTTCAAAAAAATCTTCTCTAAAGAATTCAGAATGGTATATATGGAGTATTCCTTGGGAGAACAAAAGTGAGATCCCCCACAAAGTTAACATAAACAGAGTTCAGCAACACAAGAAACCTGACTTTGAAGTATCATTGATACATACTGTCCATCTGACAAGCAGTCAAGGTAGATCATCAAGACATGAGTGCAAAAAGGGATGTACTACACACTATTTTTCCATCAATAGCTAAGAAATGGAAATAATCAATTATCCATCAGTATCCATAAAGAAACTGTGGGGTGTGTATACACAACAAAATATTATTCAGCAATTGAAAAGGATGAATTCTCATGAAAACTCTAAGAGACCAGTAACACAGAAAATAAACAGGGCAGAGAAAATAGGGGAACAATACCAGTCAAATTATATATTATGTCCATGTGTGAATATGTATCAATGAATCCTACCATTATATATAATTACAATGCACCAATGGGGAGCCAGACCTGGTGACATGGGGTTATAATCTCAGCAATTTGGGAGGCTAAGGCAGGAGAATCACCAAGTTTGAGGTCAGCCTCAGCAATTTAGCAAGGTCCTAGGTTATTTAGCAAGACCCTGTCTCAAAATGAAAAAATAAAAGGGCTGAGGATGTGGCTAGTGGTTAAGCACCCTGGGTTCAATCCCCAGTAAAAATAAAATAAAATAAAGGGGGGAGGAGGGTAAAACAGTGTCATTCGCAACAGCATGGACAGAATGAAGGACAGTATATTAAGTGAAATAAGTCAGGCACAGAAAGACAAATACTGCATGATCTTCCTCATAAATGGAATAAATATACATCAAAGAAGTTGAAACACTACTGGTTATCAGAAGATGGGGAAAGTGGGGGGGGGGAGGTGAAGGCAGTAGAAAGTTGGTCAAAGGGTATTAAATTGAAGTTATGAGAAATAAATTTTGGGGTTCTATTACATAGTAAGTTAACTATAGATAATGTACTATTTCAAAAATTCTAGAAGATAAGATTTTTGAATATTTCCACCACAGATAAATGATAAATGCTTGAAGAGATAGACATGCTTACCCTGATTTAAACATTATATAATGTATACAAGCATAGAAACATCACATGGTACCCTGTAAATACATACAATTTTATGTCAACTAAAAACTATTTTTAAAAAAAGAAAGGAAAGGCTACAGCAATGGAGGCTGGGGCTGGGGCTCAGCGGTAGAACGCTCACCTAGAACATGCAAGGCCCTGGGTTCGATCCTCAGCACCATATAACAATAAATAAAATAAAGGTTTAACAACAACAACAAAATAGACTACAACAATGTACATTAAAAGAAACCTCAAATATTTTTATCTACTTTCACAAAAGTTCAATAACTCTATTTAATTCAAAGTAGGAGAGCCCAGCATGAAATTTGCACTGGGGGGAGGCTTATATAAGTTGAGCCTGTATTATTATTTTTTAGAAACAATTTTCATGTAGATTTTTATTTACTTAAAGTTCAAAACTTGCTAATAATAGGTACAGCATTTAATTGTCACTAAAACCGGAAGTTGTTGCAAAATAAAATCCAATATTCAAAGATCTGTGTTGTAAAATATTTGGTCTTTGTCACTCTCTCAGTATTTAATTTGTAAAAAGGAAACATGTTCTAGTTTGGTTAATTAACCAGTAACATAAGTCAAAAAACGAATGCTGCTGCCTTCTAAATAAATCAGAATAGATTATCAGAATTCTTCAGAACAAATTTCAAAGCCACCACAGTAACTCTTTCTGGAAGTTAAGAAAGAGGAAATGTGCTTCTGGCGTGTCAACAGTAGAATGGTTTTGGGGAGCCCCACCATTTGTGTGAAGCGCTCAGCTCTTGTGGACCAGGCTGAGCAGTAGAGACAGGAAGAGCTGTCAGAGTTCTGGGGCTGGTCACTAGAACATGACTGGACAGGACTAGAAGCAGCAGATGTTTAAGGAGTATTTGGAAACAACAATGTGAGGAAAGCAAAATACTAGTACAGTAACTAGAATAGTTACCAGAGCCTTACTTTTTGGCTATAAAATGCAATCAAAATTAATATCTGCTCAAAATCTACAAGTTTGCAGTGGCAAAACAACAACAACAAAGACTATTTTCATATAATAAGGAATTGGCCCAGACTAGTAACATTTAAACCCAATGATACAAACAATGCACACTGTGCCTAAATGCCACAAACAGAGAGATCAACCTCCTCCTTTGCTGAGACTCCTGGCTGTCTTCTTACTTGAAGACTGCAGGCAGCTACTGTCCCCAAAATAACTTCACTTCCAAAATGGACCATTAACCAAAATGCCCCTCTTTCAGAGTTAAAGTCAGTCACTAAGTTTGAAGAAGGCAATCATCTGTCAAGGGCACACAGAGACTGCCTTCCACTTACTTTGAAACTGTAACTGGAAAGATATATCAGGTGGAGGAGAGGAGCTGAACCAGCAACCAGGAAGCCCTGTTCTTCGTGAGCCTGTTTTATGAGAGACAGTTACTGAGAGCTGTCTAGGGCAAGGAACCTCTAAGCCCTCTGACATTCAGATTCTGGGTCATCTCCTCCCCTCCAGGTACCCAGGCAAGCTGGGCCCAGGATTCTTGATCAATAGAAACCAAGAAGTAGGTGACTGTATGCTTTTTAAGTCACTAAGTTTTAGAGTGCTTTCCCAATTCAGCAATAGGTCCTATCTCAACTTGTCAAAGCCCTCAATATAAAAATTTACATAACTGAAAGGAGCATTTCCTTCATAAGGACAAAGCCCCTAACTCAATATTCAGCAACCTTTCCATCTTTGGGCTCAAAATCTTCATATACATGACAGAATGACATAGTGTAGTCATGTTTTTTCCTTGATATGTATGTTTGATGAGGAAATATATGTATATGGTACACAATTCAAAAGAAGACTTCACCTTGGCAGGTGTTTGTCACCAAAATGAGACCAACCCATAACTTGCCTCCTTTCCTTGCTTAGCTTTTCTTCAAAGCATTTATCACATGACATACTCTATATTGTATTTATTTAATTATGATCTGTCTCCGCTGCTGGGGCAAGTCTCCAATCCTAAGTTACAGCCTAGCATGTCTTAAGAAATTTGGTATTGCCTGCATGAATACGAAGGAGATGTAGTGACAAAAGTCCTGTACATTCTTGATTTCACTGTTATTGTAGGAATCCAGGTATGATATTCAACTTAAGATACTTTTCATCTTAGGTTTTTCAACTTTTGATCTATTCAAGAAAAGAACTCCAAGAGAAATAATACTTTTCTACAAAAATACTTTTGCTCTGAATACACTTCAGAATGAAAGGAGCTTATTATTATTATTATGAAGGTCTTTTCATTCAGTGATGTGAAATAATACTTTAGGTCAGAGATTCCAATGCACATTTTTGCCCTAAGTAAAAATCATTATAGCTGGGCGCCATGGTGTATGCCTGCAATCCCAATGGCTCTGGAGGCCAAGGCAAGAGAATAGCTGGTTCAAAGCCAGTCTCAGCAACTTAGCGAGGCACTTAACAACTCAACGAGACCCTGTCTCTAGTAAAATATAAAAAAGGGGCTAGGGATGTGGTTAAGCACCCCTGGGTTCAATCCTTACTGCTGCCCCCACCCCCACTAAATCATTATAGATATTTCTGGGTGTAACCATTTGGTCTTTTCAATTACTTTAATGTATAACTTTGTCTCCTGCCAAGAAACTTTGAATTTTCAATTAACAGGAAGCTATGCACATTGTAATGGCACGAGTTGGTGTTATTCAACTTTTAACTCTAAATCCTCACACCTTCCCTAGGAGCTGCTATTTGTATGCACTTCCCAGGTGTAGTACATAACTTAAAACTATAGCAGAGTATTAGAAATTTTTAGTTTCTGTAGCTTGGTAAATTAGAGCTTTGCAAGTAGATTAAATGAAATAAACTACTAGGCTTGCTGAATTCTCCCAAACTGTGATGCTTGTATCCCTGCCCATCAACACTACCTGTTTACTCTTGTATGCCAGAAGGTGCTCACCTCATCTCATTGCATCCTCCTGCTACTTTCAGCTACTCCTCCAACAGCACTCACGTTCCACATAAACTTATTTCAGGACCTGGGTCTGGTCTTTCATTTAAACAACTAAACTCAGGACACAGAGAAAGTTGCTTCCTGCTCAACATACAATTTGGTTTTTTTTGTTTTGTTTTGTTTTGTTTTATTTTGTTGTTTTGTTTTAAAACAAGCCTGCAGCATCTTTGAAGGAGTTAGCCTGAATTTCTGAAAGTAATGCAGTTTTAAAATATCCAAGACAAAGACCATTCTCTTTTTAATAGCAGTGAAATCAGAGGAAGAAAGACTAAGCTAGAAGGGTGCTTTGATTACTGCATTTCTCCAGAAAATCTTCTGTACATCTTTGATTCTCTCTTGCTTCTTGGAGGAACACACCTAGAGCAATCATTCATGTCAAGTGATCCCTACCCTATAAGCATCTGAGGGTTTAAAATTTTTGTCTTACTCTCTGTTTGCCTTTCTGTAGTATTTCTCGCATCCTTAAGAAACCAGACTTTTTAAGAACTGAAAAAAATCAATTACACCTTCATTTTTTTCCAATTTCAGTAATCCTCATTCCTATTTTCTAATACCTTAAATTACTGTACTTCTTCACAATTATGGCAGGCCCCAATTGTCTTGCTATCAAAGATTAAAGAAGTGTACAGGGAGTGTTTCTGGGCTATACATTATTAAACATAATTTTAAAAAGAAAGGCTTATGATATTAACAACCCAATATGCAATCACTTCACTGCATAAAATGATTTTGCTTATAAAACTACACTGCTAAGGGCTGGGGCTGTAGCTCAGTGGTAGAGTGCTTGCCTAGCATGTGTGGGGCACTGGGCTCATTCCTCAGCACCACATATAAATAAAGTATAAAAAAATAAAAACTTACTTTAAAAAATACTGCTAAAATATCAATTATGCCTCAAGAACAGAACAAAGCATTACAAATGAGACTATTTAAAATCTATGACTCAAGAATCCTCCAGTAAAATCTACCTCAACATTACAAAAATCCAGGACTTAGCGCCTTCTCTAACATCCTTCTCCTCATTTCGTTGGTTTTCAAGTAAAACTCAACTATTGGCTCAGAATAGTTTACCTTTACTTAGACATTTAAGGCACCCTGTCACCATTACAGAACACTGACTAATATGGTCCCCTTAGGAAAGGGCTGATTTGAGGACAACTACCCACAATTAGTTACAGAAAATAATCTAAGATTTATTTCCTTACTTCTCTGAATTTGAAAAGGATTTAGTGAATTCAATCTTATTAAAAATGGGGAAAAGAGTTTATTCAGGTGCCTTTTGCTTGAAGGCCTCCAAGACAACTGTAATAAAAAAATCAAATAAATCCACAATTTCGGCTCTGCCTCCTTGAACATAAATTACTCTCCCTAAAGAATTAATGGACAATGAACAAAAGGACCCATATTGATCACTTTGATGCTCTTCGGGAATTTAAGAAGAATATGTAGGGGCAGAAGGAGCCAGGCAGAAGCCACTACAGTCAGGCTGGAAAGAGAAGGGGCTATTTTAGAAGCAGGTATAGAAGTGGCCACAGGTCCCTGAAGAGCTGGCTAGAGAGGGTGTTGAAGTGTTGGAATCCAACTTCATTTCATAGGTGAAAAAACTGAGGCATAAGAGACAAGTATCTGCCCATTTTCCAAGGCTAGGAAGTCACAGGAATCAGGCCCAGGTTGTCTAAATCTGGTTGATAAAAGAGTAAGAGGCACAGGCAACAAATGAAAAGGTTCGGCCTGCCTCCATGGGGAGCATCCTTCAATGGGATCCCTTCACACACCACTCCCTGAAAGAGCACAAGAAGAAGGCAGAGAGGAGGTATGAAGAAGGAAGAAGGCCCACTGGGCTGATACAAACTAGTTAATGGGCTTCTAGCTTTAACGGTATCTACAGAGATATTTATGTTTGTTGTACCCTGCTGAGTATTTGTATTTATTTTTATACTTTTATGAGTCGAGATGAATCCCCACACAAAGGAACATCCTACTAACTTCACATTACAATAGAGTACAAACTCAATATAAACAGGGAAAATGGAGATGGAATGATATTAGGAGTGGAACAAATAAATCAGACTTTTCTAGAAATGGCAAAACACCCCTTATTGCTAAACTGCTACACTTGAGGCATCTGAACTCTAGGGCCTTGCTCTAAAAACACAAGATTTAATCCTCAAAACAGGCATTGTAAATGGGGGGGAAAAGTGTCAGCTCAACAAGCTTAACCAAGTGTGGTTGAGTACTATAAAAACCAATGCTTTTCACAAGAGATCCTGTTCAGTATTTTTGGGGTAAAGCCAAAAGAGTTGAACAAGCTCCTGGTAATGCTGATGTCTGTGATCCATGCTACACTCTAGATAGCAAGACCATAAACAAAGAAGGTATGAAAGTTACACTTTAAGGCCTTTTCATTTCACAACTGGATTGTAAGCCACAGTGACATATGAGTCTTTTGATCCCTCTGGTTAGAGGCAGAATCTGGTGAGGGGTAAGGGTCCGTCCAATCCAAAATAAGTACAAAGCATGCAATACATGGTATCATGGTTATTTAGTACAACAAAATTTGCTCTGAGTTTTTGGGGAAAAATAGTCTATTGTCACACAAAAAAGGGACAGTAAGGGCTGATAAGAATTATGAAACATGACTTATGTCTTTCTATTGAGTAGCCAACTGGACAAAAGTGTTCATTTGCATGGAAGATAATCTCTCCTTACATGAGAAGGAAATTAAAGCTTATTTGCTTTCCAATGGGCCATTTTCTAAAGTCCAAAGACTTTTGCTCCGACAATTCACAAGAAAGCTGGGGTCCATAACCAGGATCAGGGTGCTCTCATTGAGGCATGTAATTATTTTGACAACAACACTCAAGCACCATCTTTCTGCAGTCTCATGTGCCTCTGTGAAAAAGACTTTCTGAAGACTATCTTATAAGCCTTTGTGGACTATTTCATATTTGAGGAAATAAATATTTAGACTAGGGGCCAGGGTACAGCTGAGTTGGTAGAGCGCTTACCTTGCATGCACAAGGCCCTGAGTTCAATCCCCAGCACAATCAATCAATAAACAAACAAACAAACAATTTAGACTAAAAAAAAGTGTGACTTTGGAGTCCAAGATCTTGACTCAAATCCCTGCCAAGTACTAGTTCTAACTCTGTTTCCTCAACTATAAAATAAGAAAAATAGCCAGTTTGGGTCCAGTGGGATCATGTGCTATAGCACCTCGTGGCTCAGTGCCTGGCCCAGAGAGTGTTCACAGTGGGATTTTCAGGGCTGGGGATATGGCTCAGTGGTTGAGTGCCCTGATTCCATTCCTAGTGCACAAGGAAAAAATAAATTAATAAATAACCATCACAACTGAGCCAACCAATCCCAACACACACTGTACTATACAAGGACTAGGCAAACTCAACTCCCAACAAGCTTACATTCTTATGTCTGTAATATATAGAAGTTACACCAACTTTTTGAACATCACTGATAATTCTTGATTTCTAGACTTCTATGTACTGATCTAAGCACTGTGGTATTCAGAGAAGATAGTAAATCATAGATACAACCATTCTTTCTACTCTCTCTAACACCATCTCATCATTAATCATCCGCTCTTCCTACTATCCTCTTTCTGCTGGAAGACAGTACAGTAGCCAAAGAGCAGGAAGAGAAAGCCTATTCCCTCAACCCACATCAAGAAGGAGGAAACCTTCTAAGCCAAGAGCAACTCATTTCCCCAAGCATGGTATAAGAAGGAATGGACTGAATGGTCCTTTTGCTGCCAGTTTAGATTGATCACAAGGGACAGCTATTTACTGAAAGCAAAAATCTGCAACACCATTATTTATAATTAGTTGTATGTGATTGACACTTTAATATTCATTCGTCCCCTATGGATTATTTCAATCAATTGCTACATTACCCTTGCAACATATTTAAGACTGCAATTATTATTGTCACCATAAAGACAAAGAATCACAGATTTTAATGAGTTAAGTCACACAGCCTTGGGGCCTAAGTACAAGATATCCCCAGTAAGAGAATGATGAGGACAAGGAAAACCTTTTTGTTATTAGAACCATCTATGAAATTCAATACACACATTTCTCATAAACTCCCAGGGCCCATTTTTATCAGCCTGAGCTGCACCCTGTAAATGATGAGGACTTGAAAATGACAGCCCAACATCTAGAGGTCCTAATCATAGCCTAAACAAGGTCTCCTGAATGTAAATGACAACACTGAGCTAAAAGTGAAGCCGAAACCCTACATTTTTCCCTTGGTGAAGGTCCTGTCCTACAGAGAACCTTCCCTTGAGCATGTGTAAGTCTCTTCTGTTGATCAGGGCAAAAAGAAACAGCCAGCCTTGGAGCATCTGCAGGGCCCTGTTCACCAGTGTGAAAGCTCACCCTCACCCCTCCTCTCACAGTCCATATACTCATTCTCCAGCTGAAAGGGCCTTTTCAAGGGGAGTAGAGGTGTGCTACACACTCTTTAAAGTAATTTAATGTGTGCTACTGGTGCTTCAGTCCCCAAAAAGGAATGTGCCCAGAAGCCAGCAGCTACAGCCCCATTCTCCTATTAATCTTAAATGATGGTAGTGGGTGGATGGGTCCCCAAGTGCACTGCTTTCCCAACTTTTCAATTTATAACTTGGATTTTTCTCAATTTCAAATCATAGGCTGACAGAGGTTAAAGACTGACAGGTATAAAATCATCTTTTACCAAGTCAGACTATGACAGGCAAAAAGGAACAAGGGAATAAAAGAGGTCCCAGTTCAGAGGAGGGAATGGAAATCTACCCACACTACGTGGGAGGACACTGAAGTCATGAAACTGGCTCTGAAAATGGTACAAAGCGGTGGCGATTTTGTAGAGTTCTGTGCATGGAGTGCAGTAACAAACGGGCAAGGGCTGCTGTCTATTGCTAGCAGTATTTTTTAGATTTTTGGTGTTTTAATTTTTTTAAATATTTATTTTTTAGTTGTAGTTAGACACAATACACTTACTTTATTTATTTATTTATTTATTTTTATGCAGGGCTTCACACGTGCTAGGCGAGCATTCTACCGCTGAGCCACAACCCCTGCCCCATGTTTTAATTTTTAAGGAGGGACATTCACACAAATGATTTTGAATTATTTCCAAATTTCATTTCCCAAAAATTCTGATTGAATTCATGACCCTTTCTAAGGATACGAGGGAACAAAAACAAACTAAAGGAACCAACCATTCTTGTGTCTGCTGGAATGAAAAAAAAAATCACAACACCAAAATGTTAGGATTTAATACTTCTTTGAATGAATTCTTTCAGGAATATTTACATAAATGTGGTTGGTTCACATAGTCACTACCCACTCAAAAACTGTGGCTTAAATTTTATGAGCTAAGTTCTTGCTCTGCCCTTCAAAATGTCACGTCTTTAAACTTGAATATGCCCTTACCTCCATGCTTCTCTAAGTGTGGCTCTGGGACCAATAACTTTAGCAGTACCTGGAAGTTGGTTACAAATGCAGAACTTCAGGCTTCAGTACAGACATTTAACAAGCACCAGTGCTAAAATGTTCTGTTTTTTAAAAATTATTTAAGTCCATTTAAACAGATCTGCTGAAATAGTTTTATTTACACTAAGTTGTATTATGCCCACCTGTAAGTCCCCTTCATGGATGATTCCCTATTAATTAGAAGACTTGGGAGAATAAATCTTAAGCTTACTGAAGCTTACTGTGTTAAATACAGTAAGCTTAAAAATAAACTCAAAGGGTTTGTTTATTTTGTTTTTTGCATGTGTGCAGTGTTTGGGGGTGTTGCTTAATCTATTACATGCTAATGATGATCAAACATTTACAATACCAAGAAAAATAAAAGCAAGTATCCACTAAATCAAGAATACCAACTGAGCAATAAACATGGCAATAAAAGAAAACATAATACAAAAATAAAGAAGAGAAAGAAAAAGCCTCCAAGACAAAACTGCATGCAAAATTAAAGTCTTGTCAGGGAATTTATCAGCCACACTATTCAGACTGGGAAAGACTACTTCCATCTATCAGAAGATGGACTATTTCCACCCCACGTGCCAATCACTGTGCTCAGCATTTTATATACATTATAACATATACTGCCCTTCAGTCTTAGAAGGTAGACACTATTTCAGTCATTACTTGATTGAGGTTTAAACTGCACATAGCCAAAAGCTCAAATGTGCTAGGTACAGCTGGATGAATTTTTACGTATGTATACTCGGTTCCCAGCAATTCATCATTTTCTTCCTGCTCCCCAATCTGAGAAGCCCCTTCCCCACAGTTAATCACTATTCTCAATTCTAATACTTACATTAGTTTCATTATTTGCAGAAATTCACACAAATGGAATCATGTACCATGTGTCTAGCATCTTTCCTTGAGTGGTTCTAGAAGGATCAGTGTGATGCCTGGCTTAGAGAACAGAATGAATAATGTATCTACAAGTGGGGAGAATGCCCTGGGCATGGGAAGAAATGGTAGAAGAGTTTGGGAAAGAAAGAGGGAAAACTGTGCCTTTCCAAGGATGAGTGGCCTTGAATGCCAGGCAAAGGAGATACAGGTTGTATCCTTGAGGTAGTACTAGTATCCAAAGATGTCTGTATCCTTGAGGTAGTACTAGTATCCAAAGATGTCTGAGGAGGTAAGAGATATAATTAAAGAGACGACTCAAATTTGATGTAGCAGCTTTCCCAGAGCAGAGTGAAGAAGGAAAGTGGAGGCAGCACAAGGTGGGAAGACAAGTTATCCAGGTATGAAATGATGGAATATTAAGGGTCCTTGTGGGGAAGGGGAAACTCCAAGAAACCACATCTTGAGGCTCCACGGTGATGGCAAAGGAATTCCCCCCAAGTCTCTTGCATTAAAAGCAAATCTTATACAAATGCTATTCAAAACCTGATGAAGGAGGGAAAACCAGTTTCAGGGGAGAAAAAGTTTAAGGCAAAAGGAAGCTAGGCTTTTGGTCTCTACTGAGTTGACAAATCAGACCAAAGCTCAGGAAAAGATGCAGAAAGGAGGTCACGGAAGATAAAGAACAAAGCAGCTAAAACAGGTTTCCATAACCCAGCTGCGCATGTGAAGATGGTGGGCTGAGCACAGGGAGAAGAGAAGAGGCTCCAAAACACTGCATAAGTGAACCTTGGGGAACACTCACATAAAATAAGAAAAAAGAACTGATTGAGGGCTGGCAGAGCGCTTGCCTAGCATGTGTGAGGCACTGGGTTCAATCCTCATCACTACATATAAATAAATAAATTAATTAAATGAAATGAAGGTCCAGCAACAACTAAAAAAAAAAAGAACTGATTGAAAACTGAAAGACTTTAGCATCAATTTGGCAACATTTCCCACCTAAGAGACATCCAATTTAAAGATGCTTGTTCTCAATTCCAACTACTACAAATGCTGAGTCATTCTCCCAGATAATGCAAGATACTTCAGAAGTTTCATTAACTCTTTGCAGCCTCAACAAGGTATTACTTTGAAAATTACTATCTGAGTTTGCTAAACTTAGTAAATTACTGTTTGGGTAGAGTAAATAGTAGCTTATACTCTGAAAGAGTTAATGAGGCTTCCAAACTGTCTAATTTACTACTAAAATGTTTTTGATACTCAAGTCTCAATTTGCCCATCACCAATGGGGATTTAAAAGATAATCCTCTAAATTGGTCATTCAAATTTCTGTCCAAAAGTGATCTACTAGGTTTTTACTTAAATTTCCTAATTATCATATATCTTAAATCAATCAGCAGTGTTCCTTTTTGAGAAATTCACTGAATAAAAGCTGAGAAAGGAGACAGAAAAACAAACTCCAAGATCAGTGTTTGCAATGTAACAGTATGTTTGGAAATATGAGCCTGCAGTATATCCAGTCCACATGTAAGATTATTCCTCCGCCACAGATTACAACTCAATACCTCTGGTTTTCCTTTGGCATTCATCTTCTCCCTTCACCAGACCACAAATAATAACAGTAATTTCCTCGGTCGACAAATAACAATAAATTTACTCAGTAAAGCGCCATCTTTGAAAGGTATTAAATAAGAATCCCTTCGATGAGCAATGTTTCTTTTCTCTAAATGATGACAATAGATAACATAAAAAGGGAATTTAGCTTTTGGCTTTAAGGTAATTTATCTGCTCAAATCACTTTCAGTTAAGTTTCCAATGTTCATATTTAACATTATCCACTAAACATTCATCAAAAGCAAGCTGGCACGTTTTATGTACAACATTAAGTAGTGATTTTAGAAAGAGAATGCACAGAAGAGAAAATGGAAGCACTGCTAAAACATTAACACTTGTTTTAATGTTTTAAAACGTGGCTCTTTTCCCAATGTCTCAGATTTTTTAATGATAAATTTTAAGTCATACACATAAATTTAAAGCCAAATGTGCTCAAGTTCCCAAGTAAATCTGAACAAATCAATCTTTCGAATGACTCAACACAAAAAACATTGATATTTCAATATAATACTTTTAAAAATTCCTGCTAAAAATTCTCACTGGTTATGATTACTTTTGTCAGACTGACAATTTTATTAACATCCATTTGTAAAAGATGTTATTCTTGTTTTGCATTATTGTTAATAATGAAATTACATACCCATATTTCAGAGCCAAGAGGCGTTCATTGAACTTGCATATAGAAAAACCTTAGTCCCATCAGTAAGTTAAAAAGATGCATTCTGGGTTTCTTTTTAATTTTTCAGTTCTGTCACAGTAGGAACAAACTAATTAAAATTTAAAACTTTTTAAACTACAAATTCAATAACCAACCTACGCCTTAACTCTAAGGAGGTTATGCTTCCCCTTCCCTGACTTTTTTCTGAAGGTGAATATGAGTGAAGGAACTAGGACGTGAATAACTATGGGACAGTGAATCTGAACATAGTCTCTGGCATTTAAATTAGTCATCTACCCCCCCCCCCCAAAAAAAAAAAAAAACACTATACCTGCTATACACAGAAAATTTCAAAAGGAATAAGTATGAGATAAATAAAAGCTTCCAAAGGAAATTTTAAAAGGCTTCCTTTTCTGTTTCTCCCCAGTCTTACTTTTAGAACAAGAAAAACTTTAGGTTCAAAGCCTAAAACTCATTAATATAGATCCATTGGAGATTACAAGTGGAAGGTAGGGGAGATGCATAATCAATGTACTTGTTCAAGTAAAAGAGATGAAACTCACCTAAGCAATATAAAAAATTATTTCAAACCCAAATGGGCAGAGATTTATCTTCAATTGCTAATACAGCTTTTTTGTTTTTCTACACAAGATCACTTATTTAAAAAAAAAAAAAAACTTGTTTTAATTTCATTCCAACACAGTGCATTCTAGCTAGCAGGCCTGATTTACAAAGTCCCTAACACATCACATCACCTTTAAGCCACTACCTGCCAAACATGTAGTCTCTTCTAGGATTTGTGTCAAAAAGATATGGGTTAGCAGCACATCCTGAAACACATGGAAAGATGGCCCAAAAGTACATTAAAAAAAATTACCAAGCTTATCATCATGATAAAGTCTTTTATAAGTTACAGTACCATAAAATGGGTGGAGCCCAAGGTCCTAATCCTAAATGGCAGCTTCTTGAGAAATGGATATGAGAAAAAACACACCCACACCAAACTCATCCACTTTCAGCCTCAGGCACTCCACAGCTACTCTCAAGTTGATCTCAATCTTGTGAGGCCATTTCTCAGTTCTAATTTAGGACACTGGCAGTAGTTTCTGAGGTGTCTTCCAACTTCTAAGTAGGCCTATGCCTTTTATTTACAGTTAGGCATTTTTTAGCTCATGCTAAAGATAAATCTATTGTTTCATTATAAGAAAAAAAGAATAAAACAATGCAGCCCGAATAAAGTAGGTCAGAGGCAGCTTTTGGCAATCACTGTTCTTTTTCTTAGGGACTGAACACAGGCCACTCTACCACTGAGCTACATCCCCAACCCCTTTTTATTTTGAGAACCTGCCTTCCTAAACTACTCCCACTTGCAATCCCTCCTGTCTCAGCCTCCCATACTGCTGGGATTACAGTTGTGCACCACCTGTGCCCAGCAGCAATCGGTATTCTTAATGACACTGACATTAGGTGGCCTAATACATAATATCTCAGCCCAAACAACTCAAATCAGGTCAAAACCCTAGCTGGTCAATAAATCAAAAAAGGTGAATTGTAAGTAATGAATTTATATATCCATATATATCTACAGATTTAGATGTATATCTATATATCTATATATCTAAGTCTAAATCTATAGATATACATGGATATATAGATATTATATATAAATACTAAACATTTGCCTTAAAAATATAGCTATAAATATATTTTGAAGACTTGACGTAAGGTAGAACGCTTCCTTTGAAACAAGGTTCTCTGGGTAGGCTTCTGGTTAGTCTTATAAACCCACAATGTCAATGTATTGTCACCAAAGATTTACAGTTTTTTATCTCTTTTAAAGTGAAGGAGAAATCTACACAACTGAACCCTTGCATACCAATCCAACCACAGAATTCTTCATAGACCCTAATCTTTTATAGGGTCTGACCACAACTAATTTATCAGCAATTTACATTTTTCTCAGGGTTCAACTTAGTTTTCATGAAGATAATTTTCACATTCATATTTAATTAGTTCATTTAATATTTAATTAATTTTTATTAACACAAACATGTCTGAAAAAGCATACCTGGGTTCCAAGAAAACTAGAATTCAACAACTATGGGGAAGAAGGGGTGGATGGAGGGGACTCAGGCTGCCAGATTATCATTTACCAGGAGGAATGTTTCTCCAGGGAATCAGGAGCATGGGTTCATGTGGTTCTTGGTAAAGTGATAGAGAGAAGGGCTACATGGCAAACGCTGATCTCCACACAGAAATGTAAGTTTAAGACAGGGGCAAAGACAGAGAAGACTGCAGGATGGTCTCTTAAGTATGTAATTTATATTGAACATGATAGTACTGCAAATTCTACACACACACACACACACAAAAAAAAAAAAAAAAAACCTGTTATCCAAGAAGTACTAAAATTAACCACCTGCCCATCTTTAGGAAAATATGAATGGTGCTAATAAATATGTAATATATATTGTTAATTAATATTCCCCTATGACCACGTGTGACTCCCAATTACTTCATAGTTAGCTTGATGCCAAATTATTTTCTTTTTCAATTCTTTTTGCCTTTAGAATACATGGTATAGTCTATATGTGACCTCAGAATGTTTATCTTCCTATGTGCTATTTACATTTATATTAGAATTGATTCAGATGCCTTTAGCCCAGCACCAGAATGGTTTCAAACAAGAACACCTAGCTTCAGGCAAGGATGGAAAGGTAGACACACCCACACAATCTATACCCATAGAATTCAAAGATGACACTACGTAATTGCCGCAAGTCTCTCAGTACTGGAAGCTTTTCTTCTTTAAAAATGACATAACAGGCAATATATCTTTAAACAGAAAGCTCTGTATTTTCTCTCATACTTGTAAATATTACTTTCATCCCTAAAAAGTCTTACATATAAGAACAAACCACATGCCACTAGGTTGAGATGTTTTTTCCAGACAGAAACCAAAAGTGTATTTATTGAACATTATGGAGAGCAAAACAGCTATATGTTAACTTCCTCTTTCTAAAATTCTACTGGTTCCTATTTGACCTGCACTATTTCCTCTGGTTTTCAAACCGCCTCAGGAATGCATATTTTGCTATGAATAATCACATTTGTTAAATGCCACTAAAACCTGAAATCTTTGTTCCAGAATTTAAAAACTAGTTATTTCTTGAATAACTAAAAGTCAAATACATAAAAATACATAGTGATGTTCTTCATCATTCTTAATACTCCAGTAAAAATTTTTTTTAACTTGATTTCATAGAGTTTGTAACAATAAAGAAAGAGACATTCTGGGCTGGGGTTGTGGCTCAGCTTGCCTAGCATGTGTGAGGCACTGGGTTCGATCCTCAGCACCACATAAAAATAAAGACAATAAAGCTCATCAACAACCAAAAAAATATTAAAAAAAAAAAAAGAGACATTCTCAGAAAAAGTAATTATACTTAGTTATGTTAAAATCCTTTTAGGAAGATAAAACTGGCAACTCAAATATCCCCCCACAAATCTTAAAATATCTATCACCAGTCCTCACTTGTAGTCAGTAAAATCACACTGCAGAATAAAGCCAATACTAAAAGACAGCTACTAGTATAGTTTACACAAGTAAATAAATAAATAAATAGAAAAATAAAACTCTTAAAATTCACAGCTTGCTGGGCACAGTGGTGCATACCTAAAATCCCATCTAAGCAGGAAGGAATCACCAAGTTTGAGGGCGCCTGGGCAACTTAGTGAAACCCTGTCTCAAAAAATAAACAGGGTTGGGGATGTAGCTCAGTGGATTGGATACCAAGTGTGTGGGTGGGGGGCGGGGGGCACATAGAATCACTGCTTAATCATATCATTTTATTTCCTGATCCAGGAGTAAGTGAATGTTTCCAAGATATTTTGAGGACAATTTCAGTCTATTTATAGATGCTCTGTTGCAATTCTAAGTGTTTCAGTGCTTGAAAATTTTTAACATTATTTTCATAAGTAGGAAAAGGAAAATTTCCTGCTCAATAGCTCCCTAGTCTCAAATGTCAATGATAGGGACATGGTCCCCATTTTTCCAGCTTTACTTCCAATAGTCCAATTTCAACCGTATCACAACCACACTGAGTTTGTTCAGGCTGTTCCTACCACCCAGAATCTCCTCTCTGGTCCAGCCAAAATAATTACTTACTTCAGTGCTCATCTTAAACACTGGCCTTGATTCTTCCTGATGCTTCCCCTAATCTCCTTTCTAGTCCCATTAATTCCCCAAGGTACTCTCCCCTCACTTGCCGTTAGTGAGGGCAAAGCACCTTTATAAGTGACTGTACAAGTCAGGACTGGTTAGCTCCTTAAGGCAAAGACCATGTCATCATTGACTGCAAAAAGGAAAGAACAAAATCATTGGTGATCAACAGAAATGCAGTGCTGACAATAATAACCAAGTATGTGGAAGGATGCCACAAATTATACCATTAACACTACTGACACTAAACACTTAAGAGATGCCTCTAAATATCAGCTGACAAGTGTTTAAAGCTACTAAGTATAAACCTAATAATACAGAAGGCATAGATGGATCAAGTAATACTAAAAACATCAACAAATATGGGACCAAAGAAAAGATATTGACACAATAATGCAGTAGGTTTTACTATTTAAGACATGTTATTTAACCAAAATACCATAAAAACAATTTTTCCAGATATTGTCAAACAAGGTTAACAAATTTAAAAATTGAAGATCAAAATAACATCCATCAGCTGGGCTTGGTGGTGCACACTTGTAATCCCAGCGGCTCGGGAAGCTGAGGCAGGAGGATCGCGAGCTCAAAGCCAGCCTCAACAAAAGTGAGGCACTAAGCAACTCAGTGAGACCCTGTCTCTAAATAAAATACAAAGTAGGGCTGAGGATTTGGTTAGTGGTGAGTGTACCTGAGTTCAATCCCTGGCACGCGCACATACACAAACACACCCGCCACTATAACATCCATCACTTTAGTGACCAAAGTAGTTTCAAACATAGTAGGCTGACAATTTTCCAAACTGAGGTTCTATCATTCTTCACACTGAGACCACACGACACCTATCCTGTCACCAAGGACTATCTAATTAAAACAGACTATTACAGAAACTGGCCATATTTCAGAAGTACACCAACTTTTGTCAGTTTTAAGTGACAGCACATCATGTTCTCTTTTATGGAGGGGGAGAGGAGAGGCAGGTGCCAAATAAGTTCTGCAGAAGATTGAGCTCATGCAAGGCTCTCACAGTCTTGATTTATCCTGTCTTTCCCTTCAGACTGTACTAGGGCCCCGAAATATACTGTGCCATTTTACAATTTCCATAAACCTGTGGGTCTGGCCTATACTCCCCACTCCCCAATGGAGACCACACCCATGTTTCCCTGACTCTCCTGTTTGGTTTCCCTGTACCTTGATTAGGCCTCTGGTAGGGAAAAAGGCACAATGTACTACAACTTTACTTACACATCTGCCTTCCAGACAGAAACTATAAGATAGCAACACTTTATCCTTCTGGGAACTCCCAAGAGCCAGCAAGTACTAAAGACACAAACACAGCAAAGGACTGAATGTCTTCATCAATGTTTTAATTCTGGACAACCATAATATTCCAAAACCCCAGAAGCAGAGAGCTGTCCCCATCCTAGTCACTAACTATGGAGACTTAAAAAAAAAAAAAAAATTAACGTTCTTCTTGGAGATACTTTGAGGTCAGGGAATTATTCCCTCACTAATTTCTCCCAAGGGGCTTCCCCTATTTGTTCATTTGTTCCAAGTGTGCTCTACTATGAGTCAGGGACTTGCATTAAGCACTATGAATGAAAGGAAAGCAAAAATGACGGAGAGAGTGAATGAATAAAGAAAAAATAAGGTTTTCAGGGAGCATCGAGCCTTATGAGGGATCCCATAATCCCAAACATGTCATTCATTAGTCATTATTCCACACTGTTTAGTATATATAGTACACACGGGTAGAAAGTCTGTATATATATTATTCTTGTCTTACTATGTAGCTCCAGGTGTCTAGTGAAGTAATTTTTGATGACTTTGGCCCTTTACAACATGCTTCACACACTTCCAAAACAAAGCAACATAATAAAGGTAGGATTAGAAGTACCAATAAATGAAACTTTCATTTACAGACAGGGAATCAATCTGAATTCTACTGGTAAAAGAAGCTAGGGAGATACACTTATTTTCCAAGAACAAGAGGTCCAAAACAGAAACAGACTATGTGACCTGCAGGTGTGCTGCTAAACCACATAGGGAATCCAGTCTGTTGTCCTGAATCAATGTTCTTCCCCTCTCTCCTGCCCCTTACCTGATTGATAGCAATATATCCACCATAGGAGTGATAAATTCAATCAACATCCATAAAAAAATTGAACCGGTGTTTCTTGGGGCAGGGGAAAGAACAAAAGCCAAAAACAATGAAGCCGTACCATATAATCTCAAGACCAAATGCTCCCCTCAGCTGCTAATATTTTTAGTATCTGGGGTAGGATAGACTTATTGGTCTCAATTTTTTACTCCCTGCTAGCTGCATTTCCATTGTCTCTTGGTGGGTGAAATACACTTTTCTATTTCTTGGTATCAGGGTCACTTCGGGCAATAGGCTGCTAGTGAACCTGACATTAGCAAAGCAGAGCTTGAAACGTACTTGTGCAGCAAGGCATCACTCTCTTACCTATAGACATCTTCATGAGAACTTATCCCAGTCACTCACCTTCCAACCAGAGGCTCAAAATGAGACACACAAAGCAGGCTGATCCAGGCAACCTCATACACATGAGCAAGAAATGAATGCTCACAGTTCTATGCCACTGAGATTTTGTGGTTGGTTGTTATGTAGCAAAATTTGACTGATATGTTTTATCCTTCAAATCAAAAGTACATGCTTCTGGTTATCTGTCACTGTTGTATCCTCTCTGAATATCAGCTCACTGTGAAAGTAGCAATCACTTATTCTTTCTTATTTCCACTTACTAAATTCTCTAGGCTATCTTTCATTCAAACTATCTTCAGAAAAGAACATGTCTCCAAATTAAAGTGTCATCTCCAAGTATTTTAATGATTCTTGAGGTAGATATTATGTAAGAGGGTGGGAGAAAAAGTTATCCTTCCAGTATCACCTCACGAAATGCCTCCTTCTCCCTTCAAAGCAGTAAGATTTGTCACGATCACAGTTAATTTATTAAAGATAATTTTCAGCTCATATGATGAATCCCAAAGATAGGTGGGAAGGAAGTACCTGTTATCTTTCACTGCTGGCACTAAAGATTTTTAAAAGGCTGTTTAAAAATCCTCAGCTAGAATGAAAGCTAAAATAAATACACTGACTTCAGATATGTTTAAAGGACCTCCAGATCCGGGTAACACTAAACAATGACAACCAATGTAAATGTTCTTCGGTTTCGTCATTTTCTTATTCCATTATACAGCTCAATGTGGTTCAAACTACTCCAATTAAATTATCAGGATCATATGTAATTTTTGAAGTTCGGTAAACCTGAAATAAAATTACATTTGTGTGGGCTGGGGATGTGGCTCAAGTGGTAGCGCGCTCGCCTGGCATGCGTGCGGCCCGGGTTCGATCCTCAGCACCACATGCAAACAAAGACGTTGTGTCTGCCAATAACTAAAAAAAATAAATAAATATTAAAAAAAAAAAATTACATTTGTGTGACACACCCATTATATGATAAAGACCATGGGAAGGTGGGTAAGGGGACAGAATACCAAACTAGGAACCTACTGCTCATTTTTCCCTCTGCTTGCCATATGAAGGTTAATTGGTAAAATTAACCTTCTTCTGTCTAATAAAACAAGATGGATATACTTACCTTGGAAAGGATATAACTTCCACATTATATACCCACACATGTACACCAATATACATAGTCTTACATGCTTTTATAGTATATATACAATGATGCATGAATACTGATGCTTGAATAAGTCCACCTCCTCAACACCACAGAAAACAGATTTGAAGGCATCTGCCTCTTTTGTTTGTATTCAGGCAAGGTCTAAGTTACCCAGGATGGCCCCAAACTCGCAATCCTCCAAAACCACCATGCTCCACCGGCATCCACCTTTTGCCAACAAAGGAGTTGATTTTTAGGAAAATAAAGGTTCAGTTTTCCACTTTAGGCTTTATGGATAACTACAATTTGACTAGGAAAACAGAATTAAACATTTCTCCCTGGTTTTAAACCAATGGCACCATCTTCAAGGAAAATTGGATCTGCATATATTCAAACTAATGTCTAAAGAAATTCTTCAGGGAAAAAACTATCACTCAAGGCCATGGTGGTGGTTGTTTTTTAACCTGTTCTAGTTCATGGCTAGAACCCACTGCAGTGCTCTTTAATAGAAACAAACACATATTTTTTGTTTCCTACTCGTTGAAAACTTGGTATTTCTTTCCATTACAAATACAGGCAACACTTAGAGTACTAGTAGTACTTCTGACTTTAGTACCAACAGAAATCTGATCTTCACAGTTATAGGTACAGTCAAAAATTCAAAATATCGGGGCTGGGATTGTGGCTCACTGGCAGAACGCTTGCCTCGAATTCGTGAGCCACTGGGCTCGATCCTCAGCACCACATAAAAATAAATAAATAAATAATAAAGGTACTGTGTCCATCTACAACTAAAAAAATATTTTAAAAAATGAAAATATTGACTGAGGGTATAGCTCAGTGGCAGAGCACTTGCCTAGGATCTGCCAGGCACTGGGTTCAATCCCCAGCAAAACACTCACTCACACACACACACACACACACACACAAAGAATAGTGTTTACTCATTACCTAATAACCAAGTCTGGTTACTCGATGTATTGATAAAGAAGCATATCCACTGCCATGACAATTTTGATAACTATATTTGATAGAAGTGACTTTCTTTGTAATTCCATGTATCTTACCCATTTTACAACACTGAAAACACAGTGTATCCACCTATCATGTCCCTCACTCTTCTGCTGTCCTCTTTATTAACTAAGCATACCCAGACTTCCTTTTGTGAGGAGAAAGATGAGTATACTGGGGGAAGAGTTTACTGGGGGAAGGGAAAGGAGATAACCTTTTTATATATGTCTATAATAGCAAAATTAAAATTAAAAAATGGTAATTATGATGAGGCATCTGTCTCTTTGGCATCATCTTCAACTGGCAAGCAATAATTGTACAACAAGGGGGTGTTTAGTGTGTGAGGTTTAGGACACTGTGCCAGTAAAGCATCCAAGTTGTAAAACATTGTAATAATCAGGTAATCCTAGACCCAGCGTCCAAGTTTCTGCCCTAACCTGTTCCTTATGATTATGATTTTAAAACATCCCAGTGTCAGCAGGTTCACTGTGAGTCAGACCTGAAATAATAAATGGCTTATTTTCCATCCTGATGGAGGAAATACATCATGGCTCATTGTGGTTCACTTAACTGAGGCTGTTTTTACAGGAAAATATAAAAATAACTAAGACATTCTGCCTTACCGTTTTTAATTATTTTTCATTAACAAAGCCCTACGGTATGATCCACTTTTAAAAGAAAGCTATATAGGCTATAAAAACAACAACTCAAAAACAACTAGAAGGAAAAATAATATAAACGCTCAGAAAATTACGTGACCAATAAACACCCTGGTTGCCAAGATAACCAATCAAGTGCATTCACTTCATCTAGATAAAGTGCTGCCTATTTAAATGGTCAACCACATGGTAATGTTGTTAAAAAGACAGCCAAAATCTTTTCCCACCACTTGTTATGGCTGCCAGATTTCATTAAATTACGTGTTTTTATATACAAACATATACCTAAGTTCTAGAACCCAAAGTCTTAGTTTTTTACAACTTTTCAACTCCATGTTAGGAGAAAGTTACATCTTCATAAAAAAAAATGCTTATTCAATGACATCTCTACTGATATAGATTACAAAACTGATCACAACCACTATGGAAATCAGTAGGAATGGAACCATCATATGACCCAGCTATACCACTCCTCTGTATTTATCCTAAAGAATTAAAGTCAGCATACTATAGCAATACGTGCATACCCATGTTTACAGCAGCACAATTCACAATAGCCAAACTATAACCAGTCTAGGTGTCCATCAGTGAATGGATAAAGAAAATTAGGTATATATAAACAACAGAGTTTTATTCAGTCATAAAAGAGAATGGCATTATTTCATTTACATGAAAAATGGATGGAACTTGAGAACATTATGTTAAGCGAAATAAGCCAAACTCAGAAACTCAAGGGTTATATGTTCTCTCTCATATGGGGAAGCTGGGGGGGGCGGGGAGTAAAGAATGGTGTTGGTGGTGGTGTCCTCATGAAAATCAAAGGGAGATAAATAGAACTAGAGTAAAAGAAAGAAACCAGTGGAAGTTGGGGTGGGGGTTGTAGCTCAGTGGCAGAGCGCTTGCCTAGCAAGTGTGAAGCATGGGGTTTGATCCTCAGCACCATATATAAATAGATAAAAATCCACTGACAACTAAAAAAATAAATATTTAAAAAAATAGAAGGGAGGGAAAGGCAAAATACTAGGGCATGATATTGGCCCCATTATATTGTTATATCCTGTATATGTATGAATGTGTAACAACAAATCCCACCATTATGGAAAAAATAAAAATCATTATCTGGAGATAAAATAACTAAAGTAAATGAACAATATATTCTCAGAACAATATTTTACTCTGTCCTCTTTCTTAAACACATTTCACATGACTTCATGGATTCTAGAAATCATTTGATGCCACTTCATTACACAATTTCAGGAAACAAATAAATTTGCACTAAGTGCTACTACAAGGGGTTCAGTATATTATTAAAAAAATAGAACACTATCTTAATCTTAAAAAATAAAATAATTTTGTAGCCAATATTAGGTATATATAGTGTATATTTTAGAATATGACCAATAAATATAGAATTTAAGATTCTCAGTGAGAAATACATTTGAAGACAAATCTATAACTTCTACTGATTTACTTTTTTTTTTTTTTTTGGCACCAGGGAGTGAACTCAGTGGCACTTGACCACTGAACTACATCCCCAGCCCTATTTTGGATTTTATTTAGAGACAGGGTCTCATTGGGTTACTTACTGCCTTGTTTTTGCTGAGGCTGGCTTTGAACTCACCATCCTCCTGACTCAGCCTCCCGAGGCACTGGGATTACATGTGGGAGCCACCACACTCAGCCTACTAATTTACTTCTGAGTCAAGATTCCACCATCTTCTCCCCTCTTGGTACTGGAGGTTTAATCTAGGAGAACTTTACCACTAAACTACAACCCCAGTCCTTTTTTGTTTTTTGTTTTGTTTTGTTTTTGGAGTAGGATCTCACCAAGTTGCTGAGGCCAGCCTTGAACTTGCAATCCTCCTGCCTCAGTCTCCCCAGTCACTGGGATTATAGGCACGCACCACCACGCCCACATCCCATCTTCTTGAATCAGTGCTGAAAGGAGAAAGCCCTGCTAGAGGACTTCCACCAGACTTACTAGCCCATTCCCTGCTCATCGGACTCTCCTGTGCACCTAGCATGAATGGTATAACAGGGAAAGGACAAATATGAAGGCAAAAACAAGTTATATTTTAGGATGGGGGGTGAGATTCCATATGAGTGAGTTTCAAAAAGCAAAAACTACACCCTCTCATGAATCCTGTTATCACCTTCCTCCCATCAAGCTACAGTGTTACCAACAGCAAAAAATAAAAACCTTAAGAAACAGTGGGCTAGGTACTGCCAGGTCAGTAGACTCTTAGGGATTGAGTACAAAAGGCAGTAATTTGAGGTTTCCAGTTATTCACCTTTCATTCATTAGCTGTCACACTATGGAGCTCCCAGACAAAATGTGGGCTTCCCTACCTCTCCCACTGGGTGCTATAAAACTCAAGTGGAAGCTGGGAGCAGTGGCACACATATGTCATCTCAAAAGACTCCCGAGGCCGAGGCAGGAGGATTAAAAGTTTGAGGCCAGTTGGGCAATTTAGTGAGAACTTGTCTCAATCAATCAACAGTAAAAGGCTAGGAATGTAGCTCAGTGGTAAAATGCCTCTGGGTTCAGTTCCCAATTCTAAACAAAAAATATCAGGCACACATATGTGACACAAATGTTAAAGACTTTACCACTTTAAAGGAGAAATTGCTACAGAATCTCCATGAAATTATCAGGTTGACACCTCAGGTTTTCAACCTTAAGGAAGGAAGAAAACAAAAGAGATGAGGATAGGGGGTTGCATGTGTTACTATGTGCACACACATGCACACAACTAAGCTAGTAGCCTAAGATTTCTTTGAAAAAGAAGGTTGGCAATCGAATTTCTGTAGCCAAGAAATTTAAGCATTTCAGGCACCACATTTCTTGTTTGTTGTAAGTCAATTCCATTACTGATATATCAACTGATCTAGAATTTTAATGGCAACTTTTTAAAGAGGAAATGACCCATAAACTCTACTCTGTCCCCATTTATTTCACTGGTAAGACCAAGGCAAAGAACCAAAGCTGTATCAGTCACAATTTTAAGACAGCTTCAAGATGATAAAGATTTTGAAGCTCAGGATCTGGGTAGGAAAGAACACTTAATGCATGTAGACCCTATTGGTCCCTGGGGATTATCACTAGGTCAATGGCAAAGGCAAATTGTTCAAATTTGGGGGGTGGCATGTATGCTGGAGGGCAGTGTGGCTAGAAGCAAAAAGAGATACAGTGAAAAGGTCACTGGTGTGTCATCTCTCTCTTCCTTAGGCACATAAGGATGTGACATAGTTACATGTGGTTTGCAAGAAGCCTCCTCCCTTTAAGATTTGCTTCTGCAACCCAATCTGAATCGATTTTTGTTTTCAGTTTGGTGTTTAAAAAAAAAAAAAAAGTTACCACACATAGAGGGACTTCAGTCTAAGACTTGAATCACATCAAAGTCTGGAACTTCAAAGTTACAGTTCCCACAGCAACAGCAACTCAGCTCCCATTTGCAATTTCAGTACTACTGTATATGGCAGTCTCTCTGATTTAAGAGTTTGATATGTGTGTGGGCACTGTGGCCAAGTCACAGCATTATGAATTTGAATTTCCTACTCTCACTTGTTTGAGCTTAGCAAATGATTATGGGGCATTAGCATCTGTGTTTAAAACAGATCCTCAAAGAGGAAGCTCATTCAGGTCACTTGAACAAACATGACGGGTCCATACCAGAGCATCTCACTGACTGCCTGGCAGCCTGGCCTGTCCAGTTGTAGTCCTCCATCAGGACCCAGTGATAGCCTCACTGAATTTAAAATTGAACCTCTGGCTGGTACCATTCAATAATTCATTTTTTTAACCGGCAAAAGTAAGTCAGGCTCCTCTTTGAAGAAAGAGGGGGGGGGACTAACATTTAATCCAGTATTTAAATTATTAGTAGTTTAGTTACCTTTTTTCTAAATGCAACACAGTAGTTTCCAAAGGTATTTTCCAGAAGTTTTAGTTCCTGATTTCAGTGGCCACTGTTTCAGAAATAAGAACAAAATTCAATATAGAGACAAATGTTGGAAAAGTCCCAAGGAACCAATTTGGTGCCAGTGGTTCTATGCAAGTTTACTTACCTAGCCATTCCAGGATGCTTGAAAAGCCAAACTGTTTGCTCTATGCACCCCAATGTCCCCTCCTCCGATGACTGGAATTTTAAGACTGAATACAATCAACCAACAGGATAAGGGCTGACCATGACCTCAGTTCACTTTAGAAAGTCAAGAACACTGCAGGGAATAGGACCCCCACCGCAGCCCAACCTGTTTCAAAACATGGTACCACATTTAATTCACTTGAAAATGCTACCCAGAGCCAAGCAGTAGCAAAAACCTGTAAACCCAGCTACTTAGAGAACTAGGCAGGAGCATTTCAAGTTCACATCCAGTCTGGGCAACTTGGCAAGACCCTATCTAAAAAGTAAAAATAAATAAATAAGAAAGCTAGGGATGAAGCTCAGAGGTAGAGCACTTGCTTGGCATATGTGAGACCCCAGGTTCAATCCCAAGTACTGAAGAGAAAAGAGAAATGCTACCCAGAGAGCCAGAAGAGAGTGGCCTATAAGACTCAAGGTCGCTGAAGCAGTAAAAGCCTGAAAGTGTAGTCACCATCCATCTTATTTTATAAATAGAAGCACAGAGGCAGAGGGGACACATCTTATAGAAAAGTTTTGTTGCTAAGAATGATGCTAGAAGCTTCTTGGTGCTGCACAGTCAGTGAAAGCCAGGTTCTGGGCTCTGCAGAGAAGAAAGCACAGCACAGCAATGCCTCTCTAATCCAATGGCCACCATTCTAACCATCTTAGCCATTCAGAAAACATTTAGACTCTGAAAAAAAAATGAACCAGAAGATCAGAGTTGAAAGAAAAGTGAAAGCAGGGGATAAATCCACAGCACTACAGAGCACCAAGACTCTCTAAGACCCATCCAGACTTGCTGGATTTGAACTGGATGAAATAAGGCCAGTTATTTAACATACTTCCTTCAGCTTCTCCTGGGAAGCTTGTCCTTTCCTATATGAAAACCATGTTTAAGGAACTAGGAGGTTTATCAACACACAGTGTAAGGAGGTGTCTTCAGTGCTCCAGAAGACATGGTACGGTGGAAGATAAAAAAGGTGATGTTCCCAGTGATCACCTCCAGTCACCCTAGTCTAGACACAGAGAAAACCTAGACACGGAAACACATAGCAAACACAGAGGTGCATGAAAAGTGAATCTGTGCAACAAAACAGGGCTGGGCAGCTACTATGTCCTGTATTCAAGCAAGGGAGACAGACAAGAGAATACCCTGAAGAGGTAGGTGGCAACAAATGCTATGGAAAATAAAGCAGAGAGGAGGGTTGGTGGTACATACTGGGAATGCAGGGACTTGTAATTATTAGCAGGGTGGTCATGGCAGACATCACTAAGAAGGTGGCATCCAAGTAAGGGAGGTAAGGTGAAGGAAGTCAGTCACGCAGCATTCCCAACAGAGGCCAAGGATTAATGCCAAAGCCCCAAGGCAAGAGGATGCTTGGCCTAAAAGAAGGGCAATGTGACCTGAAGGATATGCAAGGAGGGTAAATAAGGTCAGAGAAATAGCTGGGGTCTGCCCCATATACCAATGGAGAGACCCTCAGCCTTTATGCCCTTAAGACAGACAACAAGAGGAACACCTGCAACAAAGAAGCCAGTCAGGAGACACAGAAACCAACCAGATGGGAAATCACACTGGAGTGCATGCAGCAGGGGCAGCAGTGGATAGAGTGAGAAGTGGCAAGAATCTGAAAATGCAATCATAGGCCACATAACAGTGTTTTGATCAATGATGGGCCACACAGAGAAAGGTAGTCCCATAAGATTACATGGCTCAGTGACATCACAGCTGTCTTGGTTTGTGTAAGTATACTGTGATGTCCCCACAACAATGAAATCACCCAAGGTTGCATTTTTCAGAAGATATTGAGAGTTAAACAACCAAAAAGTGTATTTCAAAGGTAAGATGATAGAATTTACTATAAGCTGGATGTGGGATACAGAAAGAAAGGAAAAACTACCTGCTTCCAAGTACTGGGAAGTCCTTTGGTAATGTAGAATATTTACTCAAATTGGAAAAAATAAGTATCTTTAGCTAAGATAATACTGCATACTCTCCCACACACAACAAAAAATAAAACCAAAGAGCTCTGCAGAGGGTCTAATGTTTAAAAGAAGTATGAAGAAGAGAAATGGAGACACTAATGAGGACATAAGGAACCAAAGCAGGTACTTCTAGAAAGTTCTGTAAAGGAATGGAAATGAGTCTTAAGGATGAGACAATGTAGGTCTATTTTATTTTTTCCTTCAGCACTGGGGATTGAACCCAAGAGTGCTTTGCCACCGAGCTACAACCCTAGCCCTCCTAATTTTTTGTTCAGAGATGGTATCCCTAAGTTGCCCCAACTAGTCTCAAACTTGCAGTCCTGCTGTCTTAGTCTCCCAAGTGACTGGGGACTGGGATTAGAGATGTGTGCTCAGACAACTCTAATTACAAGATGCAAAGAGGCACAACAGAGGGAAAAGTGAAAGGCAAAGGGAAAGTTGGCCAAAGAACTACAGGAAGTAGCAGAATGTGTGGTACAAGCAATTGTATTTATCACGGGAGATGAGTACTGGAAAGAGACCAAGATACAGAAGGGCAATAAGTTGTGTTTCTATTCTATGCTTTGGGCACAGCTGATCAGGGAAAACTAGGTGCAAGGGAGTATGATGGGAAGAACACACAATAAAATTAAGACATGAAGTAGACCAAATAATGAGAAATATTAACTTGCACTACAAGATAAGTCTACATTAGGAGCCAGTGGGAAGGGTATAAATATAGAAAAAGCAAGGAACCAAGACTATACACTGCACATAACTTCAAGGTACCCTGGAAGTAATTAGTAGAGACTGATTCTCATAGGAAATACTAGATATAAATCAAATTTCCCAGATGTTTTTTTCTTCAACCAAAATCCCATTCTACTCTACAGAACTTTACCCCAACATTCAAACACATACAGAATCTTCCCACAACAAACTGCTGAATTCTATTAGTATTATAATTGAACAAATATGGGGCTGGGGTTGTGGCTCAGGGGTAACTCTAGAATTTACTAGAATGTGTGAGGCACTGGGTTCCATTCTTAGTACCACATACAAATAAATAAAATAAAGGTTCATCAACAACTAAAAATTATTTTTAAAAAACAATTGAATAAATATTTTTAAATATTGTACAAAAATATTTATTTCTGCATGGATTTAAAATAGAAGACTGGGGACTAGGGATGTGGCTCAGTGGTAGAGCACTTGTCTAGCAAGTGTGAGGCAATGGGTTTGATCCTCAGCTCCGGGTTTGATCCTCAGCACCACATAAAAATAAATAAATAAGCAAAATAAAGGTACTGTGTCCTGGCTGGGGATGTGGCTCAAGTGGTAGTGTGTTCGCCTAGCATGCATGAGGCACTGGCTTTGATTCTCAGCACCACATAAAAATAAAGTGTTCTCCTAAAACTAAAAAATAAATATTTTTTTTAAAAAGGTACTGTTACTGTGTCCATCTACAACTAAAAATGTATATATTTCAAAAAACTAAGGACTAAACAAAAAAAAACATGGTTTCTATTTTTAACCTCTAAGTTTCTAAACAATTAAGATATACATTTTTTCAATACCATGCATGGGCACAATAAATGAGATGCATTGTCCATAAAATTCTCTGGAAAGAAGAGAGGCATCTACAGTTTAAGCCTTGGATTATCCAGAACAAGAAACAGAGAAGGCTAGATGTCACAGACACTTCAAGCCTTTCACCAACAAAAAGGACATCGACATCCAACATGCCCTATCAAAATACTATCTGCTAATCTAAATATCCTTTCCAGAGCAGTTCAAGACTGAAGAACACTAATTTGCATGTAGAATACCAATCCAGACTAAAATATCCACTCATCTTTATTCTTCCCAGTTCCCAAGTTGTGTTCTACTTTATAGAAGAGCATTTTGATGGATGATTACCTAAGCTGAGTGATGAAGGTAGAAAGGACAGTAATTGCCATTTTATTCAACAGCACAGTTATAAAACAGGAATAGTGCAGCAATGAAAACCAAGAGCATTGGAGACAAACCAGGATTTGATTCCGGGTTGAAACTTTTATTAATTCTGTGATCTATCCAAATATCTAAGCTTGATTTAAAGAAGCATTATCTACTTTATGTGGATGGAATAAGAATTAAAATTAGATCTGCTCTTACTAACTCACACAAAATAAGTATTCAATGGTAGTGATCTCATTAGCCTGTCTACAACTTAAGCTCAATTTCTATTTCCATGGCATTCCAGCAGCAGAAAGCAGTATTAACCCAGGGCTCCTCCCATTCCTTAAACTCGAAAACACTTGCTGAAATTATTATTGTCTATATATTTGGGGTTACAGGAAATGTATCTAAAACAATTAACCTTATTCCTCAGCATTACATAATATTTTGTATATAGAATTACATAAAATTGGTGTAACTTCTAATTAGTAAGTTTGATATTCTCTTATTCAAATATCAGCCTATATTCCATTACTTACTCTTCATCCTAAAATAAACATCTCAAATTTGACCAGGGCAAAAGAGAGATACTTATACAAAGGATGTTTCAGTGAAAGACACTGTGACATTAGCACTGGGAAATGCTAGCTCACTCAAGGAGTTTCTTTCCTTTCTGGCAAAAGATAAACAGAAGTCACCAATTCAGCCAACTCCCATAATTTCATTATTGCCTCAGCTATAAATCATCATTACTAATAAATTCAAATCTGTTAAAATTATTTTCCAGTTTATTCCTATTTTGCCCAAGAATTACTGGGAGCGATAAGACAGCATGGAGGAAGAAGAGAACTCTGCTTATTATATAAGAAACTTCTCCATTACGAGATTCTCTAAGGTATTAATGTGCTTCAAAGGTATGACTCAAAGATTTAAAAATCATGCCAATCTTCTTGACTTTAAGTCTGAAATGGCAGCACATTCATACATTCAAGCTCTCAGCTGAAAGAATACCTTGTTTCTGGCTGCTATGAAAATAAGGCTGGGGACATAACTCAGTGTTTAAGCAACCCTGGGTACCAAATAAGTACCAAATAAATAAATAAGTAGATTCAGAAACCTGCAAAAAAAAAATTGGTTTACTTTATAACATCTAAAAATTGTGCCAAAAAAGAACAATATCTAAAATATCATTTGCCAGGTACATACCCTATTCTATCACTTAGAACTTTTTAGTTCTTTTTTTTTTAAAGAATTTTTTTTTTTAATATTTATTTTTTAGTTTTTCAGCGGACACAACATCTTTGTTTGTATGTGGTGCTGAGGATCGAACCCGGGTCGCACGCATGCCAGGCGAGCGTGCTACCGCTTGAGCCACATCCCCAGCCCAACTTTTTAGTTCTTATTCATAACACATTATGAGAATGGCACTCTGGCTAACGGGGAGAGAAGAGAATTAATTCCACAGCAGAGTACCCATATCATCATAAATCAAATGATTAGCCAGGCAATTTGGCACAAAGGACACTACATCAGAATTTAATGCTTTTTAAGTTTATCAACTCCACTCAAATTATTTCTTAGAAATTTTCAAAGTACATGGAATACCCATTCCCAGAATCTAGTATTTTTTTTAATAACCATGTAGTGGAATATACCATTTCAACTTTCAGTGAGTATTTCAGTAATAGAAATAACTCTAAGTGAGAATTTTGCATAGTTTTTTTTACTTTTATTTATTTATTTATTATTTATTTATATATGACAGCGGAATGCATTACAATTCTTGTTTCATATATAGAGCACAATTTTTCATATCTCTGGTTGTATACACAGTATATTCACACCAATTCGTGTCTTCATACATGTATTTTGTATAATAATTAATAACCCCATGTCCCCTCCCTTTCCGTCCAACCCCTCTGCCCTATCTAGAGTTCATCTATTCCTCTCACGCTCCCCTTCCCTACCCCACTATGAATTAGCCTCCTTGTATCACAGAAAACATTGAGCATTTGGTTTTGAGGGATTTGCTAACTTCACTTAGCATTATCTTCTCTAACTCCATCCATTTACCTGCAAATGTCATTATTTTATTCTCTTTTATTGCTGAGTAATATTCCATTGTGTATATATGCCACATTTTTTTCCTATCGATTCATCTATTGAAGGGCATCTAGGTTGTTTTTATGTACATAATGAAGAACACTTCTGGCAATCCACCAGATAGAAATTTTAAAATTATCAATTTCAGTATCAAGATTTGGCTTCCGCTCAGCACAGTGGCACACACCTGTGATCCTAGTGGCTCGGAGGCTGAGACAAGAGGATCTCGAGTTCAAAGCCAGCCTCAGCAATGGTGAGGCACTAAGCAACTCATTGAGACCCTGTGTCTAAATAAAATACAAAATAGGGCTGGGGATTTGGTCAGTGGTAGAGTGCCTGAGTTCCCTGGTACAAAAAAAAAAAGATGATGATGATGATGATGATGATGATGATTTGGCCTCCAAAGCCCTTGCCATCCAATTATAAAACATGGTTTGAATGCTAATTGAAAATAACAAAAAGTCTAGTAATCTATAAGTTTAAGTCACTAAAAACCATGAAAGTACTTTTACTGTGATAGATTAAGTAGATTTTAGTAAAGACAAAATGTCTAAAGCTTTAATACAATGGGATTGCCACACTAAATGGAAAGAAACACAAATATATTATGTTAATATGGATTCAAAGTAGGAGGGAGAAAGAAAATAAAAATATGCCATCACTACACTAAGTGAGGCAATTAATTTGTTTCTTATGAGCTGCAACTAGTCTGACATACACAAATGTACTAATGATTGAGTTCTAAAAATATGTCATCCAAAAAACATTAATTCAAGGGATCCCTTTCTCTACCTAAAAAAGAAAAGAAAAAAAGAAATATGTTACCAATAATTTATACTGCTTGCAGTTTCCAATGTTAATAGATTACTTCTGGGGGAGTTAGACAGATGAGGTACTGGGATTGAACCTAAAGCCTTATGCATGATAGGCAAGCACTCCACCACTGAGCAACCCTTTTTTTATTTATTTCATTTTAAGGCAGGGTCTTTCTAAATTGGCCAAGCAGGCCCCAAATTTGATATCCTCCTGCCTCAGCCTCCCAAGTAGCTGGGATTATAGGTCCGCATTTTCATGCAAATTCGAAGTACTGCTTAGTTAGTGTCCACAATTTCTTACTATTAACAATCAGGTTAGGAAGAGCAGAAAATCTGAACATAGTTCAGTAGACAATTCAAATATAAAACAGAGCTCTGCCAGATGCAGTGGAGCACACCTGTAATTCAACCTACGAGAAAGGCTGAGGGAGGAGGATCTCAAGTTCAATGCCAGCCTCTGCAACTTTGGAAAACTGAAAAATTAAAATTGAAAATTGAGCCACAAGTAGGGTTGTGGCTCAGCAGTAGAGCACTCGCCTAGCACATGCGAGGCCCTGGGTTCGATCCTCAGCACCATGTAAAAATAAATAAAGGTATTGTGTCCAACTACAACTAAAAAAATAAATAAATAATTATTTTTTTTAAAAAAATTGGAAATTGAAAAATTAAAAGGGCTGAGGACTAAAAATGATAAAGTGCCCCTGGGCTCAATTCCCGCTCAACCAATCAATCAATCAAACAGAGCTTTTTATATTATTCAAATCTCCATTAGCTTAGACTCAACTATAAAAAGTCTAATTTTCACAAAGGAGAAAATAGTTATATGATCTCCTGATAATCTGATATAAACCACTGCTGATTTGAAATATTTTAAGGATAAATTAAAGCAAAATATAACTAGTGATAGATATTTAGATGCTAAAACTGAGACAAGACAGTTTGAATGATGAACCAGACCAGGGACTAAAGAGACACACCTGTTTCACATTTACTACATTTTATTTTAAAATTTAAGACTATCTTAGAAAGATGCCTGCTATGTGACAAATTCCATTAAGACAGAATAACAGGGCTAGGGATGTAATCCAGTGGTAGAGCATTTGCCTAGAGTGTGCCAGGCCCTGGTTTGATACCCAGCACTGCAAAAAAAAAAAAAAAAAAAAAAAAAAAAGGAACAAAAATAAATCCTAGTCAATAGACATTGTGAAAATAGAATATATTTAAGAAATCCCACTTCTCAAAACTTTGAAGAATGCAATATTCAGAATCCTACTGACGAAGGAATGAGCAGTTCAATGATTATTAATATAAGTGAAAATGACAACCCTAACCCTAACCCTAACCCTAACCTTCCAACTCTGTCCTATTAGTGAGAGGGCTCCTGCCCACACCCTGAAATGTTTTTTTCCTCAAGCTTAGCTAAGCAAATGTAAATGCTCTTTAGCTCAGGCAATAAACAGAATTCCATGTTACTGCAGATGCCTAGAATTTCTTCACTCTACAATCCTGCATAGAAGATTCAGAGGTGTCTCCTTTTAAACATACACAGAAATAACTAGGATATTTAAGGAAGTTGATAAACTCTACCCATACTCCCCTTCAAAACCTGTCCAAAGAAAGGTCTCCACGGGTTCTCAGTTGAGGAAAGATGCCTAGTTTCACTTGCACAGACACCCATCTGTGAACTTCTCTACACTAGGTCCACCAGACTCTGCCTCATGACATCAGCCTCAATTTCTTCAAACCAGAGAACAAACTTTCCTCCACCTAAGGCTATCCACAACTGCCCAAGGCTGATTGACAAGCAACTGCAATATATGCAATGAACTGCAATCTGGCCACAGGGTCAAAAACTAAAATTTCAGAACCTTCCCCCACCATACTTTTTATTAGTGCATTAGAATTATACACAACGGTAGGGCTCATTGTTACATATCCATACATACAAAGATATTAAAAAAGAATGTGGGGGTTGGAGTTGTATTAGCTCAGCAGTAGAGCTCTTGACTAGCATGTGTGAGGCACTGCTTTGATTCTCAGTACCAAATATAAATAAATAAATAAAATAAAGGTCCATCAACAACTAAAACACATTTTAAAAAAAGAAGAAGAAGAAGAAGAGGGCTGGGGCTATAGCTCAGTGGCAAAGTGCTTGCCTAGCATGCGCAAGACACTGAGTTTGATCCTCAGCACCACATAAAAATTATCAAATCAAAGACATTCTGTCCATCTACAACTACAAAAAAAAATTTTTTTAAAAAGAAGAATGTGGTCAATATTACTCCCCAGTATTTCCCCTCTTAGCTCCTGTTTTCCTCTCCTCTACTGATCTTCTTTCAATTTTCAAAAGATTCCCCATCAAGGCTGCCACTGTCACCTTCCCCTCCCCCGTTTTTTTCTATCTTCCACATATGAGAAAACACACAACCCTTGACCTTCTGAGTTTGGCTTATTTCATTTAACATAATGCTCTCAGGTTCCATCCACTTTCCTACAAATGACATAATTTCATTCTTCTTTATGGCTGAATAAAACTCCATTGTGTATATATACCACATTTTATTTATCCATTCATTCATCCACTGAGAGATACCTAGGCTAGTTCCATAATCTGGCTATTGTGAATTGTGTTGCAATAAAAAACATAGTATGCTGATTTTATTTATCTATCTATCCATTTATTTTGGGATACTGGAGATTAAACCCAAGGGCACTTTACCACTGAACTACATCTCCAGTTCTTTTGATTTTTTTATTTTCAGACAGGGTCTCACTAAGTTGCTGAGGAGATCACTAAATTGCTTAGGCTGGCACTCCTCCTGTCTCAGCCTCCCAAGTTGCTGGGATTAGAGATGTGTGCTATCTCACCCAGTATTAAACCTTAGTATTAAACTTACAAATTACAAAAACTGTCTTTAATTCTTTAGGATAAATACTGACGAGTTATACAGCTGGTTTCATTTCTAGTCTTTTGAGGAACCCCTGTACTGACTTCCAAAGTGATCAAAACCACTTTTCCAAATGGGAGCCACCACCAGAGTTACTATGTCCTGGAAAACATACATACACTTGACTCCCAGACACAAAACAGCTCTTTACCAGGTTTATCTTTACCCTTCTTTCCTCTTTCTTTACTTCTTTAATGTTCCAGATCCTGAGCACTAGAACCCTTCAGTCATCTCCTTCTTCTGCAGTTCTACCCACTTCCAAGCAATTCTGGCAATACTTTCTCCTCTGCAGCTTCCACCACCTAGGCCTCTCACAATTAGGGCACAAGGCCACTGTGCCAATGATTCTCCTCCCTACCACTCAAATGTTCAAAACACACTGTATAAGATAGTTGGTCCGAATTTTTTCAAATTGTCAATTGCAGGTGTGAGGGTGATCTGGCTGTGACATCTGTCACCCCATTGATCACCAAGGATGTTTCGGCTGGTGTGGCTAGCTAAGCAAGTGTCCCCTTCCTCCCTCACCGCTCCATGTGCGTCCTCCCAAAGTTATGCACCCAGTTGAAGAAGACCACCTTCCTGGGTAGAGGAGGATGGTTCTTCCGTCAGTCAAGGGTACTCATAAGTAGCTGTGCTCCCCTGCTAGAGCCTCCGAACAAGCTCTGAAATTGTCAATGACACAAAAAATGAAGAAAAATTGAGGAACTGTTCAAATCAAAGCCAACTTAAGAAAGATAATGCTTGGTTCAGTACAGTGGCACACATCTATGATCACAGTGACTGAGGAGGCTGAGGCAAGAGAATCGCAAATTTGAGGTCAACCTCAGCAATGTAGTAACCACTCGGTATCAGAAATACAAATAAAGAACGGATTCAAAATGGGGGGAGGGGCGGCACATGCTCAGAAGCCCAGTTTCCTCATCCATAAAATGGGGAAAGGCCACCTACTGACAAGATCAGAAGGGAACCTCAAGGTGGTTGTATTCAGTTAACAGAGGTGTAACATATCTCAGTACAGGTTGAATAGGTCTTATGTGAAATACTAGTTTCTTAATTTCTGAGTGCTCAGACTTTAGATTTTTAGATTAGGAATACTTAGCCTGTACTTTGTATATTGAAATAATTAATTTTAAAAAATACTGTTTTGTACTGAGTATCATTACCTCCACCCAGCTAGAGCTCTGTAGACTCAACCTTCTTTACAAATTTGTCCTCCAGGTGCCTTCTCTGAAACTGATGTCCCTCACATGTGCCTGAATTCACACAGAACTACTATAGATAATCTGTGAGGTCATCTATGGACAACCATGTTTATCGAAAGTATGTCTTATAATTAAGATACACTTATGCGAACTCCCCTAAGGCAGATCCTGTGTGTACCACATCTTTCATATGCTAGCACAAAGCTTTGCCAGTTGTAAGAACTCAATTCATTAACACGTTGTACTATGTACAGCTAGACCACAAGGGCTGAAGAGGCCCAGACAACAAATGGCAATGAGGAGTTCAAAGGATGAACTGCCTAAGACTTCAAACCCTGTAGTGACAGAAGAGATAAATGTAAGCGGGTCTACCACCAGTGGCCTGCCCTTCACATGTGTGGCTGTGGACTTCAGCTAAAACCTGGCAGGAGACCACAGAGCCAAGGTTTCCCTGTAGGGCATTGGGTTCTCTATGAGGAAGCCAAAGATGAGAGGATTTGAGACTATTAAATATGTGCTGGTACACTTAAAATCATTCTGAAACCAGAGGGCCTAAAATGCAGATGGGAACTAGTGGTCAGGAAAGTTCGAGACAGAATAAGTAGCCCACTTTACGCTCCCCTTGCACTCAGTACTGAGGCCTATCAACATTCATCATGAGAACCTCCAACCTCTATCACACTTAGTATTAAACTTAAAAAATAATGCCCACTACACTTAAAAATTTTGATAGTACTTTTTACCTTCCTACTTCAAAAAATTAGGGAAGGAGGATAAAAATATCAGTGGCTAAACCAGGAACTCCAGTCCTGCCACAATGCTGGCATTTGGTTCTAGGAATTCAACCACTGCTAATTTAAATAGCAAGGAGAATTGAAACCCTAAGAATCTTTGATTATACAGAAAATCTAGGTGTAGTTTATACACAGGCGAGTGAAGAAGGACCCTTCAGAACGTCTGGGGCTATTGTTATTCTTTGTTTGGTTCCTACTACAAAGCAAAAATACGTTGTCAACACTGAAAAAAATCAGGAAAGGCCTACCCTTTAATGAATGGTCTGGAAGACAAGTAAAGAGCCTAAAACTACTTTTTCCTTAAAGTACTGTGAAGTGCTTTGGCAACACCATTCTGTCCTTTTCTTTGTTTAAATCTTTTTAATTTCTTAAATAGGAGGAAAGTCACCTTGAGGTACACAACCAAGATTCCCTCTGGGACACGACTCTGCCTGAATGTGGTCAGGACAAGAAGGGAAGGAGCAATGCCTCCACCCAGATGTCAACTAAAGCATTCCAGAACAGCTTACTGAGGTGCAAGGGGAACTTTCTCCCTAACATATATTCTGGGGATGGATAACTGAGAAGGAATGAAGCCACTGTGGTGAATAAAGATAAATGGAGTGGATATAAAATCATTATTGCCAAAGCCTGTCCCAAAGTTCTCACTATACAGGAGCAAGACAGGCTGGATTTGGGGATCCTGCAAGGTGGCTGAGAGGCAGTGTTGTACAGAAGGGATCCCTGTCAAAAGTTTTATGCTCCAAATTTTCAGCATGCCTAAAGCAAACTGAGCAACTCATGCTAAGTTTAGAGCCACCACTCCATAAAATATGAATGTAATCTCACAATATATGCCAAAATTTAACTCAACAGGATCAAAAACCCAAATGCAAGATCTAATACTATAAGCTATTAGAAAGAAAACACACGCATAAATCTTTGTGACCTTGGATTAGGCAATGGTGTCTTACATGTGACACCAAAAGCAATAACAACAAAAGATAATTGGATGTCACCAAAATTTAAAACTTGTGCGTCAAAGGACACCATCACCATTTATTTGTACACCCATCATTAAACAGCATTATTCACAATAGCCAAAAAGATGAAGTAACCCAAGTGTCCATTAAGATATAAACAAAATAGGGCATATACAAACAAGAAATATGATACATGTATGTTAAGTAAAACAAGCCATCACAAAAGAACAAACATTGTATGATTCTACTCATATAAACTATTTAGTGTAGTCACATTCATAGAGACACAAAGTAGAATGGCGGTTACCAAGGGATTAAGTAGGAAATGGTTGTTTAATGGGTACGAGCTTAAGTTTCCCAAAATGAAAAGTGTTCTGAAGATGAATGACGATGTTTAAAAAAACAATGTGAAAATACTTCATACTACTGTACAGTCTAATTAAAAATGGATAAGACAGTGTATTTTGTGTGTTTTACCAAAAGTATTTGGGGGAAAAAAAGGACAGCATCACAAATAAAAACCCACAGAATTGGAAAAATAATTTGCAAATCATATATGTAAAAAGTAAGGCTCAGTGATACAGTGAGTGCCTTGCATGCATGAAACACTGGGTTCGATCCTCAGCACCACATAAATAAATAAAATAAACGTATTGTGTCCATCTACAACTAAAATTTTAGAAAAAAAACTTAATAAATGGAAAATCAACAATTTATAAATCTACAAATGATCTGAATAGGTTATTTCTCTAAAAAACAAACAGCTAATAAGCATTTTAAAAGATGCTCAACATCATTGGTAATCAGGGAGAAAATGGACAACAAAACAAGGACAAAATATCAGTTCATGTCTACTAGGATGGCTTGAAGAAAAGGGAGGCGGGTAGCATGTGTTGCAGAGGATGTCGAAAAATTAGAACTCTCATATTCCTCATGGTAGAAGCAAAATGGCACAGGCACTTTGGAAAACAGTTTGGTATTTCCTTAAAAGGTTAAGCATATAGTAGCATACTCACCATAGGTTTATATCCAAGCCAAAAGAAATGAAAACACATGTGCACCAAGAAAGACTATACACAAATGATCACAACGATCTTATTCATAATAGCAATAATTCTAAGAAATGGAGACAATTCAAATGTCCATCTACTAACAAATGGATGAATAAAATATAGTACTTCCATGCAACTGAATATTGTTTGGCAATAAAAAGAACGAATTTCTAACATGCTACATCATAGACAAATCCAGAAAATGTTATGCTTGAAAAGAAGAGTCAGAAAAAAAATCATGTACTATTTAATAACATTTATATGAAATGTCCAGAAGAGACAAATTCATTAACACAGAAAGTAGAAGGCTATTCATTTGCCAAGGAGTTAGAGTGGGGCAGGCAGAGTGGCTGGTTTATGGGCATGAGTTTCTTTGAGAGTGATGAAAATTTTCAAAAAGTGATTATAGTGAAGGTTGTATAATTCTGTCAATATACTAAAAACTATTGACTTGTACTAATTGTTTGTTTTTTGAGATAGGATCTTACTATGTTGCCCAGACTAGTCTCAAACTCATGAACTTAAGTGATCTTTTCACCTCAACCTCTTAAGTAACTGGAACTACAGTAGCACACCACCAGAAGCGACCTGAAGAGTACTCTTTAAATCAGAGTTGGGTATGGGTATGTGAATATCTCAATAAAGCTATTATGAAAAAAATTTGAATGTGGATATCTTTATTCATCCATACCTGAATGATAACTAGTCACAGTAACTTTCTGAATGGCCAAAAAAAAAAAAAAAAAGAATTCACAAGCTATATGCAGTGACACCCTCCTGTAATCCCAACTCAGGAGGCTGAGGTAGGAAGACGCACAAGTTCAAGGCCAGCTTCAACAATTTAGAAAGACCTTAAGTAACTTAGTGAAACCCTGTCTCAAAATAAAGAATAAAAAGGGACTGGGATGTAGCTCAGTGGTAAAACACCCTTGGGTTCAATCCCTAATACCAAAATGAGAGAATTCACAAAGTCTCCTTTACAATCAATAATAGAAACTCAACTTCCCTCAGGACAGGCCCTGTTAGTAGTAATGCACACTACATATTTTGCCAAGCACCTAGGATCATAAAGTTACAAAGTACTACACCCAATAAAACACTATCAAGTCTCATTCTGAGAATACTTTAATACTGCAATCCATGGGGACAGGAGGAAGCATTAATTATATATGTTTTGGGGGCAGTTTTAAAATAAAATCCTGGCCAGTTCTGTTTTTATTCACTTCATAATTTGTCTGTCAAACACTATGGAAATTTTTGCAACCCAGTTTATAATATTTGAATAAATACTCTACTGAGACTATAATGAAAATATTTTCACAACGATTCTACAGATGCAAATTTAGACGATGTCATATCTGGGAAATTCCTTGGTCTAAATTTCTGACCTCTAGTCACTGCCCTCTAAAACTGGCAGGGTTTGTCCCTTCTGCAGAAAGGGCCCCCTGCCATTAGGCACACTCTGATGGGGGATGATGGCTTTACCAAGAACTTCCCTCCACTCAGAGTGCACCTTGTCTGTTCCTGAGTACCCTATAGTGGTCCCAGCCATTAGGATGAGTTGCATTGTCACTAATGCCCCCTCCCGGGACACCCAAAGCATCCATGTCACAGACCCACAATAGCATATAACCGTAGGAAAAGCAGCAGGATCAGCTAGACCTCTGCCTTAACAAGCTACACAACCCTGGGCAGAGTCCTCAACCTCTCCAGGGCTCCATTTCTTGACTTGTGAAGATGGGATGGTAAATAATGTCTACAACAAGCCCAGCCTGGCCTGGCCCTAAGAACGTGTTGAATACTGAGTAGTAATTATAAACAATCACACTTCATAAACACTGGCTCTGTGAGGCTGTTCTTTAAGCACCTTTCAAATATTAACTCATACATCCTCATGACAACCCTCCATCATTACCCCAACTTATAAATGGAAACTGAGGTACAAAATTAAGAACTTGACTCACAAATGGAAGTCTGGACTTGAAAATCAGACAGAATGATGCCCAGCTCAATGAAAGCAACAGTAAGCAGTGGCTATTGCAGCCTATAAGAGGTCCCTGCTGAGATTTCACCCTTGACCTTATCCTTTCTATTTATCAAATTTTAACCAACTCAAAAATTGTCAGCCTCCTATTTCCTGCCTGCTATATATACTCTGTTCTATGCTAAAGTAATGATAATAACAGCTCCCATTTAAAGAACACTTCTCCACACCAAACACTGCTCTAGAACACATTTCCTAGTTTATTCAATTCTCACAACAGCCTATGAGTTTACTATTTACATTTTCAGATGAGAAAAGTGCAATTCAGTGAGGTCAACTGCACAAGTGAGAAAGGTGCTAAGTACTGAAGGCAGAATTCCACTTAGGCAGTATGGCCTCCAAACCCTAAGCTCTTAACTGCTCTAATATGTTGACATCCTCAGCAAGTTAATACTTTAACTGCCAAATGTATGGTTCAGATAACCAAAACAACAGAATTTCAGAAAACATTCATATTTACCTGTAAATCAGAGATTACAGATAAGACTAAAATTTTGAAAGCACCATACTTAGGGATATTTTAAGTTGCAGTACACATTTTTACCAAGTGTCTACTATTTCATTAATAATGATATGTCTACTTTATACATTCTGCATTTAAAAATTTTTTTTCCTTTGGCCAGCATAGTTCAATAGCAAAGACTAGAATACTGCAAAAGTTTCTTTTTCTAAATTTAACAAAAAGAATAGGATTAGGGTTACTTTAGTACAATAATGGCAATAAACCAAATAATTTAAGGGCCTAGCAATTTAAAGGTTGCACAAGAAAAATGACGCCAAACCAAATAAGAACCTTTATCATCATCATTGAGATAAAAACTCATAAATATCAACATAAAATGAGATTAAAAAGACATAATATGAAACAAATTATTATTTCCCATCAAAAAACTGAGGTTTGTAAATATTAATTATTGGACAAGTGAAAGGAAGTCTAATAAAGTAGAGAAAGGAGAATGGAAGAGGGGAAGCAAGGACCAGTGGGAAAAGGGGAAGGGAAAAGGGAGATCATGAACTTAAACGGGGGGGAGGATAAAAAAAAAAAAAACTCAGTTGTTATATTTAATTTTTATATTTTTTATATTTTTGGTACTGGGGATTAAACTCAGGGACACTTTCCACAGAGCTACATGCCAAGTTCTTTCTATTTTTTATTTTAAAACATAGCCTCACTAAATTGCTGGGATTACAGGTGTGTGCTCTCATGCCCAGCTGATTTGTTGTATTCTAAATGTCTGTTTTCTGCCCATTATACATAAGGAACTATATTCAGGTGCTTCCAGGACCAGGAAAGAGAAGTAAATAGAATTCTGTCCTAAACAGCATGCCATCCAGGGCTGGGGATATAGCTCAGGTAGTAGATGCTTGCCTCACATGCACAAGGCCCTGGGTTCAATCCCCAGCACCACAAAAAAAAAAAAAAAAAAAAAAAAAATCATGCAGACCAGCCTGGTGCAGTGGCACACAGCTGGAATCCCACTGGATCTGGAGGCTAAGGCAGGAGGATCATGAGTTCAAAGCCAGCCTCAGCAACTTAGCAAGGCTCTAAGCAACTCAGTGAGACCCTGTCTCTAAAAATATTTTTTAAATGCCTGGGGATGTGGCTCAGTAGTTAAGCACCCCTGGTTTTAATCCCAGGTACAAAAAAAAAAAAAAAAGAGCATGCAGTTCAAATGAGAGACAGGGCCAAGAACTAACCCTAGAAAAGTCCCAAGGTAGTAAAGCATGGTTTTCCGGAGAACCAAAGAGCAGAGAGGTCAATTCACCTGGGGAAGAGATCAAGACAGCCTTCCTGAAGGAGGCAGATGCAAAAGAGGTGTGGGGGCAGGGGTGCCCCAGGAAGGCAGGAGCAACTCACTGGGTACAGGTGTGAGGACAGGCCTGCTTTGCCAACACACACCTGGGAGACCCCAGATCTCCAGAAGGCTGTCATGATATTATTAGTAAACACAAGCCCTCTTATAACAGTGATGAGAAGTGAAGCAAACTCCAGAGCATGTGAGCATGAGGACACAGAAGCACAAGAAACTTCCAGGGAAGTTTTGAAATGGAAATATGAGAAATGGCAATGTCCCGAGAGTAACTCAAGATGGAAGCATATAGGGGGACAGGGAACCCTAGAAGGGCATGGAGGACCTTCATGACCACAAGCACCACCCAGGTAAGCATCTCCACAATCTCACCTAAAGTGGAGATGGGAATGGTAAGGGAAAGTTGATCTAAAAGAAAGCAATTGAAGAACTTGGGCAACTGCTCTTTTAAAACTAACGTGAATGTTATACATCATATTTCATAAGAAACCCTCCTGGCAAAAGATTTATTACTGGTGCAGAAGCTACCAAACGGAACTGATAGCAAAGTTAAGAATATCATCTGTGGCTATACCACCAAATGTTTATTTCCAGAAAGATTTTTTTACTCTCTCAGCTGGGACATGAGGATTGGAGGACAGAGGAGGTAACTTACCACACAATAAATTCAAAGCAGTAGCCAGAACAAGAAAAAGCAGGAATATGTAAAAGGTTCAAGAAGGTAGGAGAGGAGAGGCATCTCTGCCATCTCTTCAAGGAGGTTCACTGCCTCTTGGCTGATGAAATAGGCACCCTGACTCTCTTAACATTCTAACCCTGCCCGGCTCTCCCAGAGTCCTATGCCAACAGCCTAAGGCCCCACTTATTCCTCTGGTTTTAGATGCAGTAAACAAAATAGTAACAAATTTGGAATTCTCTTACTTATTTTTTTAAGTTGTTGCCAAGTGTTTGAAGTCACTCAGTAAACAATAAATAGAAGGATTTTACTACAGATGACTGAGTCACATCTGCAACCCTTTTCATTCATTCATTCATTCATTCATTTTTATTTTGAGGCAGGGTCTCACTAAACTGGTTAGGTAGGGCCTGGCTAAGGTGCTGAGATGGCTTTGAATTTGTAATCCTTCTACTTTAGCCTCCAGTCACTGGGATTACAGGTATGCAACACCAAACCCAGTTTCAACCTCAATACCTTTGATATTTAGGACCAGATAATTTTTTGTTCATAGGTCAGTCCTGTGCGATGTAGAATGTTTAGCAATATTCCCCATCTCTAATCACTACATGCCAGAAGAAACCCCCTACCTCAAACAAGTTATGACAATCAAAAATGTTTCCTGGCGGGCACGGTTGCACAAGCCTGTAATCCTAGCAGCTTGGGAGGCTGAGGCAGAAGGATCACAAGTTTAAAGACAGCCTAAACAAAAGTGAGGCACTTAGCAACTCAGTGAGCCTCTGTGTCTAAATAAAATACAAAATAGGGCGGGATGTGGCTCAGTGGTCAAGTGCCCCTGAGTTCAATCCCCAGTACAAAAATAATATTTTTTTCCCAATTTTAACTTAAGTCCTAGTTAAGTCCAAGATTCCAAACATAATTATTTTCTTTGATTGAGTAACAAAGTGGTTAAAGTCAGAGACTACAAAAAATAAAAAAATAAGAGTCAAAGACTTGGACAAAAATCCACTGCCATCTCAGTTTCATCATTTATCACTTGACACTGGACCAACTGCTTAACTTTGTGTCTCAGTTTCCTCATCTACATATTGGGGAAAGTAACAATAGCTCCCTTACATGTTTATGAGTTTAAACAATACATAAAAGGCAAAGCATAGTGGTGCATGCCTTTAATCCCAGATTCAGGAGACTGAGGCAGGAGGATTGTGAGTTCAAAGCCAACATCAGAACTCAGCAAGGCCCTAAGCAGCTCAGCAAGACCCTGTCTCAAAATAAAATAAGAAAGTAAAATAAAATTTAAAAAGGACTGGGGATATGGCTCAGTGACTGAGTGCCCACTACCAATAATAATAATAAACAAAAAATATTTATAGCCATACCTGACCTAACAAGTACATAATAAATATTAGCTATTTGGGAAAACAGGGATGTAATTCAGTGGCGAACACTTTCCTAGCATATGCAAAGCACTAGGTTCAAGTCCTAGCTCCACAATCAATCAATCAATCAATACTGTTTTAAAGCTATTATATCTCCCTTGCTTTGAAAAACCTTAATGCAGGACTGGGGTTGTAGCTCAGTGGTAGCGCACTTGCCTAGCATGTATGAGGCACTGGGTTAGATTCTCAGCACCACATACAAATAAACAAAATAAAGGTTCATCAAAAACCAAAAAAAAAAAACCTTAATGCTTCTATTAAAGTATTTGTTGGTTAAAAAACAAAAAATAAAGAAAAACTTACCCATATTGCTACAAACTAAATATATCCCACTGCAATATCTGGAATCAGTCTACATTCTTTTCCTTTTTTTTTTTTTTTTTTTTTTTTTTTTTTTGAGATTGGTTCTCATTATGTTACGGACCAGGTTGATCGTACTCCTGGATTCTAGTAATATCCCTGCCTAAACCTCCCAAGTAGCTGAGATCACCAGCAGGTACTACCTGCACCCAGCTTACATACTATCTTATATTCTGTTTTCCCCATGGTGCCAGGTATTCCCCTATCCCATCATAAGTTCTTCCACAACACAAGCTTCCCAGAGTGCCCTTATCAAACCTGCTGAAGAATTAAAAGGAAAGAGCATTCTAGGTAACTGCTTGGATTCTTTCTTTGGATCTGACCTATGTTTTTACTTTAAAATATTCTATATAATCATGAAGTCATAAATAAAAAATGAAAGCCCCAGACTCTCAGATCCTCTGAATTTTAAGCCCAAGTATTTTGGCCAATGCTAAAATGTGTGATGTGGCATAATCACACAGCTTCTAGCTCAAAGCACCTCAACTTGACCTTCAGGTACTTCCCAGCAGTATCATTAAGCCTACTTTACAAATGAGGAAGTTAGTACAGCACTAATGTTGACCCATCTAAATATGAATTATCTGGTTGGCAATCTAGAAACAGAACCAAAGATTCCAAATATTTACTGCCAAACTACTGATCTGGCGGAGGCTCCTGAGGACACTATAAAAAGCAAGTGTTAGAGGTAATTCTGAGAATTCAGAAATAACCCTAACATGGGCTTTGAAACACCCCGGTGATTTAAGGACAACTTCCAGGGTGTACTAGAAAATACATCTAACTAGACCTTTAGTCCTGGATCTCCAAGCACGCTTTGCATACACTTAGACTGGCTGGCCACTTATTACTCAGGTTGGGAAACTGAGACATGAGATTGAAACATATATCACCAATAATGTGTGACTCAGTCAGAACTAGACTTCCTTTCCCACTTGACTCCACCCCAAGGAACACAAAAGACATAGCTTCCATGTAGAATGGCAATGACTGTGAACGTTGCTGCCTCCAGAGAGCAAAAATTAACTGGGAGAGAAAATGTGGAAGACGAATGAAAAAGATTAGCTGATCAGACAGACGGGTTAGAGACAAATTCAAAGATAGCCGGAGAAACCTCATGATGAAGTCACACAGACAGCACTGGCTTAGGCACTTCCAGAGTGGTTGTTTCCTAAACTTTTTTTTTTTTTTTGGGTGCTAGGGATCAAACCCAGGCCCAGGCACTACCTATGCTAAGTGAGCGATATGCCATTGAGCTACACCCACAGCCCTCTAAAATAGTTTACAGGAACTGAGAGCCCTCAGCCTTGGAGATTCCAATTACACAGAGCCTGATTTGACTGAACCAAACCTCTTAAGTCCCAATATATAAAATGTCTATGGAATTATTCACACAATACACAGAGGCAGCATCATCTCCCACCGTCATTCAAGCACAAAACACAAACTACCCTGAGAATTTTAACTCCTTATACTAACACAGACTTCTCTAGTCCATGATCTCATATTCTCTAGACCAGAAATTAAAATTAAGAATTTTAAGCCAAGCACAGTGGCAAAAATCTGTAATCCCAGCAGCCAAGGAAGCTGAGGCAGAAATACCACAAGCTCAAGGCCAGCCTCAGCAACTTAGTGAGACCCTAAGAAACTTAGAAAGACCCAGTCTCAACATAAAAAAATAAAATAGAAAGGGCTAGAGATGTGGCTTAGATGGCTAAGCACCCCCTGGGTTCAATCTCTGGTGCCAAAAATAAAATAACCTCAAAATGTAGCAGCACACCTATAATCTCAGTGATCTGGGAAGCTGGGGCAGCAGGATCACAAGTTTAAGGCAAACCTGAGCAACTTAGACCCTGTTTCAAAATAAATACGGATGCAGCTCGGTGGTAAAGTACCTGGGGTCAATCCCTAGCATCAATAAAAGAAGTACCAACAAAAGAAAACAAAACCTTCAAACTGTGAAGGCAAGTAACACCACCTGTCTCAAAGTTAATAATTTTAGCATTCTATAAAGACATGGCAGAAAGGTTGCAGAATTTGCTAAATCAGCCTGGCTGGGGACACAGTTCAAGATTCACCAATGAAAATGATAAAGGCATTTAGTTCAATAAGAACAGCGAGGATAAGGCACACCTACAACAATATTGAAATGACAATGATTACCTACCTTGCACCTTGCAGTTTCTGCATAAGTTTGTGGTTCCTCTCCCCAAATGTCAATATGGTTTAACTACATGTCACAAAATGGTAAGGATTGGCTACATGCAGACTCAGTAGAAATTTACACTTAATACAAACTATCAGATGTGTTATCACATGTTACAGATAACCCTACCATTTCAAAGGTCCTACTTACCAGAACAAAACCAAAGTCAGCAAAAGTATTATAAGACAGAGATAAACACATGTTTACAGATTTTTGGCTAAAAAGCTAACATACACAGAGTGGCTTCAATTTAGTTCACTCTCCTAAATAATTCTTAGGGATTTCCTCTTTGTGAGCCCTGCTCAATGTGGCTTGTAGCATATTTACTCCCAGTATAAAAACACTTTACCACCACCCTCCAAATACTGGTTAGAATAAAACACGGGGTGGGGCATGGTGGTGCACACCTGTAATTCCAGTGGCTCTGGAGGCTAAGGCAGGTAGATTGCCAAGTTAAAGGCCAGCCTCAGCAATTTAGCAAAGCCCTATGCAACTTAGAGAGACCCTGTCTCTAAATAAAACATAAAAAAAAAGAGCTGCGGATGTGTCTCAGGTTAAGTGCCCCTGGGTTTAATCCCCAGTATCAATAAAAATAATAAAATAACAATAATATATAGGCCATGCACAATAGAACACACCTATAATCCCTGCAACTGGGGAGGCTCAGGCAGAAGGATTACAAATTAGAGACCAGCCTCAACAATTTAGCGAGACCCTATGCAACTTAATGAGATTCTGTCTCAAAATAAAAAACTAAAAGGGCTAGGTATGTGGCTAGGTGATTAAGCACCAGTGGGTTCAATCCCCAGTATAAAAAAAAAAAGAAAAAGGAATAAAACACGGGATTCTCTAGTCCTAAATTCTTTTGCACCTTTTCACCTCAAAATGCAACACAGCCGGGCTGGGGATATGGCTCACGCGGTAGCGAGCTCACCTGGCATGCGTTCGGCCCGGGTTCGATCCTCAGCACCACATACAAAAAAAGATGTTGTGTCCACCGAAAGCTAAAAAATAAATATTAAAAAATTCTCTCTCTTTCTCTCTCTCTCTCTTTAAAAAAAAAAAAAAATGCAACACAGCAAACCAAGAACCAACACAGGCTTTCTCAAGCCACTCTCCCAGAAGCCTGGAATCCTGTATTCTCTGTAGGTCATTTACCATCCAGAAGTCTCAGTATAGGATCCTACATTTTGACAATGATAGTCAAGTATAGAAATTTAAATCTTCTGAGGAGCTTATTAGTAAGTTAGGGCTAGTAAGCTAGGGAAAAAAAAAAAGGATTTAGGGAATAAGCTACAAGTACCTAAAAGGGAAGCAAATTAAGCTAAATTAATGTAACTCCCAAACCTAGAACAAGAAACAAGTCAGGGATGGAGGAGGGGGACATTTTAGAAGTCACAGGCTCAATATAGAAATAATTCATGTCTGTATGTGTTTGCACCCGTGCTGATTATGGAACCCAGGGCCTGGTGGATACTAGGCAAGCACTCCACTACTGAGCTATGTCCCCAGTCCTAGAAACAAATTTTGTAACAGTATGGAGGTTGTAGATTATCAAAAATCAAATGGTCAACCAAGCAAATCAGCTGATAAGCTTTAAAATTGGTTCAAACTAAGACCCTATGGCTCTTCATACCTGTTGCTACACAGTTCAATAAACTCAAAAGCCCTTGAGCCAAAACCCATGAACTAGGAAACAAATGAGAATGGCAACACTTTAAGAGAATTCTATAGATAACTTGTCAGATGTTAAATCTACTTGCAAATATCTCCAAATGGGATCTGTTCTATTAATAATTTAATGACCATTTCCAAAGGCAGCAGTAAATACAATGTGGTTGTCGTGAATAAAAAAGTCAGACCAGCAACAAGAAATGACCTTTAAAGAAACTTTTCCCCTAATTTACATTAATAGGTTAGAGAATTTTATTCAAGTCACATGTTTTAAATCAGGGGACCAAAAATGAAAAGGAAAGCAAAGAGGAGATGAAAATGTTGATGGGTGAGAAGAGGTTGGTGAAAAAGCAGCGCCCTTTTTATATGAGCCATTTATATTTGTACCTTCAAAGACCCACAAGTCGGGCTGGGGATATCAGTTGGTAGAGTGCTTGCCTCGCATGCACAAGGCCCTGGGTTCAATCCCTACAACCACCAAAAAAAAGGCCCAGAAGTCATATGTGGCACTCTACAGTTAGGTGGTAACTGAGAACAAAACAATCTCTGAGCACAGTAGAACACGCATGTAATCCCAGTGTCTTGGGAGGCTGAGGCAGGAGGACTGAAAGTTCAAAGCCAGCCTTAGCAACCTAGCAAGACTCCAAGCAACTTAGTGAAATCCTGTTTCAAAAAATAAAAAGGGCTGGGGATGTGGCTCGGTGACTAAGCACCCCTGGGTTCAATCCCTAGCATCAAACAAAGCAAAACAAAATAAACAAACAAAAAACAGACTCCCTGAGACCTACATTTTGACTAGCTTACCCTGGACATCAGCCTTACATGGGAAATTTAAAAATTTAATAAACAAAAAGCAAGCCTATTAATGGGGCATTTAGGGGTGATGGGGGAGTTGTGGTTTTCTGTTTAAAGAACTTACAGCAAAAGTTGACTTTTATGATGGAGGGAGAGATACTAAGGATTGAACCTAAAGGTGTTCTACCACTGAGCTCTACCCAACCCTTTTTAATTTTTATTTTGAAATAAGGTCTCACTAGGTTGCCTAAGCTGGCCTCAAACTTGTGATCCTCCTGCCCAGCCTCCCAAGTCACTGGGATTACAGGCTTGTGCCACCACACCCCACTAACTCTTGTGACTTTTAAAAGGAAAATATTGTAAAACCCTGACTTCAACAATTTCTGCTTCTGAATACTTGAGTTCTATGGTAATTCAATAAGGATAATTATTGATGGTGGTTCTGGTTATATTTAGAAAACAAAATCACAGATGTAAACTTTTAGTTAATAGTAGCAAAACATCACCCTTTCTCAGGGAGAAATACAAACCAGTTTCTTTTTGCAGCTTTTCTCAGCTGTTGATGATGAATGTAGGACTAGAAAAAGAATCAACAAAAAGACATGACAGTGATTTTAGTTATTAACACCATGTATACTTAAATGCAACAGTTCAAAGACCCTAAAATGTCTAACTAGTCAAAAAAAGAATAATGAATCTAGATCAAAGAAAATAAAAACTAAGTATGATTATAGCATCTTCTTAGTGTTTTGCACTAACTAAATACTTTCATAGTCTCAGATGTCTATAAAAGTATGCCAATTTAACCACACCCAGCTGAAATAAAGTCATTAATACCCACTTTGTGCATTTCAATTTTACTTTCTTCCTGTCTTGCTCCACCTCTGGGTGAAAGAGCCAAAATGTGTATTTCCCCATGCTATCACAGGAAACAAAACAAGGGAATTCCATCTAAACTGAAGAATGTCAAATTCCCAGGCATAGCCAAGCAGGATGTCAAAGGTCATGCCCCATATTTGGCCACACCAAAATACTACTAATATATTTACAGCCAGAATTAGTAACTATAAATCCAAAAGATTGAAAGAACATTCAGTTAAGTTTTCTAGGCCTATAAGGGTATGCTTTCTAAAGAACAATCAAGTTCATTTGTATGATATAAGTGATCTAACAAATCATTTTGCTCTGATTCAGTGGACCCTTGCTATGATGTGCCCTGCACAGGTCTGCAGAAGGTAACTGCTAACTCACTTTAGGCCACAGAAACAAGACAGCAACTTGGGGGAGCAGAGACATCTCCTCAGGAGAGGTGAGCTTTTCTGCAAAAGGCCAAAAGGCAAGAAGGGAAAATTTGGTAAATGGAAGTCATTTTTTTAAGGGAATCCCTGAAATAGTCTCAGCAAGCCACACAGAATCAAAGTTAACAAGGCATGTGACTAAGGAGGAATAGGAATTTCTCCATTTCAAATCCCAGGGGCATATTCAAACAAGTGAAGGATCACAAAGAATTTAATCATGAAAACAAACCCTCTGATGCATTACCCTAGAATCTGAAATAACAGTTTTTATTTCTCCCTCTTTCTTCTTCTTACCAATACTACTTAAAATGAAGTATTTGAAAGACAAATGGTGGTGGCGGGGGGGGGGGGGGGGGGGGGGGGGGGGGCGTGGAGAAAGAGAGAGTCAATCTCAGCTCACAATTTCCATAGTTGAAAGTGTTTTCCTTTTTTCCTTCTTGCCTCTTTTTAAAAATTCAGGTAAAAGCCATGGTTAGTCCATAACCATTAACAACTTGTCTTTGATTAAAATGTCTTTATACTTTCATCACTGAAGAAATTAAATAGGGTCCTTCTTAAATACTGTCAGCATTTAATGTAACTCAAGATCTTTTATATTGTGGAATGATACCACATAGCACAATAATCATTATTTTCAAACTTTTTCTTAAAACTGTAATTTATAAGGCATGCAATCAAATGGTTAATGAATTCAGAAGTTGACTAACTTCAAACATGCACCTTCTGAAAAGTCTGTGGAAGAAAATCATTATAGTATAATGAACTACATCTGTACCAATATAATATTCTCTCCATTTAATTCTGTATCTCCCACACCCTCCACCCTTAGCTTTTGTAATCATACTAGAAAGGCAATGACACAAACTTTAACATTCAAACAACTCATTAATTTGCTTAAAACCCAACTAAGCTGAACAGATTACTTTAAGAATATTTTTTTCTGAATAAGTAGCATGGGGAGAATTCCAAGCTAGTATCATCGTGGAGGGCAGTCTCTGATTCCATGGCATCAGGGACAGAGCCAAGTGCACTCACATTTCAAGCAAGCAGGGTAATTCTTGAAGTTTGTAATAATCATGCTTTTAAATTTTTACATGAATAATCTTTCTGCTTTCTTTTTTCAAGTATGCTCTTGGTATAACTCAGATCATCAAAGGTGTCAAAATGACATTTCAAGAAATATAAACCACCTTAAAAAAGAATCCCAGGATTACTGGAATAGAAAACAACAAGAAGACTGCTACAGGTCGGTGTGGTCAAAGCTGATGAAGTATCAATTAAAGAAATATATATATCTCAAAGCCATCAAAGCATGCCAAATTGACAGAATTTTTAACCCTAATAAAATTTCCCTAACATTACCAAATACTTCAGGAGAGAAAAAACAGAAACCATCTTGTTAATTCTTCTAAAATGTAATGATATCAAATGCTGAACATTTAAAATCAATGTTATATTATAATCTGAAAGTCTTCATGTTAATACAAATGTATGTAATATAAATCTAGTACCTACAGAATTCGTTCTATTTCACCAATTCCACAAATTAAAAAAAAAAACAAAAATTGCTAATAAACAACACAGGTAACAGAAGAGAGTATAGGAATCATCACATTCAGTGTATGCAAATGCCATAAAGGGCCACTAAAGAGAAAATTAAATTCTAAAAGATTTAAGGAGAGAGGCCAATTCAGTCACAGATTACAGTAAAATGGTCCACAGGAAGCTTTCAACACTCACTGCATGTAAATTTCATGACAGCCTACCCATCCAGTGAGAAAACTTTTCCATTCAAGTTTAGAGATGCAACCAGCTTGGTACCAAGTAGGCAAACAACCTCAGTTGATATTTACAAGTTCTGCTATTTCCCCTCTGCTCCCTTCCTCCTCAATTCCACCCCATTTTAAGAAGGTACTCCCAAAGACAGATGAGGTAACTAACTCTTGCCTTCAGGTAGCTGGGTTTCTCCAGTATTCAAAGCACAGAAGGACTGACACCTGAAACTGAGCTCTCAGCAGTATGACAAATCAATGATTCTGCAAATTAAGCTTCAGAGTGAAGATCATAAAGCTATACCATCTGTGTTATAAAAATCATGGTGACTGAAAGCACCTATCTTAATACTATTTATGTCTATGCTTCTGTGCTTTTTTTCATATCAAAATAGAGTAAAATCCATATTTTGATTATTACTATCTCAAGAATCTTGCCAAAATAAGGTCTCTAGTTAAACCATATGCAAATCATTTCCTTTGACCTTGCTTCCTAGCAACCAAACTGTCTTAAGTATTTGACATTTACTTGTACAGACCATTCCCAAATATTTATGTGTTTTGTTTTCAAGCTTTGAAGGACACACAATATTTACAAGCCTTGGAATTAGGTGATTGAATTATAATTTCTCTGTCCAAATTACATTTGAAATCTAAATGCATTTCTTTTCAGCTATACTGCGGAGAATGTTTTTTCACTATCCCCCCCCCCCCAGCTCCTGCCCCTCAAAGATAAAGACCCTCTCACTCTGCCACTTGAATGGCAGGCTTCGAAGGTGCGGGAAAAGCACCAATTTTCTAGATTAAAAAAGGAAAACTGATATGAAAAGAGAGGGGAAACACTAAGGAGGCAAAGCTCAGTGCCACCAGGACTCACTAACTCTTCAGACCACCGAAAACACTATTGTTACCCAGGCCCCCACCTCCATAATCCAAATAAGCTTTCCTCTTCTTCTTTTCTTAGGCTCCTGTCTTGCTTATGACCCAAATATGGCCCAAATATGACTGACAAGGTTCATCGCCCTCTTTGGCCTATTTACTGCAGTTACAAGCAGGGCCAAGACAGTACTGTAACAACTGCAAGATGGGGTAACCATGGTTGTAAAGAGATATACATTTTTTTCTTAGATCAAATGTTTAATCAAATTTCTAGTGTAATAAAAGTAGAGATTCACAAACATGACCTGTTTTCCAGATATGTAAGAAATAGCAATTGAGGAAAACCTGTTTAGCTAAGAAACACCTTTAATCAAATAAAAGAGAATGACCAGAATGCATAAAGTTCTAATTAAAAAGAGAGCAACAACAACCAGAAACAAGCCACCCTCTCTTTCCACTCCACTCTCCTCATCACAGCTTCACTTTAATCAGATGGACTCCTATGGCTGTTACAGTCACAGGGTATGTCATTAGGACCAGTTCTGTAACTTAAGACATGTAAAGAATTACACTGTAATTAAGACAAATATCATCTAGGAGGGAAAACACATCAAGGCAGGAAAAAAATTTTTTTTCTTTTTAGATCTCAAAGATCTATACAGAGATGTTGGAGCCAAATCACGCTGAAAAAGTTGACAGCCTCAGGATTTCCATGTGTGACTGAAATAGGGCTTGCTGAAGACAACTACATTTCCCAGATCAGGCGTGCTGGTGTGTAGACCAATGAGACACGACACTTCAGAGGTGGCACTTCTCCTCTGTGAAAGCAGACATCTCTTCACCCTAAGAATTAAAGAACTAACCTGACAATGTCAGAAAGCTATCCTGAAAGGAATGTTCTCCCCAAAGGCCGACAAACTAGATTCTACCTCTCCTCTGGGAAGTCGATATAGGACCCTACTTTTCCCCTTCCAAATCAGAACCAAGATGAGATGAGAGTTGAGGATGAGGATGTTTTACATAATATCTCTCCACTTACAGAATGAAAAGACCAAAGACAGGCCAAAATTTTGAACTTCGGTGGATCCAAAACATTAATAATGGTTTTTTAAAAATCAGATTGGCCACTTCCCTATTGTTTCCTACTGATCTTAACTAGGTTAGCCTGGCTTTATTAGCAACGATCCAAGTGTGATATCTAGTATGCTCTGAAAGCTATTTTTTCCATGTGAAAGGTAACATACACATTTAATAAAATCTCACAGCAGTAGGCATTTCTACCTATTTTTGTTTAACTGACTCCCATCCCCCAGCAGGGTATCCTTCAAACAAAATGTCTACTACAAGTATAAACATACTAGTAAAATAGTTTAACACTTGTTGTTTCTAAAATGGCTAAGTTTTAATAAATCAGTATTCCAGCCTTTTGATACATCACAGTACAGTTCTGGGTTTTTCTGGAGGGGTACTGGGGATTGAACCATTTAGCCATATCCAGCCATTTTTATTTATTTATTTTATTTTGAGATAGGGCCACTAAATTGCTGAGGCTGGCCTCAAACTTGCAATCCTCTAGCCTTAGACTCCAGAGCAGCTGGGATTACAGACATGCACCACAACACCCCTGTTTTTATTGTATAAAACGTTGGGCCAGTCGCAGTGGCACATGCCTGTAACCCCAGCAGCACAGGAGGCTCAGACAGGAAGATTGCGAGGTCAAAGCCAGCCTCAACAAAAGCAAGGCACTAAGTAACTCAGTGAGACCCTGTCTTTAAGTAAAATACAAGATAGGTCTGGGGATATGGCTCAGTGGTTGAGTGCCCCTGAGTTCAATCCCCAGTACCAAAAAAAAAAAAAAAAATGGGGTTTATCATGAGCTTGTCAGACTCACTCCAAGTATTCTGAATACATTCAGTTTTGTCTGGCTGGTTGGCATCAATTTGGAGTTTGGCCTATCCAAATTTAACAGCTTCTGGATCCATTGAAATTTCTCATTCTAATCTTCATTTCTGAACTTGAGTTAATGAGAAATGATACATGCATTTAGAAAGTTATCAAGAATATCCAACATTTAGCTAATATGAAATGTCAGCCATGGTGGAACACATCTGTAATTCCAGTGACTCAGAAGACTGAGACAGGAGGATCACAAGTTCTAGGTCAACCTGGGCAATTTAGCAAGACCTTGACTCAAAAACTTTTTAAAGGGCTAAGAATGTACCCCAGTTGTAAAGCACCCTTGGGTTCATTCCCCAATACCAAAAAATAAAGAAAAAAGAAACAATTTCCCATTTTTCAAAAAATGAAAATTACGTTTAGTAGTAATCTTTGTTTGAACCACTCTGCTACCAAGACATCAGTCATAAAAGTTAATTTTAAGGAACAGAACAAGCAAAAGGCTAAATATTTTGTAAATGGCAACTATTCACATTATCAATGATATAATTGGCTCCATGTATTGCCAAATCCTATATGCTATTTTGAAAATCAAATGCAGTTCATCGGCTTTAAACTGCATTCCATGGGTCTCTATATTTATATAAAAGTGAATGTGTTCCTAAAACATTAGGTTGAAGGAGTAGGAACAGTTCAGTAGTAGAGCCCTTGCTTAGATGTTTAAGGCCCTGGGTTCAAGCCTCAGCACGACCAAAAAAAGAAAAGAAAAAAAAGAGGTTACATTTAAAAATTTAAAACTAGACAAGAACAGGGGTGAATGCCTATAATTCCAGGAAGGTAAATCAGAAGAACTGGGAATTCAAGATGAGCCTGAGCAATTTATGGAGACTGTCTCAAAATAAAAAGTAAAAAAGGAGGAGGAGGGGCAGGGTGAGGATAGAGCTCAGAAAACCCCAGGTTCAATCCGATGTATGTATGTATGCATGCCTGTACAAATAAATAAATTATATTTTTTCCCCAGATTTTTTTTGGGGGGGATACTTTTTTTTTGGGGGGGGGGGTATTCTACCAATGACCTACAACCCCAAACATTTAAATTTTAGCTTTTTTCATTTTGAGACACGGTCTTGCTAACTTACCCGAGGTGGCCTCAAACTTGTGATCGTCCTGCCTCAGCCTCCCAAGTTACTGAGATTACAAAGATATAACTGAATAGAAAATTTTGGCTTTGGGGGTATATGTATTTTCTGAGCTGAAGTTAGTCTTTGCTTCCTAATGATCATGTTCTGAGCCACATTCTTCCATTACTCACTTACAACATGATGTTGTGCCTCACCTCAGACCCAAGGAACAGAGCAGGCTAACTGTGGACTGAGACCTCTGAAATTGTGAGTCCCAAAATAAACATTTCTTCCTCTGATTGTTCTTATCAGGTGTTTTGACCACAGCAGCAAAAAAAGCTGACTAAACTACATACCAAATAAAATGTGCAGAATTTCCAGTAGGTACACAGGATGATCCAAGTTTTGGAAACATGATGGTCTAGGCCTGAAATAATATGATTTAGCCTACAGGAATAGTTAGGGCCTGGGAAGTATAAGTCTCAAGAGACTCTGACAAAGAAAAGTTAACAGAACAGACTTGGGGGAGTGCTGAAGAGGAAAATCTGGTTTGAAAACTAGGACAATGGCTAACTAAACAATTTAGCGCAACCAGGGACCCAAAGACAGGAAACTTATGTGAGAAAAAAGGGAAATACAGTAGTTTGGGTTTAGACATGTGAAATCTAAAGCCAAAGTGGGATATTTGCCCAGGTACAGGCCTATAATCCCTGTGGCTCCAGAGGCTCAGACAGGAGGATCATGAGTTCAAAGCCAGCTTCAGCAAAAGTGAGGCACTAAGCAACTCAGTGAGACACTGTCTCTAATAAAAAAAATAATAATAATAATACAAAATAGGGCTGGGGATGTGGGCTCAGCGGTCGAGTGCCCCTGAGTTCAATCCCCAGTATCCAAAAAAAAAAAAAAAAGAGATATTTATAGTCCTCAGGTAATGGAGACATTGATCAGTAAAGAATTAGAATATGACCTGAGAAAAAGTCCACAACTGGTCCTAGAGTATACTTACCAGATAAGAGAAAGAAAAATAAGTCAATCAGGGGGAGAAGTCAGACTGAGAGGAGGACCAGGACAGTATAATGTAATTTCTCAAAGTAAAAGTTTAGGCACACCACCCATCCCCCAGGCTTAGTGACTACTGACCACAGGGAACAAACAAACACCTTTAGCAATTTTCAGAACAAAAATCATAATGAGACTATAGAGGCTAATAACACTCACAGCTTTCACTTGATTTTTTTTTTTCTTTAATAAATATGGCTTGAAATAAAGGAAACCTATTGACTTTGTGCCCTTATTTAAATAAGATGCTTAGGTAAAAATTCACTACACAATACGCTGAAAGGAGTTGTAGATTTCTCTTTCCATTTGAATAAGGGTTAATATCAGAACTAGAAATATGGATGCACATTTATTTACTAAATTTACTACATTTTGCTTTTCTTAGCTTTTATCAAAGTTATAGGAAGAGGATTGAAAGAAAAAAGGAAAGTGGTCCATATGCCTTCCAAATGACAATAAGAAGTCAACCTAAGATTCAACATCTGAAGTGTCTAACCCGGAAGGTTAAACCAGGATGCCAGTGAGAAAAAGCTTTATAAAGTTTGAACCATATAAAATTATTGATGTACAAAAAGTACTCTCATATTTCATATGTTCCTTAGAAAACCTAAATTAACAAGTAGTCATTCTCTACCAAAAATTTCTGTGTTATTGATTTGATTTCTGTCTTTATAAGCAAAGAGGAAGGATGCTTCTATAAGCCAGACCCTGTGGCCATGCCTGTAATCTCAGTAGCTCAGGAGGCTGAAGCAGGAGGAATGAGAGTTCAAAATCAACCTCAGCAAAAGCGGGCGCTAAGCAACTTGGTGAGCGCCTTTCTAAATAAAATACAAAATAGGGCTGAGGATGTGGCTCAGTGGTTGAGTGCCCCTGAGTTCAATCCCCAGTACAAAAAAAAAAAAAAGAGAGGAAGGATGCTTCTATACCTAAGTATATCTGTATATAGTATATCCATTGGAATACAAGCCTTTAGACACCAGAATAAACTTTTTTTTTCCCAAGTTTATCTGGTCCTACTTCACGATTGAAGAATAACACCAAACTTCAGAATTTTGTATACACCAAGAAAAAGTGATTAACCCAAGGGAGATCCTGGAGGTTTGGGAAAGTCTCTACAAGTTGTTGCTATGAAGGCCAAGGTAAGTCTTAAATTGCAAGAAAGTTGGTACAAACCCATTACCTTCCATGCAACTGAAAATCTGCTCTTCTGCAATCATTATGAGGATTCCAGGAAGCCCCAAAAGCTAGCATACACTTACACCAAAAAAAAAGCTGGGTAAATTCCCATGATACCAGAATACTGGGTAATTTCCAAGGGCAGAGTATTCCAGAAAAATGCAAATAGTTCAGGTTCTCCCAAAGAAATTCCAGGCAAATATAGAGCTGCTCTTTAGAAAAGTCTAAACACAAACTGCAGTTCTGGAGTTTGGATGAAGTCAAAAGCACAAAGACAGGAAAAACATTTCTGACCTACAGGGGATTCTAACTTACCACTGTATTCCCTTGTGCAGAGCATAAAATGCAGTGATATTTGCTACTACCCTTTTAGCAATTTTCAGGTCTCAAATAACTTCAATTTGTTTTAAGTTTACATGAAAATTAAGATGCCTTCTTTTCAGTACTCAAAAGGATACCTCAAAAAAAAAAAAAAAAAAGCTACTGCCAAAAATTACTCTTCCCATCATCTCCCCAAGAATTTACCACCAAAACACTCAGCTAGTTCATAATAAAGTAGTCTAAAAATCTCTTTTAACAACTCTAAAATACTGTAGCAAAAACATTATTTTAAATGAAGTGTTCCAAATAATATCAAAAAGACTCAACCACCACTGGAGCTCACAATACTACTCCCCAGGCTTTAGAAAGCTTTCTATGTGAGAAAGCTGGTCATGGAAATGAAGTTTCACTATTTATAAATATTGCACTGGTTTAAAAGATTCTGGGTTTTCCAAAAGTCTTAGGTTCCACTTTATTTAAAACATTATGACAGTTCTAGCTAATGCTAAAACAAGTGTAAGACAGATTTCACATACATCCCCCCAAACACGAAAGGCACATTCCTCAAATAAAACCAGTTTCTAAGGAACTACATCAAAAGATAATTTTTAGACACTAACTGCTTTTCAATTACTCTGTCCTATGCAGCAAATGACTTTTTTAAATTCTCAAGCAGGCCCCAGGAAGCAGAGTACAAGAAACTATATTTAATTAACGATTCAGTCTAATTCCCAGTAGTAAATCGCAGGAAATATTTTGTTCCAAAGCAGCCTTTCCTCAGTCCTAAAACAGTTAAGTATGGGTTCATTTGCATTTTAAAACTGGATTCTTAAGTTAAAAGTCATAGTAAAATTTCTCCCTTTTATAAATTTATGATCTTTTAGATCTGAGAGTAAAACTTGGTTTTGCAAGTAACTCATTTTTATGAAAACTCTAGCCAGAAGACTAGTTATGAGTTAGAACAGTTCAGGTTGTTTCCTTTCTTCTTAAAATACCCTTTTACTCAAACTGAAAACACACTCTGACTTGCACCCACTGACTCCCATTACACCTGAAACATCTACTCATTTAAGAAAGGCAGCCTGCTTCCTCCCAAACTCCACTAGGTTCAATGGGAACTATTGCTGGGCCTCTAGTTTTAGACACTTACAGGTCTCCTGGCCACAGTAAGCAAAAAAAAAAAAATTTTTAATAAAATAATTATTCTTAAAAAAAATCAGAACAAGAACCTACTAAAATGGTCAACAGTGTAATATGACCTTGGAATCTATTTTTAATTTTTTTTTTAATTTAAGTTATACTCCTAGCTTAAGAATACATTGGCAAAGCCATTTGAGAAGCAAAATTTAAAATATCCTTAAATATTGCCTTCTCTATCTTTAAGGAACTCCAGCAAGCTGAAATAGGTTGTATGCAATTCCAAGGACATAAAAGAATGGTAATAAGGAATGCTACCCCCCCCCACAAAGGATTTTTCAAATAGTAAATACTTTATAATAGCTGAAATAGGATTGATATAGGAGCAAGTCAGTCAAGTACTTAAATTCAAATGTTAAGTAAAATTGGATTTGGCTGACAATCCTGATTTTTTGACTTAAAATATGCAACAGGTCGAGCTTAAAGAATGTATTTTACTTTTTTGAAACACTCGATAAAATTGCATGTAATGCCTAGTAATGAAGTTAGAAGTGACACCTTTAAAACACACTTTGGAAAAAATAAAAGATCTCTTGGCTCCTTTTCCAGGAACTTCAATATGACATGAATAACATGACCTTTTTGACACACATTAAGCACAGGGAAGTCTGTAAAACAACCTTGGTGTAACAATCCCGCGGCAAAGACCGATCTTTATGAAGCAGTACCGTCAAGAAGAGGAACAAGAAGGGGTGAGAAAGGTGACTGTTCAACTGAAGAGCCCTTGTATCAATCCCACCACCTATGACAGTGAGAAACTGTCAATATGGGGAGGCCGCGTGGCCCGCAGACTTCCCGGTCAGGCTGCCAGTTCTTCCTAAGGACAGCAGGGCCTTCACCGCCTCGGGGTGCGGACGGGCCAGCCCCTACCCGGTGCCTCTAGGCTCCACAAATCTACAATCCTCCGTCGAGGCAGGAGGTCCTGGCCAGTTCTCGAGGCGCGCACTTCAACTTCGACTTCTCCCAAACACTGGTCACAAAGCTCCCGGCCCTGCCCCTCAGCGCTTCACAACACTTCGGTGGGAGGCAAGAGAAAGCGCACAACATTCCCAGCCCCTGGCTAACTACAATCCTCACACACACTCCGGATCAAGTTTGGGGGCGGTTCCCTCCATGAAAAAGTGCTGGAACCCGCGGCCCGGACGCGCTGGCCCTTTAAAGGCGCTTGCTTCCTGAGCCCGCGATCCCTCCCTCGCCGCCGCCAGCTCCCGCCCCCGCCGAGGGTCACACTTGAACTTTAGCTCGCCCAGCGCGGCCAGTCGCCGGCGCTCCACGAGCGGTGGCCGCCCCTTCGCACGTGTCGGAGGCGCTACCTCGGGCTCCGCGCGCCCGGCCCCCTGCATTCGGGGCCACTCTGGATAAAACCAAAAACAAAGCAAAATGCGCACTGCCTCCAGAACCTGCGCGGCGCGTCGCGCACCATCCCCAACCGGTTGTGCCCTGCCTGTGCCCTACACCTGCAGCCTGGGGGCCAGGAAGGGTTTCCAGTGCCCCTCGTAGTGCTCCGCTGGGCCCCGCGCAGCGGAAACGGATCGGCAGAGCTGCCCAAGGCTGGAGGAACGCGCACCGCGGGGGCGGAAAGGAGCCGCCCTCCCCTCGGAGGTGCTAGAGAAAAGGAGACACACTCCCCGAATGAACCCCTTTCTCATTTTACCCTCAAACTTTTCTACCCATCCCGATGTCCGCTCCGTGGCATTAATTTCGTCACTCCTTAAAACCCAAACCCTGTTCCCTGTCCCACCAGAACTCCCTTGCGCGCGCGCACACACACAGACAGACACTCTAGTCCCCCGACCAGTCGGGAGCAAGCCCCCTACCACACCTGCCACTCTCGTCCGCTCTCTCCGCACGCGCCACTTTCCTACCCTGCGCTTTCAGAGGCAGGGCAAACCTGCACAGCCTTCCCTTCACCTGCCCCACGGCGCCCCCACGCTCTGGCCGCGCGCCCCGAGGTCGCTCACCTTCCAGCCAGCGGAACTGTTGCTGTCACCCTTATCTTTGAAGTAGGGCACGCTCTTGACCATCCACTCGTAGATCTGAGACAGTGTAAGCCTCTTCTCAGCCGAGCTCTCGATGGCCTTGGTGATAAGGTCGGCGTAGGACAGGTTGCCCCACGCGTTGCGGCGGGACGAGCTGCTCTTACGAGGCTGCCCCGCGAGCGGCCCCGCGGCGGGGGGAACCGGAGGGTGCTGCGACAGCGGCCCGGGCGGCGGAGGCTGCGGCGGCGCCGGATGCAGGCAGCCCGCCTCGGGGCCCTGGAAGTCCCCGCACAACCCCCCGGTGGCGGCAGCTGCGGCCGCCGCCACCGCCGCCGCCACGGAGCCGGGCGCCTGCGGGAAGTCCTCGCTCTCTTCCAGCAAGCTCAGGTTGCTCATGAAGTCGGCGCTGACAGCGGCCGCCGAAGCTGGGGGGAGGCCCGCTGAGGCGTCGGGGTTCGCAGCTGCGCCGCCCGACGGCGCCGGACTGGAGGTGGCCGAGTTGGACTGGCTAAACTCCGGCCTGGGCAGCGGCCAGGTGCACGAGCGCGGCCGGGGCAGCGGCTCGAAGTCCGGGTCGATCTCCACCACCTGGGGCGCTTCGGCCATGGTGACCCCCCGCCCCTCCCCCAGCCGCGGGAGAGCCTAGAACCGGGAGAGCGCAGCACCAGGGTGCGGAGGGGAGGGGGCGCCAAGAGCCGGTCTGAGATTTGGGGGGCCGAGGTCGGCGCCGCGAGCGGACGGAAACCGGGAGGAAAGCGCGGCGGAGTAGGAGAGCGAGCCCAGAACTTAACTTCGCGGGTCCATCAACATCCAGGCTCCTCCGGGTTCGCTGCGCGGACGGGACGGCGGGCCGGAGCCGCCGGGCCAGGCAGCGCCAGCACTGCGCTCCTGCTGACAGGGTCGCGGACACAAAGACAGACGGACGGACACCGCGAATCGCTAGCCGCTCGCTTTCCCCCGCGGCGCGACCGCGGCGGTGCTGCCTGTTGAATGTGGCGGCGGCGGCTGCAGCAACTACGCGGCCGCCCGACTTACGGGATCTGCTGCCGCCCCCCGCCCGCGGCGGCGCGCGCGCCGGCCCGCCCCTAACTGACAACCCGCACAACCAATGTAAGTGCGCCGCCGCCGCCCAGGCAGCCAGTGGGCGCGGGCCTGGGCGGGGGCTGGTTTTCCACAGGGAGGAGGCAGTGGGTTGGTGGGGGGTAGTGGGGTGTTTTTCTCTTTCTCTCTTACACTCTCTCTCTTGAGTCTCTGTTATTATTTTCTGGTAATTCTCGAATGTTTCTGTGAGTCTCTCCCCCTCTCAGTGTTTTGATTGCTAGGAGGCAAGTCAGCGTGGAGGCGGCGGCGACACTTTTGTTTACTACGGAGGAGCAAAGCCGAGTACTCCTGAAGCCCAAGTGGAACAAGTCACCCGCTTCGCCCAAACGAGCCGCCCCCTCCTCCGAGCCCAAACCCGGGTGGGGCGGGGCCCAAGACGCAGCTCGATGCGGGGGCGCGGGTGGGCGGCGCAGGCGACCTCGCGGAATTCCACGCAGTCGCCCCCCTCTGTTCCACCCACGTCTTTAGAGACCGACGTGGGGAAGTCGGCGGTGTTGGTTTTGTAGAATGTTTTCTTTCACTGCGATCTGTCAAGTTGTCCAGCCCCCGTGCGGTCCGCACACGCCCCCCAGCGCCGCGGCCCTTGTGGTCAAGTCCTAGTGGAGGGTGCGCTATCCGCCGCCCCAGCGCAGGGATCCCACCTGTAGGCACCCGGGAGCTGAGTCTCAGCCATTGGATCTACCCTGGGCCAGTTGCCCACCCTCAGCCACTATCCGGATTCACTGCATTTTCAACCTAAAAACCTAAGAAAATTGAGGAAAGGGGGCCCGGCGCCAGGAGAAGATAACTCCGGTTGAACACGCACACGCAGATCCACAGACACCCTAGACCACATACTGTGGGGACCTCTTCCCCTGAGCGGAAACCTCATTAGGTCCAAAGGGGTCAGAGGACAACGTTTAGTGAGAACCATGTCACTTTATTACTTACCCCTAATTAAGCTTAGCTGGTTCCTTGATGTTTCTTTTTTATTTAGGATGGAAGTGATGAGGTGTTGAGTAAAAACGCAAAAGCAGACAAGAGCAGAGCCTTGGGGCACAGCCCTGCCCCACCCCCAGCTTCTTTTAGGCTGCCAAGCCCCCACCCCCACCCCACCTTTCCTCATCTGGGCTCCTGGTTCAGGACGTCCTGTACAGGATCAGTGAGGCCAAAGGTAGAAGACAATGGCCTTACTGTCTGTCATGGAGCAGAAGACACAGTTTTCAAGTTTTGTTTTGTTTTGCTCTTGCTTTTTTAGGGGGAATATGGAAGGTATTTCCTTTTAGAGGGATGGGATCACTTAGAATGGAAGGTAGTCAGTAGAGTTTAAATATCTTATTTAAAACCACAGCTCCTAATTCTTTAAAATTTAAAAAAAAAAATCCCCTTTCTTACAAGTAATTCTTCAAGTGGCATCTAAAAAGAACTAGGCCTCTTAAAAGTTAAAAAAGACTTAGAGATTTATTTATTTCTCTTCATTCTATCATTTCTGTATCTATTTCTTCATCATCCGTTTATCACAACAGCTTTCCACTGATAATGGAGCCGGGGTGGGAATTTGGAGACGGATAATAGGAAATAGGAGTTCGTTGCCACCCTCTTAGTGTCGTGGTCTCTTTACATTTACTGTCAAAATTGGATCGGTAGGGCCTCCTCTGCCAACCGCTAGGGAACCTCAGTAACCCAGACGATGAGCTCAAAGGAAGGCCACAAAGTACAACTCCTACCTCCATCCTTTCCAATTACACTCTGCAGAAGCAGCCCCCATTCAGACAGCCGCACCCTACAAAGAGGCGGGTGACATACTGCATCATTCTTGGCAAAGAAAACCAGCTGCAAATTTGGCTTTGCCTTCAATTCCGTTCTGGTTTTTCAGGGCCTCAATCACGGGAGAGTATTTGTTTAAGGAAGTTTTCCTATAGACTTTCCCAAAATTCTTGAAATTTCTGGAACTGTTTTATTTTATTTTATTCTGGGTATCGAACCCAGTGGTTCTCTACGGGGCTACTTCTCCGGCCCCCATTTTTTATATTTATTTTTTATTTTGAGATAAGGTCTCTCAAAATTGCCGAGCCTGACTTGGAACTTACCATCCTCCCATCTTAGCCTCTGAGTTGCTGGGATTACAGGTATGTGACACCATATGGAGTGTTACGATTATTAGTCTTACACAAGCCTCTTATTTACCTAGAAGGAAATGGAGACACTGAGAATTTAAGTGATTTGCCCAAAGGCAGTTAATAGTGCTGGGACCAGAATTCAGATCTCCTAGTGCCCAAAGCCTTGTGCATCCTAAACATGCACTTTAACACTGAGCTACACTTCCAGCCACCAGGCAAAAACACTTTATATTTCCTTACTTTGCTTTTTGTGGCATTACCTTTTGCAAGTGGGTTTTTTTTTTTTTCAGACTATTTGATGCAAATTTATCCTATTTTAAACACTAGGTCTTTAACTCTTTTAAATAATCCAATAACTCAAACCCCAAACAGCATACACATTAAAATTAACATTTTTCTAACATTGAGGCCTCTTAGCATTTCCCTAAAATTAATGGATGGCACATGAAATTCCAAATTCTCTGAATGTCACAAAATCTGAACCTTGCATTCATGTTTGAAACACAATGTGTTTTCACTATTTTATTTCTGTTTCTTGTCATATTAAAACTCTTAACATGCTTCTCAAAAAGGGGGGACATATGTATTAAATAAGAAAATGCTGTCATGTAGAACACAGATGGCAGGGCATTTTTGGCAGAAAGGAAGTTTAACAAGGCGTTTTACTGATTTACTTGGAAAACTAATGTGCATGAATGTTCAAGTTAAGCAGTAAGAAATTAATTGCTGTTTTACAATAATCAGTTCATTTTTTCCCTAATCTAATTTAGCCCTATTTCCATAACATTATAACAGGGAAAGGGATCACATGTGATTGTAAATAAACAACTAAGAGTGTCCAGGATAGGAATAGAAGAATGGAGGAAGAAGAAACTGCTAGCATTTTATGGTAACTAACCATGTTGCTTGTCATTGATAAAAATCATTAACAAGAGGTAATGACTGTGTAGTTAGAGTGCATGTGTTTTTAATATGATACATAGAGTCATTGACTGTGTCCGTTTGGGTATAAAAACAGCAGGCAAGAGTTTATCAAATTTCAGATTTGGCTGACTCAGAGGGCCCACCCATATGCAAAGGGTCCTGTGCCAGAAAGTAAGCATAGATGAATGGTGAATATTTCTCCAGGATGTCAGGTTTCTATTTTGTGGTAAATACAGCCTTACACACACACTGAAGTATTCTGTATTCTAAGGTTTAACATTTAAAAATGGAATTTCTAATCAGCTGATCACTGATGTAGTGCTGGAGGAAAATTTGGTTTGTGTCATATGATGCCATATGTACTTTAAATAATTTTGTGTTTCAACAACAAACCAAAAACAGAACATTTGACAGTTATGTTGCATGTGAGATCTAGAAGGCTCCAACCTGGAAAAACTCTTCCCACAATCCAACATTAGGCTCCATAAAATCTTGCTGGGCATGGTGGCACATGCCTGAAATTCCAGCAACTTAGGAACTGAGGCAGGATAATCACAAGTTCCAGGTCACCCTCAGTAAGTTAGTGAGGCCCTAAGCAATTTAGCAAGACCCTATATCAAAATTAAAAAATTAAAAATGACCAGGGGATGTGGCTCAGTGGTTAAGTGCCCCTGGATTTGATCCTGATACAAAAAACAAAAACAAACAACAACAAAAACTTACTTTGTTTTAGACTGATAAATCGTCTGAAAAAAAAATGATATGTAACATCATATGTCCTGGGTTTAATCCCTAGCACCCCCCAAATAAAAGACATGGTATACATACATGTGTACATATCTTGTTTGAAAATGTTTTCAATTCTAAAGCATAATTTTTTTTAATAATTGTAGATGGTCAGCGTGCCTTTATTTTATTTTATTTTTTTATGTGGTGCTAAGGATCGAACCCAGTGCCTCACACATGCTAGGCAAGCACTCTGCCACTGAGCTACAGCCCCAGCCCATAATTTTTTTTTTTTAATCCAGAATCAGGATATACACATTAGTGGTGCAGCTCAGAAGGTAGAGTTGTCGTTGCCTAGCATTGAAGAGGCCCTGGGTTATTTTCCCTGCACTGAAAGAAAAAAAATAAAAAACCCATACACATAAAAGTAAATTTTTTAATGCTTCAGTGTTAATAAAAACTTTTTCATCAAGCACTTTACAGCTATTACCTGAATAAATCCTTCAAAATACCCAATAATGTAAAAGCATGACTTACCTTTCACAGAAATTAAAACTGAGGTACAATGAGCTAAGAAATTAACCTAAAGCCTTATCTATGAACCTTATCTAATTATATTCAGACTTAAACAACCATTATCCAAACTCAGAGTTCATCTCCTGTTTACTACACTTTCTGCCTCCCTAAAATGTTGGGATTTTTCTAATAGACTAGAAATTAACTTCTGCTTCAAAATTTTTTTTCCAAAAAAATTGATATTTGAAATAATTTTTCTTTCTTGGGTACTTGTTGCCAATTAGCTCTGCCTGGAAGCAGTTCAGTTTGTGATAAAAAGCCTAGAGACAACATAAATAACAATAATAAAGCTGATGTTTGTTTACATTTGTATAGCACAAATCAGGTAGGGGATTTTGAGCTATTAGCACTTGCTTAAACAATCAGCCACAGTCTGAATACAAAAAGAGCAACCACACCTTCCAGAATGTTGGTTTATCTGGAACTCTTTCCAAAACTTTCCTTATCCTGAATAAAAGCACATCAAATCAAGCTCAACGGCCATATTGAGCTCTCTCTGCACCAATGAAAGTGATTAGTGTTGGATTTTTATCCAAAAGCCTTCCCCCTCACTCAGTCAAGTTGCAGAGCTTGGATTTAGAACAAACATATTTTAATGGTGAGTCTTATTCCAACTATATTTTATCCAGCTCTATTGCCTATTGCAGTACCTACTGGGGACTGGTCAAAGCCATAAATTTTACTTTCATGAGGTAATAAACAAAATGAAAAGCAAAACAAGCAAAACCCTTGTGTCCCTCTCTATATTTTCAAGTTGGCCTCAAAGTGAATTGGAGACTGTCCCCCTCTACTGCCCATCAAGCATAAAATAACAGAGATATTTTAAAAGCACCTTTAGAAAATCTTACTGGGGGAATCCAGTAGGATTAGGCATCCAAGTTCCCAGTTTTCACAAAAAGCATGAATAAGAAAGACATCCTTCAGGGGACAGCTGAGGCTCTGCATGCTTTTTCAGCCTGTCATTGCAAAGGGCCTGCAGCATCCCTAGACCGAAGGCCAGTTTTCCTCTGAAGACCTTATCTGGGGCCACTTGCCTTTGGGTGGGGAACAGTTCAATTGTCAATGAATCACAAAAGGAAAATCACTCCTCCAGGAAAAGTCCTCCTTTCAATGACCCACTGAACACTGCTTAGTGCAGCCAGCAGCTGTGAAACCTCAGCGGATGTTGAAGATGAATGCCAACTTTTGTATGACACTTAAGTAAAGCTAAACCAGAGAATCCTCCAAATTTTTTTAATATATTTGATTCTTGATTTAACTTTTTTCTTTTTTTCACTTTTCACTGTAGACAGAGCCACATTAGATGTCCGACAAAGGCCTGGGGCAGTAGGGTAGAGAAGGAACGGAATGTTCATGGACGTGGCAGTTGTGTCCCTCAGTCATCTCCAGCCAAGGCTGATGCAAGTAGAAAGTTGTAGAAACACAGTGGCTCTTTACAGATCAAAGTAGCCTTTAAACAAGTATGCCATGATGTTGGTCCTATATGCAAAATATGAGAAAGGGAAAATCACAAATGGATCTTCCAAGAGGAGCAGAAGATAGGCAAAGCATGACTAGAAGTTCTTTATTCCCTAAGTAGTGTTCCATTTATTCTTCATTTTGAATTTTTATCTTGGTATGACTTGCCACCTACATATCTCAAAGAGGTTTTGTAAGGATTAAAACAATGTCTTTAAGTGCTTTGAAACAGAGATGAAATGTTTGTTCTTTGACATTGGTACAACCTCGTGGGTAGATTTTTGTTGCTATCCATATTACTTTAACTTAGGTAAATACATGATTTCTAAATCACTGATATTTTGTTCTAAATCTTACTACAGCTCCTTCAAGTTCACGCGTTACCCACATTGGTTGCCAGAATCCAACCAGTCCTCTTGTGAATTCAGAGACAACATGTATTATGACCCAGGACTGTCATAGCAAGGGGTTGAGGAAAGGTCTCTAATCTCAGGGATTTTTACTACTTGTCTGTGTCCTACAGCTATGAAGGTTTGTTGTTGTTGTGTGTATGTGTGATGCTGGGGGTAGAACCCCAAGTCTCACACATGCTAAATAAGTACTCATTCTGGCACTATACCCCCAGCCCAGCTATGAGTTTTATTCTTGTTTTTGTTTTGCTAGGAGGTAATAGTCTCCCTGTGTGCCCAGGCTGGTCTTAAACATCTGGATTCAAGTAATCCACCTGCCTCAGCCTCCCCAGTAGCCGAGACTTCAGCAGGCACCCTGTGTCCACATACTTGGCCAGCAGGAGAGGCTATTATTTATTTAGCCATGCTGGGGATCTGTCCCAAGGCCTCACACGTGCTAAGCAAATGCTCTACCACTTACATCCCCAGCCCTTTTCATTCTATTTTGGGACAGGGTCTGGCTAAATTGCACAGGGTGGCCTTGAACTTGCAATACTGTTTCAGTCTTCAGAGATTTATAGACATATACCACCATGGGCCCAGCCAGCTAAAGTTTAAAAGGAGAGAAAAAAAAGGTTAGGGAGAATTAGTTGAGAATTCTGAATCTTAGCGCCACCTTTTTGTATGGTCGGATATGGGAAAATTTTGCTATTAAAGCTTTTAAAATCCTCTTATATTAGTCTTGATAGTCTCAGCAGGCAATTAAAAAGCAGTTAAAAATAAAGTTAGCTGACTCATTTCAGGAGTTTAGCTGCTGATGCCAGCTTCAACTGATAATGTTATCATAGAAAGCAACACAACAACTTTAACAATGGAGCAAATTTCTCTAAAATAATTGCAAAAAAGTATTGTACAATGCAGTCTTTGTTTTTTCTGTGGTTCTTTGAGTAATTTTTTTGCTACTAGGGATTGAACCCAAGGGCTCTTTACCACTGAGGCTAGATCACCATCCTATTACCCCAACCCCCAACTCCCACCCCATTTTTCTAAAACAGGATCTTGCTAAGTTGCTGAGACTGACCTGGAACTTATGATCCTTCTCCCTCAGTCTCCCAAGGTTTTGCACCACTAAGCCCAGCTACAAATGACTATCTTATGAAGAGAAAATAAAACAAAACAAAAAGATTATAAAATTAGCTCTCTCGGAAAAAAAGAAACGGAAAATATATAGAACAGTAACCACAAAAAGATTACTACTTATAAGGAATTGAAATCTACTGGCTGCTTAAATCCTGGATCTTTTTTCTGAGTTAATTTTTTTTAAGACTAATTAAGCACTTCTTTAGGAAAAAGGCAGTAGCTTAATTTTAATGTTCGCTTTTTAAAGTGGAAGGGATTTATGTCTCTTCATGTCAACAAATTATTTCTAACAAGGCACACCACCTGTATTATCAGATTCTGTAGTTATTCCTAGATTAGTTATTCTTGGCATTCTTACTGTAAAACCACGTGTCAACTTGTGTTTGCATGTGATGCATATACACACCAGGATTCTATTAAAAGATATCATATATGCCACCTTATTTTCACAGTATAATTAAAATATACAACAAATTTAGTCAGTAATAAACAAAAAATGATGAGAACCATGGAAACCTCTTAAATTAGCAATTACAAGAACCTGAAATTAAAAAATAAAGTAAGTTGCTAACTGACATGATCAAGATAAGAATTTGTGGGGCTGAGATTGTGGCTCAGAGGTACAGCGCTCGCCTAGCACGTGCAAAGCTCTGGGTTCGATCCTCAGCACCACATAAAAATAAATAAACAAAATAAAGGTATTATGTCCAAATATAACTAAAAAATAAAAATATTAAAAAACATAAGAATTTGTATTGTAAATGTCACCTCCCCCTCAAAAAAATTTAAAGATGTGTGAAAACTCGTTTTGCTGTTGCTTTGTTTTTTGTTTAGCAAGGACCTTCTTAGTGACCTTTGCTAATAAATTCTTGAACTGATCATAATGGAAGAACAATTTTTTTATATTTATTTATTTTTTAGTTGTAGTTGGACACAATACCTTTATTTTAATTATTTTTATATGGTGCTGAGGATCAAACCCAGGGCCTCACATGTGCTAGATGATCACTCTACCACTGAGCCACAACCCCAGACTGGAAGAACTATTTTTAAGCAGGTCATGAGGGAGAAATTATTGAAGTAGACATACTGGATAAAGTATTCTTGTTCCCCAAAGGGATTCAGGGGTCTTTTCTTTTTCTTTTCTTCTCTTTTCTTTTCACCAGGATTGGACCCAGGGGCACTTAACCACTGAGTCACATCCCCAGCCTTTTTTACTTTTTTAAAAAAAAATATATATATATTTATTTATAATTGGACACAATGCCTTTATTTCACTTATTTATTTTTATGTGGTACTGAGGATAGAACCCAGGGTCTCGTGCATTCGAGGAAAGCGCTCTACCACTGAGCCACAACCCCAGTCCCCTTTTTTACTTTTGAGGTAGGGCCCCACTAAGTTGCTTAGGACCTCGATAAATCACTGAGGCAATTGTGATCCTCCTGCCTTGGCCTCTGGAGTAACTGAGATTCAAGGCATACACCACCACGCCCGGCAGGATCTTTTTTGAATTGGACCAAGATGGAAGGACATCCAAGTTCGTGAAATAGTTTTAGACAAAGCTCACCATCTGCCTCTACCTTATCCTTCCACTTTCCCTCTTCTCTCAACTGAGAAAAAGAGTAAGAAAGGGAAGACAGAGAAATTTTTTAAACCAGGATTTCCTACTCAATTAAAAATCCTAAGGATACTGTGGTTCTGGTACATACCCATAATCATGTGACAGCACTCCACTGATACCCACCAGGGACCAGACTGCTCCCAAGCACTGTGCTTCTTCACTTTAAATGGTACCTGTCGACCCCAGCTGTCCTACAACTGATCCACCTCTGGCTGCCGTGAGGCTCATCCTGTGACTGTCGGCTCTGGTAGTGGTCCTGTCCATGGTTT